>NC_137053.1:28550586-28988086 GCF_032717465.1 Coenobita brevimanus | reverse complement strand
CTGACATCATAGTAGGGTCCATGTCACCCCTTCATATGGCTGTAGGTTAACACCCAGCATTTAAATTGTGTCCTGAGTTACATGTAACCAGTTCGCTTGTTACTCAGTTTAGAGCCACCAGAAGTGGAAAGAAGAGTAATGAACAGTGACTGGAAGGATGGGAGAAATAGGGAGAGAGATGGATAAATACCGAAAAAGAATAATAGACATGTGGGAAGAAATAGGCAACACTACATCAAGTGAGTGGATGATGGGCTTCCCTATCTACCACCAAAAGTTTTGGACGGAAAAGTAAAGTGATCTTTTGTGGTTAGTATTGTACAATGTTTTTGTACTGAAATTAGAAACAAGTGCGAGTAAAAGTGAAGGTGATCTCTTGGGGAATGTACTGTACAGTGACTTTGCATTGCATTGTATAATCCTTGATACAAACAAAGAGCTCAAATGGAAATCAAAGTACCTTTGCAATACTGTAGATAAAAATAATTGTGACAAAAGCCAATAAAGAACTTACTGCCTTTCCAATAGTGAAGTAAGAACTAATCCAAGTAAGTATCCAGTATACATAAGATACTTGGAGACACGGAAGAATTTGGGGTATAAACAACAAGCTCCAGTGAATGAAAGTTTCCTTTCACAGTACTTGTATGGAAATGTGCTCGAGTGAAAATAAAAGACATCTTTTGCGCCGAGTACTGTGTGTGTATCATGACGTGTAAGTCTTGGTATTCATCCCTCCTACACAATATATGGCACAGTGTCACAGTGGAGCAGCCAGAAGAATTGGGCGAATAAAATGAGCGAGCTGCTCACACAGGGTATGAGAGATTCGTTCAGGAGGCAGTTGAATAGGCAGGTGAAGAGGAGTGGAAAGGTCTAGTGGGACAAGGGGTTGAATGGGAGCAAGTGCAAGTGAGGTAGTCCCATTAGGCCAGCGCGCAGCCAGCTCGCTATAGCCACCAACTCATCTCGTGTGAATTTAGCTCGTTGTGACCCCCAAAGTGACCTCATTCATCGCCACCTACCTCCACAACGCCACTATCTAGAGAACTTCATACACTAGCAATGGAGAGGTGAAGGATTGCTGAGTATTCTGATCTTTTATTGAAAGTTCTAGGTGTTGTAATTACTAAGCAATGATTGGTTGAAAAGAGTCACCTTTTGGAAAAATGCTCACATTCAGGAAGGGTTCAGTGCCCTAGACCCCAGAGCATTAGGGGTTAAATTTTATGGCCTTCCTAAGAATGCAAAAATTATATTGCAAATGAGTAGTAACTCTTTCCCTCGTCATCAACCACTCTCTCTATGGTTTCCCTGCTCCTTTCACGAGACTTGTTTCAGTTCTCTGACTTCCTCTGAGCCGGTGTATTTCCTGTCCATATATTTCCCCTTCCGACAGATTTTGCGTTTAATCCTCCTCCTTTTGCTTCGATTATCCCGGGTGCTTCTCCTTTTGTTCCTTCTCCTTTTTTTGCTTCGATTGCCCCAAGTGCGTCCCTTCTTCGTCCTTCAGCTACTACATTTCTTCGTTTCCTCTGCTCCCCTTTTCTTCAGCTTGCCTTCACACTTGCTCATCCATTTTTTTTTCTTAACGTTTTGTCGTCAGATTGTGATCATGTCCTCACTCGTACTCATTCTCCTCCTACTTCTCTTCCTAATCCCTGTGTTCCTCGTCTTGTTGTTCAAACATTTCCTCAGTCTTGATTTTTACCTGGCACTCCATTTCCATCTCTCACCTTTTATCTTTCTATTCTTTCTTTTCCTGAACACTTTTTCCTCATTTGCATTTCTCTTCCATCTCTCCAACGTCTCTGTTTTTCTCTTCACTTGCACAGGGCCTAACGTTGTGCTTTCCTCTTCGTGGTAGCGTGTGCCTGTTTGTCCAAGTTTCTGTTCCTTCTCTTGCTTAACATTTTTTTCCTTTCTGTTTCTCCCTCTTCCTTTTTAACTTCTCAAGCAGACCTTATAATCTACTTCCCCTTTGAGTCAGCGATCCGTATCCTTTTCTCAAGCTGACATAAATCCACACATAATATCCCCAGAAATCACAGAGCAGACAAAGGCATAAATCACGTCCAGTCTTGCAATCACCCTTAGCCCTTGCTCCTCCTCTCTTCTCTCACCTGGGTTTGTGTTTATTAACTACCAAAATTTAAGTTTTGTATAAGAATTCTTTATTATACTTTTGTCTTCATACAATTACCAAACATTACATGACCAAGTTACTGAGAGTATTTGCTTGAACAAACACAAAAAGGAAACAGTCTTTAGTCATAGTTAACTGGTGTGGAGACTTTTATTGTAAAATATGAGTAAGATCTACAAATATGATCCCTGGACTGATCTTGTACAGTGGATGACGTAGGAAATGTGGTAGGTTAAGCATAAGGTGCCTATTGGTACTGAGAGTGCGGGGGGTTGACGGCAGGACGGGGCATCATTACATCATCAATACGACTGAGTTTTAGTCCTCGCTGACATCACCTCTTTGTTTGGGTTTATGAACATAGTGAAGAGTTCTCAAATGGGGGCACGAAAATTATTTCTGATAATCCTCTGTGCACGAGGACGTCATTAAGGGCCTGTTTTTGTTGCTATCCAATTATTTTGCACGATTTAAGAATTCTCCATTTTTGAAAGAGGTAATGGAGTTCTAATCTACTGACGTCACTGACTTCAATTCGAAAATTATCTCGGTTAGATAATTAAACGTGTCTAAAGACGCAAACAATGCAGTGGCAGAAGAGGTTATTGCCTTTATAAACTGTAAAAGCCGTGCTATCAGTTTGGCTGGATTCTCTCTCCTATTACACACGTAATGCCTGAAATCGCTTACTGTTGTATGTCGAAAATTTTATAGGCTGTAGTTAGAATGACTGAGTGAAGTACGCAGGCTGTAAGATATATTCGAATGAAGTGTACAAATAATTGTATCGCTGATCTAGGGAAATGATAGAACTGGGAAAAACAGTTTTGCTTTGTACCATTTTTAGCCTTGTATCCTTATCGGGATGTAGTGTAGCCTATACATTGTATATACACTGTATATGGCTAGTGAGGGAGTGATCGCCCTCTACCTACACAGATCAAAAGCCCTCGGGAGCAGGGGGGTGGTTGCTTTCTCAGGCAGAGGAACTCCTTGAGAGTGAAATGGCTGGTAAGCATGCCGGCACGTGACTGGCTACAGCATAGCTGGGTCTTTCGGGTGTGGGCAATCAGGCAAGTTAGCTGCCTACTGCGACTGCAACACAATGGCGAGGTGTTCAGGAAGTTAGCCAAAGAAACCTTGATGGACTCTGAAAGAACAATAATGGCCCCCAGTCCCGTGCAGCCCTTAAATGGGCAGGGGGTGCTAAGAATCTCACGGTTGCCTCAGTTACAATCTAATTTCTTTGTCAATTCAAAAAATACAATTAAAATTGGTAACTGGAATGTGAGAACGCTAAATCATGACGGTAAAATCGATGAGTTAGTGAAGGTTTTTCAAAATTACGGACTTGATATTTGTGCTCTGACAGAAACTAGATTAACTGGAGTCGATAAGTTGGATTTGGAGGATGGTATACGTTTATTGATATCTGGCCGACAGGACGGAATGCATTATCAGGGAGTAGGATTGTTGCTGGGTTGTAAAGCAAATAAGGCTTTATGTGAGTGGGATCCTATAGATGAGCGATTGCTATACGCACGGTTTAAATCAAATCATGGCAACATCAGTCTGTTTGTGTGTTATGCACCTACTAATGATGCACTCGATGAAAGGAAAGACACATTTTATGAAAAGTTGCAAGAAGGAGTAGGAAGGGTACCTAGACATGATGTTTTGATCTGCGTTGGAGACTTTAATGCAGTAATGGGCTGTTCAAATGAGGGATTTGAGGCATGTATGGGTAAGATGGGAGTTGGTAGTAGGATGAGTGAAAACGGAGTGAGGTTTGGAAGCTTCTGTCAGCAAATGACTTAGTCATCGGGGGCACACTCTTTCAGCATTGCAATATACACAAGACAACTTGGGTGTCGCCGTGTGGAAAATATAAAAATCAGATTGATCACATCGCTATCAGTAGGAGGCATAGAAGTTCTCTACTAGATGTTCATGTTAAACGGGGAGCGGATATTGGTAGTGACCATCAACTCAGCATTGCAAAAATAAGGTTTAAACTTAAAAATCAGAAGAAGGAAAAATCTGGTGTTGGTAGATACGATATTGTTAAGCTTAGAAGAGAAGGAGAAGAAAAGGAGGAATTCAGATTAGAATGCAGAAATAGGTTTTTGGTGTTGGAAACGTTGGAAGAGGGGGAGAGAAGTGTAGATGAGATGTGGGAGGATGTGAACAAAGTTTTGCATGAGACTGCTGAATGTACGATTGGAAGGAGACATAGATTCAGGAGAAAGAAATGGATATCAGAGGAATCGTGGGATATGATAAAAAAGAGAGGTGAGGCTAAATTGAGGAGTGAGATGCAATGCGTTGATGAACGAGAGATTGAATTAGCAAGAGCTGCGTACTGGAGTTTGAATTCAGAAGTAAGAAGGTTAGCTAGGAGAGATAAAAGAAGATGTGTGGATGAAAAGATTGCAGAGACTGAAATCCTAATAAACAAAAATGATGGACAGAGTCAAAGAATAGCATATGAATCGATTAGAGAACTGAGTGGTAATGCAGGTAAACGCAAGGAAATACCAATTAGAGACAGGGAAGGAAATTTATTGACCAAAGATGGAGATATTAAAAATAGATGGAAAGAGCATTTTGAGACAGTTCTTAATAGACCAATACCACCAGAAGAGGATATACCGTCTGCTCAGGAAGATTTAAATATAGAAACAGGAGAGTTGAGGCTTGCAGAAGTGGAGAAAGCAGTAAAACAGTTAAAGAATAATAAGGCACCAGGGGAGGATGGTTTATTTCCGGAAATGTTTAAAGTGGAGGGGGATAGATTAATAATGATCTTGACCAAGCTATTCAATAAGATATGGGTGACGGGGTTACTACCATCAGTTTGGAAGAATGGTGTAATTGTTAAAGTTCCGAAGAAAGGAGACCTGAGTGAATGTGGTAATTGAGGGAATCTCTTTGTCACCGATAGCTTTGAAAGTTTTCAGTAGAGTGTTGTTAAATAGGTTGGAGCCGGTGGTTGAGGGTATTCTGAGGGATGAACAGGCTGGTTTTAGAAAGGGACGTGGTTGCAATGATCAGATCTTTATAGTTAGGCATTTGATGCAGCAAGTTAATGAAATGAGAGTACTGTTAAGTCTTTGTTTTGTTGATTTTGAAAAGGCTTTTGATAGTGTTTCGAAAGAGTCTATGGGGAAGATCATGAGACATTATGGAATACCAGAGGAGTTTGTGAGGGTCATTATGAACATGCATGAGGACACATTTTGTAAAGTGATGGTTGATGGTTGTCTGAGTGATTCGTTTGAAGTCAAGTCCGGAGTAATTCAAGGTGGTGTTCTATCGCCTTTACTATTTATATTGGTCATTGATTACATTATGAAACGTGTTGGAACAGAAACCGGTGCAGGTATACTTTGGGGAGAGAACAGGAAACTTTTGGATTTAGATTATGCAGATGATATAGTTTTGATTTGTGATGGGCCAGAAGAGATGCAGAGAGTGTTGGACTGTTTGGTGAGTGAAGGTCGCAAGGTGGGTTTGGTTATTAATTGTGGAAAAACTGAAATAATCAATATGAATATGGAAAATGCGCAGGAATGTGTAATTGGAGGTATGGTTGTAAAGCAAGTTGATAGGTTTAAATATTTAGGTACTTATTTAGCCAAGGATGGTTCTTTGAACTTTGAATTCGAGGAAAGGTTAAAGAAGGCTAATCAGGCAATGGGAATGCTTAAAAATATTTGGAATAATAACAATTTCTCTGTGCATACAAAAATCAAACTTTATAAGGTAATGGTTAGGAGTATCTTAATTTATGGGCACGAGTCTTGGTACAGCACAGTGACTATGGAAAATAAATTCCTGGTGTTTGAAAATAAAGCACTTAGAAGAATATTAGGAGTTAAGTGGGGGGAAAGGATACCAAATAGTAGAATTAGAGAAATAACGGGAGTGCAGGCGATCGATGAATATGTTAGATTCTCACGATGGAAGTGGCTAGGACATGTGTATAGGAGACAGGGAATAGTACGAGGTACACCAGGGTGGGTGGCACCTGGTAGGAGAGGTAGAGGAAGGCCAAAAGAGACGTGGGTGAGGACAATGAGACGGGAAGCTGGAGATGAGTGTTGGGGAGATCTTGAGGAGTTAGCACAAGATAGGATGTGGTGGTGTGAGTTCATCGAGGCCCTATGCATCCCCGAGGGTGCCACAGGAAATGATTGATTGATTGATTGATCCTTATCGGGAGCCACACGTACAGCACGTAATCCTAAGATTCCCCACACGCTATTTCTCGATTCATTGTTGTTAATTCTCTTTCCAGCTTTTACGGTGCAGGGTTTTGGAATAACGCTTCCGTAGTAACTGTGTTAGTTTTTTGCTTATGTATTGTTGTTTATCGTTTCGAGAGCATTAAAGAATGAAAATAGTAACCATGCCCACGAACTGACCCATTCCGAGATACACACAACAATATAACCTCAGGTGCCTAAAAAATTCAAGGACTTTTAGACAAACTAGGATATCCAGTATCAGTGCACGTAGAGTTTTGTTATTGTCTTGCCTCGAGGGAAATATCAGCATTCGCCTTTTTTTTTTTTTTTTTTTTTTTTCAGAACTTAAAACCTGGGAGTGTCAGGGGCTGAATGATGTGGGACAGGCACGCAGAGTTCGGTCTAAGAGAGAAATATCGTGTTTACCATCGAGTCGCAAACTAAATGACACTGGAATATTGCCTCTGGCAGCTGACGTGCATATCTTTGTCCGTCTGTTTACTGTTTAGTCAGCTGATTTACATGTCTGAGCCCGCTTATTATTAAAATCTGTGTCAGCTGAAATTCATCCTTCTCTGCCTTCTTATATTATTTGTCAGCTGAAATGCATCTGCATCTCTCTGTTTTATTACTGTCTACTTATTAACTGTGTCACTTGAAATGCATCTTTGTCGGTTTATTATTTGCGTCAGCTGAAATGTATGTCTGCTTTCTTTTATTTATTATTTGTATTAGGTGAAATGTTTATCTGTATTTCGTTTATCTCGCCTTCTTTTTCCCATCCCCTTATATCTTTCCCGTCCCAGCATCACCTCCCTCTTTCTGCCCACTTTACTAATTCTTGTTCTGCCCCTCCCTCTTCTCCTGCCTTTCCTCTCTCCCAATTTTCCCTTTCCCTTTATAATTTACCCCAATCTCTCTCTCTCTCTCTCTCTCTCTCTCTCTCTCTCTCTCTCTCTCTCCTTTCTTTCTTTCTTTCTTTCTGTTTACCTGTATGTCTCTCAGTCTGTATATCTGAATATCAGGCTGTCTATGTACACAGGTATAGGCCTATGTATCATTTTCTCTGTCAACATATATGGAGTTTACAACGAAGACACTCAAAACACACACACACACACACACACACACACACACACACACACACACACACACACAACAATGACAATATAGCAAGAGGCTGCAACAAAGAACTCAATGCCTTGCAGTTAAAACTGATAGCGATTGTGCCACTTTCCTCTCGTTCCCCAGTTAGGTTAGATCCAAAGATACTGAAAGGTGAATAACGGAGGTTTATTTAGAGGAGAACTCCACAGGTGTGACCCACTCGGTGTCTAGCCCCCAACTGCCAGAGCCAGAGGGCACAGCGGGGGACGAAGCCGGCTGGTGCTTGCGTTGCAAGTTATGAAATTGGCTGATACCTGCATTCTTGATCTGATCACGTACACGGATTTAAGACATTATGAATGTATGGTTATATAGTATTGTTAGAGTTATATAGTACGGTTACGGTAATATAGTAGTCACAATAACATAGTATGGTTACACGATCCCCCACTTTTACTTTGATAACATTACTATACCCAGTAGAAGGGCGGCCACGTGTGAACATTCAGGGGGGAGGCTCCTCAAAGCGTTTAATTTGTACTGGACGCTTCAACGAGAGGGGCACCATTTGTTTTCGGAATTCACAGGAATATGATACAATGAAGGAATAACATTTCATGAGAGAGAGAGAGAGAGAGAGAGAGAGAGAGAGAGAGAGAGAGAGAGAGAGAGAGAGAGAGAGAGAGAGAGAGAGAGAGAGAGAGAGAACTAACACAATTACGTCGATATCGGTTTCATAAAAAAACAAAAATCCGTTTGTAAATTGGAGCAGGTCTTTCTTCTTTTCTGGAGTTCTGCATCAGTAAATAGTATTAGCAACGTTTAAATGCATACATACATACGTAAACAGATTGATTTAGATTGAGATAGATAAATTGATTGATGGTTAGATACAGACAGACATAAGGGTGCTCTGGAAAGTGAGGGCGTACGTGTGGGAAGTGATTTATAAGGTAATTCTGCTTAAAGGCAAAGGACACCTCTAATACCTTCACCCATCCCAGCAATATTGTGGGGAGAAAGAAATAATTGTTTACGTGGGAGGCAGAAGGGGGGGTTCCCACCCTCCACAAACTCTGGTCCTGGTAAATGTTTACTACTGTGTATAATTTAGTGCGCCTACGTAAAACTAAGGCGACGTCCCCCTTGGAGGCAGTTTCCTCTAGGGTGGGGGGGAGTTGGCCATCGGAAGTTCCATCCTGCCTAAAACGTGACCGGGGTGAACATTCACCAGTAGGCAAAATTTCATGTTCTTAGGTTTACAACAATGATGATGCAGAAATACTTTGGTCAGGACCTCCGGGGGTCCCCTCCCTCCCTGTGAGAGGTGGTCTTCGAGGGGATCTCACCCTGGCTAGTAAGTAGTTCCAGTTGAGATCTATGAGTATGGAAATTTTCATGATGTCGGGATAAAATATATGGTATTGTTCCCCATGGGGGAGAATTTCCCCTGTGTGCATTTATGTGTGTCTAAGTCAGTCTATCCACACATTTCTGTGTGTGTGTGTGTGTGTGTGTGTGTGTGTGTGTGTGTGTGTGTGAGACTATGTATGTATCCGTATGCTTTTTAAATACATACATGGAGAGAGAGAGAGAGAGAGAGAGAGAGAGAGAGAGAGAGAGAGAGAGAGCAGCACAGGTTCAAGAAAATTAAAAGTAAGTTACTTGATAAGAAAAGAGTGGCGTCCAGTTGTAATGGCGCATGTTCTAAAGAAAAGGAAGAACATCAAAAAAGTAAAAAACAAATAAATAAATAAACAGTATAGTCGAGGCAGTATATTAAAAAAAAATTCTGTAACATCTTTCCTATTGTAGTCTTCTTTCTGGTCGCTAGTATGGGTTCTGCCAGGGATGCTCCACTGATGACCTTCTCACCTTCCTTTCCGACTTCTTTTGGGACTGTGGCAAAAGCTTTCCTAATGCATTCGACATCTCCGACTGAGTCTTGCATAAATCTCAAAATTCCAAGCTGCCTTTTTTACAGATACTTTTCTTGTATCTGAGACTTCATCCCTAGCTTCTTTTCTGATCATTCTACATCTTTTTTTGAAGACGACCACTATTCCTTAGAGTTATCAACAATGTGTTCCCCAGGGTTCTGTTCTGTCATCCACTCCTCTTCCTTCTTTTCATCAATTGTCTTCTGAGCTGCACATCTACAGTAATGAAATTTATTCACAAACCGATTACTCCATCCTTCATCTCTTCATGTGCTTCTCACAGCGTCCATCACAGCAGTTACTTCAGCAATCATGGAATGGTGATATGGCACACCTAATTTCTGACTTGGCCTGTATCTCTGACTGGAGTAAAGGAAATTGTTGTTTTTATTGCATCAAAACCTCAGGTCTTTCATAATTTTTGGGGGGCCACCAAATCTTCTGCTTGTGTATCTTTTAATATTAAATAATATACAACTCCATCCTTTATCATCTCTCAATATACTTGGGGTTTCCTTCTCTCGAAACTGATTGTGGAAAGATCATACTAACCACCACTGAAAGCTTGCCTTCAGTAGATTAAGTGTGTTAAGGTGACTCAGTTACTTTTTTATCCTGGCACAGCTCCTGACTTTGTACAGGAGTCTTATTCGCCCCTGTATGGAGTAAAAGTTGCATGTGCGTGGGAATGGTGGGGGGTTCTTCACACACAGGTCTTCTAAACAGGGTAGAGCTAAAGGCTTTTTACTTTATCAGTTCCCTTACTCTTACTCACTCCCTCTAACCCCCCCTCCTCTCTCTCTCTCTCTCTCTCTCTCTCTCTCTATATATATATATATATATATATATATATATATATATATATATATATCTATCTATCTATCTCTGGCATCTTTATCACTCTGCTGTCGCAACTTCAGAGGTCACTGCTTCTCTGAACTATCTGCTTCCATCCCACCTGCATTACGGCGGTTACATATCGCTCGCGTGGCAGCCCACCCTCACCCATTTTCTGTACATTTCTCTAATGCAAGACCTAATGGATGCTCTTAGTTATTAGTATAAGCAACAGGTCAGCTTTGAAACTATCTTCCTCAATCTGTATTTCCCTCTGCCTAAGACCTTCAGTCATTATTTATTTATTTTTATATTTTTTCTTTCAATAGAACAACACTGGGCCGAAGCCTTTAGTTCCTTCTTGTCGGCATAAAAAAAAAAAAAAAAGGAATATAATTTTGTTTCGGCGCACTTGCATTCCTATATTAAGTTCCTGGTCTTCTTCGGTTCCCTCATTAGTTTGTTCAGCTGGTCTTATCTGCAGCAGTCATCATCGGTCATGTATTTCAACCTTTTTCTAGATGACGGTTGTTCGGGTACGACGAATTTTGGTAGTTTGTGTTCCATTAAACATTTGTTGGATTACATGCTTTATCTCCCTGATTTGTGTATGTACGCCATATCTGCATGCAACATATATGTCATTATGTTACGGTATCTTTTTTAACGTTGATTTATTGGTACTGATTTTGCTATACCTTGCCTTTGTGTAGTGGTTATTGTTGGTAACTTTGTTTTATTTTTCGCTGCTACTGATTACTTTCCTGATGGACATTTCATGGCTAAGGTAAGGTCCTGTAAGAACCTCCACAATGTATGCACTTTTTTGATATCCTCATTGCGGTCTTTCCAAGTGTGTTCCTCCTCTCTGCACTCCGAACATACTTTATAACCCTTATCCTTTGGAAATCTTTTAGTCAAGTGGTCTTCCACTGCACAGCAGCGCATGCATTTGACTATGCTTATACTCTTCTTGTCTTATCTGATGAAAAGGAATTCTTAAACAGTATAATAAAATCCACCTTCAGTGGCTTTTGATGTCGTTTTTTCTAGTGGAAGATGATTTTTGTTGATCATGAGTTTCAAAACCTGTATGTGTTCTCAGCGTCTACCTGCATCCAGTTATTTTTGTAATTTAATTCTTTCTCTGTTTCTCCTTCGTTCCTGTGGTATATATACCCACCTACCTCGAATACTGAGACAGATCTTCTTGCCTTAATCTCTGGACACATACGAGGCTCATATCCATCACCTTTCAAATCGTCTCGCAAATTTATCTTAGTTATTTTATCTGTGTAGAGCATACATCTGTTGCAGTGAGTGCCACATTTATCATCGGCAGCAAATACCTTTGTTGCGGCATATCTCTGAGGGACGGTACTTACTATAACTTTTGTTTGTTCGTTCTTTCTCCTTAATTACTATATTTTAGTTTTATTCTCCCTATTGAATACTTCCAAGTCAACTCTTTCAAATGACAAGAAAAAGAAATAGGGAAGGTACGTAATGCTCACAATCTACCAGTCCCCTAGGCTTGTAGAAGAGGTCGATGTCTGCCTTCAGGGTTCCGTACGCGAACAGACTTCTAGCCATAAGAACTTGAGGAGTCATCAGCTTTGATGCACAGTGCGTATTTTCACTCCCCTCCCACCTATCACACTCTCTCTCTCTCTCTCTCTCTCTCTCTCTCTCTCTCTCTCTCTCTCTCTCTCTCTCTCTCTCTCTCTCTCACACACACACACACACACACACAGACACACACACACACGAAATATAATGAACATATTGAAAGTAGCATCAGAGGAAATCTGCGAGAACGATGTAGAGGAAATTAAGAGATTAGGTAAAAATCAGAGAAACAAGTCAAGGCCTCTGAAAATTACCTTCCAGAGCATGAACACTGTAGAAGAAGTATTAAAAACACTAACAGACTCAAGGAATCAGAGGAATACAGAGAAATGTGGAAAAAAGATGCCTACTCAAGAGGAATGCGGATTACTAAAGAAAAAGAGGGAAGAAGCAAACAGAAAGAATGACGCAAGATCAGATGAAGAGAGAAGCATTTATTTATTTATTTTTTCAAAGTAGCACGATTACAAGTAAAAAAAAAAAGGCACATAAGCAGCAGGGACTAAATAAAAGCAAGATAGTAGACTCAACCAATGTCAAATATGTGAACAATATGGCTAAGTTGACGTACTCACATGCAGATGGAATGGTATCCAGCTTATTAGAGATAAAAAACTACATTGCGGAAAATGAGCCTCATATTATTTTTCTGACAGAAACAAAATGAACCCCAAGGATATCAAACGACTCTTTAAATCTGAATGAGTACAATATTTGGCGAAGGGACAGAAATTTAATAAAATAAGGGGGAGTTATGATACCAACAAAGAAAAGACTCCAAGTGAAAGTGATAGAAATAGACACACCCTTACAAGCAGAATTAGTTGCAGTAGAGATTTGTATATCAGAGTGGATAATAATTGTGGCAAATCTATACATGCCACCCAAGACAGACACATGGGATAGAGGTGAATATGAACACCTGGCAGCAAAGACAATTCAGAGTTTAAGAACCCTACTGTTCAGAATGGAAGAAAAATCTGAAAGAATTACACCATCAAGAGATTTTAACAGAAATATAAACTGGAATACTCTAGATGTAAAAAGCCATGAAAGTTGCTAGGATCAAAAGCTCTTTGATCTTAAACAGGAATCTCTTCTAACACAACATGTAAAGGAGAACACAAGAAAAAGAGGACCAGAAGACCCCTCATTATTTGATTTCATATTTATTAGGCAAGAAAATGAAATTGACAATATAATCTATCACTCCCTGTTCGGCAAAAGCAACCATGCAGTACTAGATTGCAATATCAGGATGGCATATGATACAGAGGTAATGGAAATTACAAAAAGAGGCTAAACTACAAAAAGGGCAACTAGCATAACCTAAAGAAGTAGTTTAAGGATATAGATTGGGAAAAGGAATCTGAGGGGAAAAGATATGTGTTATATATGATTTTTTTTTTTTTTAATTTTACGAAACGGGAGTCCATAATTATGTCCCATTGCACAAAGACATGGAAATAAGGATAAAGAACTGGTTTAACACTGACTGTAAAAATGCAAAAGAGAAAAGAGATTTGCTGTGGATCAGATACAGACGACATAAAAGTGACAGAGCATATAACAACTACAAGCAGGCAAACAAATGATTATACAAGGATAAGGAAAGAAGCTCAAACGCAGTTTGAGGAAGACACTATAAATAAAAGTACTGATCAGCCGAAGTTGTTTTACAGCTTTATATGAAGCAAAGCAAAAGTTAAAGATAAGATACAATCCATCATGGATGAGGGGAAAATCCGTATCAGTAAAGAAAATATTTGTGGTGTACAATTTCCAGTCAGTTTTGACTAAAAAAAGTAGATTTGTGAGAGATGAAAACGAACAAGCATGCCCACACATATTAACAAATATATATATAACGAAACAAGAGGTCTAGGAAGAGATGAGAAAATTAGAGGAAAAGCCAGTGGCCCTGACGAGATTTCGTGTTCGGTATGGCAGGAATGTGCAAAAGAGCTAAGCAGTCCATTACATTTAATATTCAGAGAATTATTAAGGCAAGGAAAACTACCCGATATCTGGAAGAAAGCAGCATTGTGCCCGTTTTCAAGAAAAGAAATAGACAAAGTCCACTTAACTACTGACCAATATCACTGACCAGTTTCGTAAGCAAGATGTTAGAAAATCTGATACGAAGAATATGCGTAAAACACCTGGGAAAACACAGTATGATGACAGAAAGACAATTTGGTTTTAGAAAGGAAAAATTATGTGTTACTAACCTATTAAGATACTATGGTAAGTTGCAGAAATAATAAAGAAAAGAGATGGCTGGGTAGACAGCATATATTTGGATATCAAGAAGGCATTTCGCAGAGTACCACACAAAAGACTTTAATGAAAACTGTACAATCAAAGAAGGAGGAATCCTAGGTAATCTGTACGATTGGATGCAAGATTTTCTCAGTAAAAGGGAAATGAGAACAGTGCTAAGGAGAAATTACTCATCATGGAGAGAGGTGACAAGGGAAGTTCCACGGGACTCAGTGCTGGCACCAATTATGTTTTTAGTACCGGTATATATAAATGACATAGACGGCAACACTGGAAATGGAAGCTACCTAATTATGTTTGCTGATGATGCAAAAATACAGAGGGAAATTACAAACACAGACTCTTGCATAAAGCTACAATAGGAATTCAATAAGCTTCGTGAATGGAGCAATAGATGGCAGATGGAATTCAGTGTGGACAAATGTCATATAATAAAATTTGGCAAATGTGAAAAAAAGACCAGACTGGGACTGTAAGTTTGGAAGTTCAACCCTGCACACATCAGAAAGAGAAAAGGACTTAGAAGTGATTATCAATAACTATCACCGGCTGACCACATAAATGAAAAAGTAAGGAACATGTACACACTGCTTGCTAATATGAAGGTAGCATTCACATATATAAACGAAAACATGCTGAGAAAGATAATAACATCATTCATCCGACCAACTCTGAAGTATGCATCAGTAGTCCGGAATCCGCATCTCCAAAAACATATAGACAAGATTGAAAAGGTACAAAGGGCCGTTACAAGATGGGGACCAAGCTTAAGGGACATAAGCTATGAAGAAAGACTCGAAAAATTAAGCCTGCCAACATTGGACGAGAGAAAGAAAAGAGGAGACATGACTATGTTACATAAATGCATCACAGGAAAAGTGAAAATAGACGTAAATGAGTATATAACCTACGGGGAAGCAACATTATGAGGACACTGCAGAAAAATGTACAAAAAGAGAGGTGATAAAGATGTAAAGAAATTCAGTTTCTTAAATAGAGCAGTTGGTCAGTGGAATACACTATCTAGTGAAATAATGCGTGCCAAAACAGTATATAAATTTAAAGATATGTACGATAAAAATGGTTCAAAATATGGGACAGTAGGAGATTGACTCATTCCTGTAAAGATGCATTTAGGTAAGAACAGTTAGGTAACACACACACACACACACACACACACAACTTTTCCAAATGCACATATATACATATACGGAATACTGTATTGGCGGTTACGGTTCTTCACATTCGCTCATGTGTCCGTGTTATATTATAGCTATTTAATGCATACTTATATGTTAATTCACTTGTAATATTAAAAATAATATATTAAAATACTTTGGTGTAAAACCGAATGTTAATGAGCTGAATTGCGGAATGTTGAGGTATGGCAAACCTATAACAGTGAATGCATGATACATAGTGTGGCTCTCGGCTGGTGGATGCACACGCTGCAACGATTACAGTGCGGTGGGGGTAATCGTGCTAGATTATGGTGAACCACGAGGATATTGTGGTCGTAACTGTATGAGTTACGATAATGTGTGTGAATGACTGGTGATAGAGGATGAGTTATGAATCATGAACAGATGTTAATGACGGGTGGCATACGGTTATGGAATGGTAATAAAAATGAGTAAAATATTCCTGGTCATTGATAAATAAATAAATGAAATCGTTATCGAGGAGCTCAGTACAGTGGTTAGTTTCTGATGATGTTCACAGAAACGATTGGTGAGTGACAATGAACTTGTGACCCATGAGCAGATATGAATAATAGATGAGGTGAATATTTTATAATAATAATTATTGGACCTGTCCACCGGTCTCTTATATAAAAAAATAAAAGCGAAAGAGAACCTACAAACAATCACCTAAGAAGCTGTTTCTATTATCAGTATATAGCGGTTCTGGGTGTTCTTAATTTATTTTTCGTATTAAGTCTGGAAACCATGAATGATCATTACTTGGGTAATTCTCTCTTAAACATCGGTAAAGTCATTCATCTTTGGTGTCAGATTTGGTCCCTGTTTTATTTGCTCTTTCAGGCAATTTAACATTTTAAAAAGTAATATTTGGTATTGTGTGCAGCGCTTCTGTATTTCTTGTATGAGAGTGACGTTCATATAAACATATCTTAAGCATCTATTCTGGATCTTTAGAAGCTTCAGCATTTATATATTGCTGATGAAATGTAATGGAATAGGAAGAGACTCTATTACTGTTGGTACTAAGGTCTTAAAAAGGAAAGTTTTTGATTACTCGGCAAGTACTTGAAATTTTCCAGTTCATTCACTGAATGTTTACTCTTCCCACACCCTCGTTTTTATAGAGCATTATTCTTCTATAATTAATTGTTTGGCCCAGAATTTTTCCTTTTTGTTTTCCTTCCATTTGGTCTCCATTAATAATTATATCCTCAGCTTTAGATTTACCATGGGTACTACTGTAAATCTATTTGTGATTGTTCTAATTATCCACTTGATTTCGTAAGTAATGAGTCTTTTGATCTTGTCTGTTACTCGTATTCTTTATGCCATTATTCTCGTATTGTACTATTTCGGTAATATTGTCAACAAATAGAATATCTGTATTGCCAAAGGCTGAGTCTAGTATCTAACTCGAATGAAGAGTATGGATGAGAGTTGTCTGATTTTGTCATCAGACGGCTCTCACCCCTACTTGTGGTTAGTGTATACTGAACGATCATGGATATGATTTCTGTGTTGATTTTCACAGCAAATGAACGACCTTTTCCTTTGATTGGGGAGATCTAAGTTTCTGCCCCAGTGTATGAGTGGTTTAACATTCTGGATACTATGATGCACTCTTAGCTGAATGAAATCATTTATGTAAGTTGGAAAAAAAGTCCTAGAGATGTCCCTACCAAGCAAGGGCTGATGGTGACTCATTCTCAGGTGAAAAAAATATATTAATGGAAGCTGGGAAAGAGCATTAAAGATTTTCCTTACCATGCAAGGGTTCTTGGTGACCGTACTTACAGCATGACTCAATTTCAGCTGGATGATATAATTCGCCGTTAGGTGGGATAAATACTTCACAGGATGCGACCACGAGAGAACTTACAATGTGTTGCACTGCGTTATTTTGTTTGTTGGGCCTGAGATCCTTCCCGGCAGTGGTGGGAGGTAAAGCAAAGTAGAAGAATAACCTGGGGGTAAAATATTCCACATGGGCTGCTACATAATACCCCTTTATATTAAACTTGAGCAGTATTGATACAGCCGGCATTGATACAGCCGGTCGGAGAGGCTGTTCGATTACAAAAACGCCTCGAACACCAACTCTGTCCACTGAAAGAAGGATGGTGGATTGCAGAAAAAGAGAGAGAGAGAAAAAAAAAACATGGCCTGCAATCCATATGTCACGCGTCCAGGTGAGTCTTGGGCCACAACAGAAACGACAGTGAGTCTTGTATTCCATGAACCATTCACCATAATGGATGGTATTCATATACCCAAATGAAACATGGTGGTCGTAAACTACTTCAGTATCATTCACCCTCGAGTTTTTATCACAAATGTTCATTAATCCGTGGCTAAACTTACTTATTTTTTGGTCATTTACGTCTTGCTCTCTCTTGTGTGTATGTTTATATGCTGTATAATGTATTTTTTCACATAAGAAAACATTAATAAACTAGTTCCTTGAATATTTATTGTATTCATGGTTTTTGAATATCCTAAAAAAATGAGCAATTAATACTTTTCTTTTACCAAGGAATAATTTAGCTATTTTTTTCTAGAGTGCATAAACAACATTATAAGGACTTCAATTCCTTGAAACTGCCTATATAAAATGTTATTTCAACCAGAAACTTAGCTAAATTGGTAACGCAAAGTAAAATTACAGTTTAAGATCTGCCTACGGCTATCATTCAGTATAACCATTTATAAAATTATGGTCCCAGTAGCTCGTTTGGTTTCCCCCCAAAAGTTATATTAAATTTGGGAACTACCATTTAATTTGGAAAATGGAAAACAATGGGTAGAGGAAGAAAACAAAATTTCAAAATCTATTGCCATTATACAGCAATCGGAGCTTACTAACCATAGTAATGGCAATGCCAGTTATTTTTAAATTTATAAAAAAAATCTAAATATCTAAGTCATTTACTCTTCAAGTTTCATTTGCCCTTCATTCACCTCTCTAGTTTAATTCATTCCAAAATATTTTCATTGACCCTTGTATGACCCATTCACCAGTTCAAGAAGCACTGGTCTAGTGGGTTGAGGTACTCGGATCGGATGTGTCGCATAACAGGTTACATCCAAGGGAGGGTTGCGATTTATTGTTCAAATTACACCACTCAAGTGGAAGTGACTGATTATT
Source organism: Coenobita brevimanus (assembly GCF_032717465.1). Taxonomy (NCBI): domain Eukaryota; kingdom Metazoa; phylum Arthropoda; class Malacostraca; order Decapoda; family Coenobitidae; genus Coenobita; species Coenobita brevimanus. Next base: position 28,969,544 of record NC_137053.1, on the reverse strand, counting down.
TATCTAAATATCTTGACTCTTTACCCTAGCCCCAGACCCCTGCAACCATAATGGGACAATCCCAAGCTGGATGATAGGTAAGCAGAACAGCTCAGCAACTTTTTTTTCTTATTGTAAGGAACAGACGTCGGAATAAGTTCGTTTCCTTTCCCGTGTTTGTAACACTGCTCGATGGAGAGGTATCCTCTCCTGCTTCTTCCTTTCTTCATAGTCCCACACTCCCACCCAAACCCCCCCCACTTTTCTCTCCGACCCCCTAACCCCACCCGGTACCCTCCATACTCTCGCTCATAGCCAGCTAGGGGTTACCGTACTTTCGGCACCTCTCAAATTACGTGTAGTCCGAACAACTAATAAAGGAATAGTGCAATATATCATAAACCAAGTTAGGAAAAAGTTTACTACAGAGAGAGAGAGAGAGAGAGAGAGAGAGAGAGAGAGAGAGAGAGAGAGAGAGAGAGAGAGAGAGAGAGAATAAATCAGCTGTGATTAAATGTTGCGGTAGTAGACACCTCTTTTACAGAGAGAGAGAGAAAGAGAGAGAGAGAGAGAGAGAGAGAGAGAGAGAGAGAGAGAATCTGTTGTGATTAAATGTTGCGGTAGTAGACACCTGTTTTATACACACACACACACACACACACACACACACACACACACACACACACACACACACAATAAATCTGCTGTGATTAAATGTTGCGGGAGTAGACACCTCTTTTACAAACACACACACACACACACACACACACACACACACACACACACACACACACACACACACACACGCACGGAAAGAGAGAGAGAGAGAGAGAGAGAGAGAGAGAGGAGTTACAAGGAATAGTTAGGATCTCATTGACTATGCAGCCCATACCGTGGAGATACTTCTTGTTTGCCTCGGAATGCATATTCAATTTACATTTATTCTAGTGTAAGATCCTGCCGATGAATCCCGTAAACTTCTCTACTGTAGTTTTAACAACGTCCATGATGAGTCAGTTCCATGTGGAGCAGGTCTTGCATGTGAAAAAGTTTTCACGTACCGGTAATTCTACTGGTAAATTTTTTTCATTTACAGCTTCCAGCCATGGTTGTGTGCCGAGTCCGTGTTAAGAGTAAGCAATTTCTATGTAATGATTGTGAAACCCATTCAGATTTTAAGCACTTTAATGAGCTGACCTCGTAGTCTACGAGTTTCTACTAAAAAAAAGTCCCACAGCCCCCAGGCGAACCTGATACCTTAGTCTCCTGAACTCTTTTTAAGTCGACGTATGTCTTTTTCAAGCTACCAAAATTCCACAGCAACTCAGGAAGTGGCCGTATTAAGGAGATATAGACTGTAAGAACAATGTCTTTATTCCGAGAGAGAGAGAGAGAGAGAGAGAGAGAGAGAGAGAGAGAGAGAGAGTTGAAATGGTAAGAACAATCAGGAGAAATACTGATAAAAAAAGTGAGTGAGAGGAGAAACTGAAGCAGAGGAAAACACGCAGGTGAAAAAATGGAACGATGTTACAACAGGGACAGAAGCACACACACACACACACACACACACACACACGTATAGCGTATTCTGATTACGACCATTGGGATATCGCACCTTATCAGTTACGGTGACGTCATTAATTTCCGTTGGTTAGGACAAGGGTGTGGGTGTGGGTGGAGATGTTGCACAGAACCCCAGAGTGGGTCCTTATCTATTCCTCACACCTGCGGGCATAATTATATGCCCCATCACCAGCCAGGGTCATCCATAGCCATCGTACCGCTCGATGCTCTAGTTTTCCCTACACCTACAGTGTGTAGTGTTGCCAATGTAGCTCAGTTACCGATAGAACTAGAAATAATTACTTCGATCTAGCGGAAAATATGACATCAAGTGACATGAATGCTAGCTACTTTCTCAGGAATTAAGCTATCTTATTCTACATTTGAAGGGGTGCCCCTAATTGTCAACAGAGATTCCAGCATTTTATGCCATATAGCAACTGTCTAGCGATTTTGAGGACTAATCCAGCGGACTATTGTGTGTAAGTATTGGTAACGCCGACTTTTTCAACAGCTGATGCCATCCCACAAGCCCGAATCTCTATAGGTTACCCATGTCACTCCTCCCACCTCTGTCAGAGTAACCAGTAACTCCCCAGTATATAAGATAAACGATACGACTCCGTGGGATAAGAGACATGCCGTTCCCACGATCTCCAAAACTGCTGCGACCACTGGGATATCGAAATAGATCTCCGGCGCCAGAAATTGCTATTGCAATAGCCTATACACACTCTGCTTATATATATATATATATATATATATATATATATATATATATATATATATATATATATATATGTGTGTGTGTGTGTGTGTGTGTGTGTACTGGTGGTAGGTGGTGGCGACCATTACTCACTCACCTGGTGTAGTGCTGCCTACTTCTTCCTTAGCCATTATCATTCTTTTTCTGTGTCTGCCCTCCTCTCTTCTTATTTCTCCCATCTTTCCTGTCCTTATTGCTTTTCTTTCCTTTAAGGGTGGCTTTACATTGAGTGACAAGCCAAATGGTTTCCTGTAAGCCAAGAAACCATTTACAACTCTGGGTGGTAACCATATAGCCAAACCATACGTGCTCCCTTCGTGTCAACAAGTGGGTTGGTGAAAGGTTAGTGCCCCTCTCCGTAAAACAAACAACTCAAAGTCAAATGGCCACCCCTTACGGGATTATGGCGTCTGGCAATATATATATATATATATATATATATATATATAAAGTACTGTATATGAGAGAGAGAGAGAGAGAGAGAGAGAGAGAGAGAGAGAGAGAGAGAGAGAGAGAGAGAGAGGAATGCATTAATATAAACTATTCGCCGAAAACCGTACATACGAGTATTAGGATGACTAGAGCGCTTCATACTGATTCATTTATCACTGAAACTCGAAAGGTTCATACCGAAGCATTGTCAAGGGAGTAGAATTCTCTCTCTCATAAAGCTACCGAACCCACCCGCATTGAGTATCCATATCGCGCTTATTATGGCTCAGGCTCGGCTACATGACAAAGTTGCTCTCCGGGGGCAAATAGTTGGACTGATGCGTTTGGGAATGTCAACGGACGACTGTGCAAGGGAACTGGGTTTGTCACGGCCGACCATCAGGAAGTGGTGGAGAAGGTGGCAACTGTCGGGAGATCTGTGTGACAAACCAAGATGTGGAGCACCAAGAAAGACTACCCGAGAACAAGACCAGACAATCATCCTTGAGGCAACTAATACCCCAATTAACAATGCCAGAGCCATCCGGGACTCTCTACCCTTTGATGTATCAGATGATATAGTACGAGACCGACTGAAACGGGCTGGAATAACCCACCGGATCCCTGCAAAGAAGGAAAGACTAACAGACAATCATCGTGCAAACCGGATGGCTTTTGCTCAAGCCCATATAAACGACGGTTTGGATTACTGGGGAAGGGTTATTTTCTCGGATGAAAAGACATTTTCATCGACGACACATGACCCTCTACATTGCTACCGGCAACCTGGAACCAGCTATGATCATATTAATATTTATGATATCACAAGGAGTGGACACGTAACGTGCAACGTGTGGGGATGGATCCACCTTTACGGTGCAGGGGAACTGGCCAGCATTGAGGGACGCTTCACAGCGGACAAGTATTTAGAAATACTGGAAGAGGTGATGATGCCTACTGTGCGAGCAATGGCGTTGCCCTACCCAGAGAGGATTTTGTTCATGCAGGTAAATCGTGTAGCTTACATCATATCATATCACATATTATGTGACAATTATACCTAATTAAAACGCATTTTATTATGTAGATTTTAAAGTAACTCATATGGTACTTGTCAGTTAAACAGATGCACAATTAACATATTTAAGGACAAAGTCTTGGATACATATAGGTTCGGCAGGACACTGGTGTGAATACATTATTTATATACATTATAATTATGTATGGTAATATGTTTTATTATATATTGAAAACTATAATACAATGGATTATTGATATTTGCACCATCGTGTTTTATATGTATATGATCTATCTTAACAGGATGGAAGTCCCATCCACACTGCTCATATCATCCGGCGGTGGTTTGTTGAACAACGGGACATAGACCATCTGGATTGGCCCAGTAAGAGCTGCCACCTTAATCCGATAGAAAACTGTTGTGGGTATATTATGCAGTCATGGGAACAAGGTCAAGAGAGGACGTCCCAGGCCCTCCTTCAACACACTATGGCTGAATGGGAAAGGTTCCGTATTAACCACCACATCATCGACAACACGGTGTCATCAATGCCACGTAGACTCGCGGAGGTCTTGGCCAAGGAGGGGGGATGGACTGGCTATTAAAACACAATGAGGTTGTTTGCACAAGGCCTATAATATATGAATGAACTTACTATAATATTTACATAATGAAACACGCGTCATTACTTTTGAGTCAGTAAAGTACTGTTAAAATAAATACATGATTCATTAATCACTTATCTCTCGTGTATATTGGTAATATGTTAATATGTGGTGGATCAAAATGACGTTTCTGAACGCCTACATATTACGGCTTGCCTATACATTAAAATGTAAACGTATTGAAATTATACTGTTTTGTGTAAAATTCTGTTAATCCATTTTTTACCACCTTTGCCTTTGAAGTATTAGTAAATATGTTTTATGTTAAACCATTTTTACCACATTTGTCTTTGAAGACGGTAATACGATTGTTGGCACATACTGCATATAAATTATAATGAAAAAGTATGTAGGATATATATTTTTTTCATTCTACAACTGACATAAGTTAGACCAGAAGCTTTATAAGGCTGTACTGCCATCTGCGCTAAAATAGTTTTTATGTCACGAGACAAATCTATTGGTCATAAATAGCATTTTGTATAATTTTAGAAAAAACATCTAGAGAATCTTTAATTCCGTCATACCTTATGTCTAGATGGAAATGAAACTAAGGCAAAAATAGAGGCAGGAAAGTTTATTATTCCGTGCTAAGCCCATTTCCATTACGAAATGTGTAAGGTAACACTTCCAGACATCGTAACTGGTAGCTTCAAGATATAAACTATTTCATAAAATATTCTATATAGAAACGAGATGTGTGGGTGATGGCGGTCGAAAGAGATGTTTATGATACATACTGTAGTATTCCTTTAATAGTTGGATTACACGAAATTAGAGAGGTGCCAGAAGTACGGTAACCCCTAGCTGGCTGTGAGCGAGAGTATGGAGGGTACCAGGTGGGGTTATCGGGTCCCAGAGAAAAGTGGGGGGGTTTGGGTGGGAGTGTGGGACTACAGGGAAGGGAGGAGGAGGGGATACCTCTCCACCTTAGTCCACGCAAAAGGAAACGAACTTATTCCGACGTCTGTACATGTACCCTGCACCACTTGTCAGCATCACCCAGCGAAATATTACACATAGATAAACCTTGAAGCTGAGCATTTTGCTAGACATCAGATTTACCCATCTTCTTATCTGCTCTTTTTTTAAATACCTTGGACGATGTGGTTCTTATCTGCTTTTTTTTTTTTTAAATAGGGTACCTTGAACGATGTGGTCAGCTTAGCCGTCTCCCTATCCTCGCACGTTAAATGCCTTTACCGAGGACGGAGGAGCCAGACTCTCCATTCTGAGATATGTTGCTCCCGTCTCAGTCCACCGTCTTACTGTTCACTCACACGCAAACTGAACACTGTCTTCCCGCTCGCTCTCTTGGCGTGTAATCACAGTGTTTGTACCTTTAATAGGTCACTTTTCGTAGCTTCCCTGTCCACTAAACTACACCCAGCCCAGCGCTAACCAAGTTCGTAAATAGTTGACTTGGTTATTTTCCTTATTATGCCTCATTCTGTGTTTCTTATGTGGTCGTTGACATGGCAAATTGGTCAGCATTTTCACCGACTCACTCGGCAAATTATAAGCGAAGTGGGTAACTAGTCAGAAAAATATACCGGTATTGCCTAACAGAAGAAGAGTTTTTCTGTTTATGTTCGAGGTGGATGTTACAGCATTCATACAGCTTCGCCTATTCTGGCAATTTTTTTTTTTTTTTTAATGCGAGGAAGAAGGAACCAAAGGCCATGAGCCCGCAGTAACAGTTCCCTCCAAGAGAAAAACAAAATACAATAGAGAGCCAAATTCAAGATCCGATCATTTTGAGATGCCTGGACACACAGCGTTTGAAAGACTGGAGATCATAGGCAGCAGGAAATACAGACAGAGGGAGACAGTTCCAGAGCTGACCTGTTGCATAAATGAAAGACTGGGAGTAACGGTCAACTCTTGCATTAGAGAGTTGGACAGAAAAGGGATGAGAGTTTGCTGCCAGACGGGTGCTACGCGCCCGTCGTAGAGGTGGAGGAATGCAAGCAGACAGTTCAGAGGAGCAGTGACCATTAAAGTAGCGATAGAAAAGAGATAAAGATGCAACAGAGCGGCGAAGAGACAGAGGTTGAAGGGAGTCAGTAAGAGGAGGAGAGTTAATGAGACGAAAAGCCTTTGACTCCACCCTATTGAGAAGAGCTGTATGTGGGGAGCCTCCCCACACATGAGAGTTGTACTCCACACAGGGGCAGATAAAACCCCTGTATAGAGTCAACAATTGTGCAGGGGTAAAGAAAGAGCGGAGTCGGCTTAGCACACCCGATCTCTTGGAAGCAGATTTTACAAGAGATGTAATATGATTTTTCCAAGATAAGTCCCGAGTAAATGAAACCCCAAGCATGTTCAAGGATGATGCAGGGTTAAGCTGAATAGTATTAAACATTAGTGGGTATACCTGTGGAAGATTTTGTCGGGTTGATAGGTGTAAGAACTGAGTCTTAGATGCATTAAAGACAACCATATTATTTTTACCCCAGTCAGAGATACGAGCCAAGTCAGACATTAGGTGTGCCATAGCCTCATCCCTTGTTTGTTGAAGTAACTGTTGAGATGGGCGTTGCGGGAACAGAATGGAAAGGTGAAGGGTGGAGTCATCAGCGTATGAGTGGATAGGGTTAGATGTACAGCTGAGAAGATCATTGATGAATAAAAGGAAGAGAGTTGGTGATAGGACAGAGCCCTGAGGAACACCACTGTTGATAGATCTAGGAGAAGAACGATGGCCGTCTACAACAGCGGCTATAGAAGGACCAGAAAGGAAACTAGCGATGAAGGCACAGATAGAAGGATAGAAACCGTAGGAGGGCAGTTTGGAAATTAAAGATTTATGCCAGACTCGATCGAAAGCCTTTGAGATGTCAAGTGCAATGGCAAAGCTTTCGCCAAAGTCCCGAAAGGAGGATGACCAGGAGTCTGAAAGGTAGGTGAGAAGATCGCCAGTGGAGCGTCCCTGACGGAACCCATACTGACGATCGGAAAGAAGGTTGTGATAGGAAAGATGCCTTAAAATTTTTCTATTAAGAATTGACTCGAAAACTTTTGAAATACAGGACGTTAAAGCAATTGGACGATAGTTGGAGGGTTGGGAGTGGTCACCCTTCTTTGGGACTGGCTGAATGAGAGCAAACTTCCAGCAAGAAGGAAAGGTACAAGTTGACAGACAAAGGCGAAAGAGTTTGCCTAGGCAGGGTGTAAGCACAGAAGCACAGTTCTTGAGAACAACAGGAGGGACCCCATCAGGCCCATATGCCTTGTTAGTACTGAGGCCAGTGATGGCAGAAAATACATCAACTGAAGAAATTTTAATGTCAGCCATGAGGAAGTCAGAGGGGGGAAGTGATGGAGGAACAGCACCGGAATCGTCTAAGGTGGAATTGGAGGAGAAAGTCTGTGCGAAGAGATCTGCTTTATCAGTAGAAGAAATAGCTACAGAACCATCAGAGTAGAAAAGAGGAGGGAAGGATGATGAGGTAAAGTTGTTAGAAAGATTTTTGGTAAGGTGCCAGAATGAGCGGGAAGAATTCGAGTTGGAGAGTTGAGAGCATTTAGTATGGATGAAATTATTTTTAGTAGAGCGAAGAACAGACTTAGCACGATTCCGGGCAGAAACGTAAAGACGATGTCGTCTGTGGTTTTGCCGGTTCGGAAATATTCGACGACACCCAAGACAGCCTGCGTTGTCGTGTGTTGTTCTCATAAACGTCATGACCCAGAAAGAATTACGAATCCCTTTGGCGCTCACACGAAAGGGTCATATGAATGTCCGAGGCATGTGAGGCCATTATCGTTCTTTGAGTCTCTTTGTAAGCTAATTTGCACCAGTTATTATGGCACGAGAAAGCCACTCACAAAAACCTTTATTACCCCACAAGAAAGCTGATAATAATGATATTATATGTGATGCTATCATTTTCCTTTATTCCCAGCAAGGTTGTGGAGTCGGTGATAATATTTCCCGACTCCGACTCCAACTCCAGAAATTTTACAAATGCCGACTCCGACGCCTACTTAAGTATATACTGTACTAGTAATACGCCATGTGGCCGTGATGCAGGTAAATGAATAATATTCATGAATTTTGACAGATGCAATTTTTCAATCTTTATTTTAAATTCTTGACTTATAATGCTGCATTATAACAAATAAGCCGGTATACATGGTTGTACAATAAACTGAATAAAGTTTTGAAATATGATTGATACCATTTCAGAGCAAAAAAGTTCGGAGTCGGAGACGTGGGGAATTTTACCGACTCCGACTCCAGCTAAAAACAGACGACTCCACGACTCCGCCTCCGACTCCACAACCCTGATTTCCAAACACGTCCTGCATGAAACAAACCATTTTACAATCAGCATACGTCACTAGAGGTTCACTTTACCACTCTTATGTATAAAATGGCTGAAATCTCGAGTTATAGGGGGTGATTACCACCATTCCTCAGTAAAGAAAATTTCTCTAAATACAGTTGAAAATCGTGACAAACACACACACACACACACACACACACACACACACACACACACACACACACACACACACACACACACACACACACACACACACACACACACACACACACACACACACACACACACACAATCATTTTAATTTCATGGATTTAAATATCAGTATTTAAAAAATCGCCAATTACAGTCGATTGAGGAACGTGAAGTCACTTTGGTTTTATATTCCTCCCACCACCAGACGACTTTCGTCGCTGAGGGATACCCATGCTCAGCAAAGAGTCAAGTCAGTGTCTTCGAATCAGAAAGTAACCTGCTCGTTATCTTTATACAAACTCGCTCTTAACAAAACTACAAAAATTACACAAACTTCATCAGTTCCACCGTATAACATGATCATCTTGCCTCTCCTCATCTCCCCCCCCCTCTCTCTCTCTTTCTTATTATTTACTTATATACCAAAAGGAGTAAAACAAACAGAACTAGAAATATGAACAGACAGTAAATGCGTCTTTAAAAAGTCAGAGTCTAAAACAACACGGCCCAGATTCTACAAACCGTCATAGCTAAGTCCGTCGTACATATCCAAACAAAATGGCGCATTTTAGACATAACTCCGTCAGAAACTCGTATGGTCGACCATAAACTCCTATGGACGACCATAATAAGACGCGCGATGGTATGTTCGGGTTCACCCTGTCTTAACGCCGCCTATGACCGTCAGAAGTGTGTCAACATGGCCGCACCACAGCAAGCAGATCCCCAGCCGAGGAATATTTTCCGAAGAAGGGACGTGCTTAACGAGCTCAGTGATGCTGAGCTTATCAAGAGATACCGGCTAGACAGGGATGGTATTTTGTATGTCACCAATCTTGTGAGAGACGCCTTATCGAATGACACCAAGAGGAGAAACCCACTCACCCCGGAGCTTAAGGTCATCATAACACTACGTTATCTTGCTACCGGAAAAATGCAAATGTGCAGAGTTTGGGCTTTACAGTACTTGTAGGGCTAGCCCCAGCAGGTTAGGTTAATTATGGACGTCTAAAAAATATTAAATAATAAATAATTAAATATAATAAAATAATAATAATGGGATAGGTAAAGTTTAGACTGGTCGAAAAAATAATACTTTAGGTTAAGGTTAGTGTAAAAAAATATGAAAATATTAAATAAACCAGAAACAAATAGAAATATATAACTCAACCTAACCCAGATGAACTGGTTATTGTCCCATTGCTGTCCATAGCAATGAACATTTTCTTTAACTTTCTTTGGACTTAAGAAAATATTTGTAATGTAGGTTAAGTATATGATAATAAATAATATGAATAAAAAAAAATATATATATATATATATATATATATATATATATATATATATATATATATATATATAATAAAATTTAACCTAACCAAGTTTAGCCTAGCCAACAAAAAAATACTAATATGAAATTAGATGAAATTAATAAGGTAGGTTAAGTTTACACTAGTCAGACAGTGTTTTTGGTTACACACTTTTCAACGGGAATACGTTTCAGCGCATTTTCTCACAAACGAATTCCTATTTTACAATGTCTAACTTCCCCAAAAGTCGTAATATGAAGTTAAAACAATTTAAATCCAAGAAAATAATGCCAAGAACCTATTTTATTCCATAAATTTAAAGCTGACAAATTGTGAGCGGTGCGTTCTAGCAGCTGACGGTGTTGTTTGATTAGTGAGGTATGGCCGACGACTTCCGACGGCCATAAGACTGACTGTCATAAATTTGCTTAGCTATGACGGTTAGCTAGGGTCGACCATAAGCACTATGCAGAATACAGGCCCTGGATCATGAAAAAATCAGAAGTAATTAAATTTAGTTAAAGACTCCGAAGAAGCCACGTATGATTCTCTTAGTGTTTGACTGCACACAAATTCTTGGTCTCTATCTATGTGTGGGTCAATTACCGGTAAATCTAAAAGTTAAAAGTAAATCGGAAGACATAACGTATTTATAATAAGGGAATCAAAAGCCAGATCAAATTTATCGTAAGAAAATCAAGGCCCATACCACATCTATCATAAGAGATTCAGATCCATCAAACAGCACACCAGATCGTTAAAAGAACGGTGTCAAATATAGTTTTCTTAGTTGGCGACCGTACATATTTCCTGTGTGTGTGTGTGTGTGTGTGTGTGTGTGTGTGTGTGTGTGTGTGTGTGTGTGTGTGTGTGTGTGTGTGCCATTAGACCCATTGGCAATCTGCATGATGGGGTTATAAGGGACTTAAAGGAGCGAGGCGTTTTACCCGCGGGATAGTGTCTTCTCTCGTTAGAATTATCCAAATTGCTCTCCATTATCAGATTACACACACGGCACCAACGCTGGAGGCAGATCATACAACACTAAGTTAACAGTTAAATCTTTAGTGCAATTAAACCTGATTTTTGCGCATTCCTGATGGTAATCAGAGTGACTAAGCAAAGTCAGTTGGACTATTTATAGAATGTTTATTGAATGTTGATCGGTAATTTGTGCTAATCGCCATGATGGCTGCTGAGAAAAATGATACTGGACGTTGGGTCTCCGTAAGTTACTAAGCAATAATTAAACAGAGACTGCAGTACAGCACCCTTTTCCTTCTTACTGTGTTAGCAACTTTTAAATACTAAGAAATACATGCAAGAGCCTGTTAATGTAACAGGTATAAGTAACCACCACTGTTAAATCTCTGGCAATTTAGTTGTACCCGTAACATCATTCTTACACCTTCATCAGGACACTTTCTCTTACTTCCAGCTTCACAGACTTTAAGTCCAACACAAAGGCTACATCTATGATAACTTTGCCCACTCGTTTCTTCTAACATGCCTCATTCCTAAGCAACACGACACTGACTAAAGACAAGTAATGAACATTCGACACTCTGCTCAAACAATACCTGTTGCTTGTTTTTGCTTGTTTTGATTATTATTATTATTACCAACTGAAACTGAGCCTGGAAAAAATGGTGCGAGAGAAAAACATCACCGTTCTGGGATGGAAAGACTGCTTATCTGAGTTGATTTCACAGTGTCCAGAATTGTTAAGATGGAAGGATTATGTCTACTTATGGAAATGTTTACTCAGAAGATACAACAGAGTTTCCTCGACTTGGATCCACACACCTGCAGTGGATCCCAGTCAAACCAAACTGTTGCATCGTCTTACTACACACATTTTCCAGCTGTGGGTATTATTCTTCCACACAACAACTGATGCACGAAAATATTCTAAGTTGAAAATGTGGAAGCAGTTGGTGATGAGCAACTGTAGAAACAGTTGCCTTCCCTGTGACGAAAAAGACACGAAAATTCTCGCAGACGACAAGTCATCTGGTTAAGAAGTGACTTGACACATACCAGTAACCATGCGTATCACTCTCACATCAACACACACATATCACCATTTCCTCAGCCAAGTAGGTCTTACTGACACACTCACAAAACACTTTCCCAGCACACCTTCACCAAAGCATCATGACTAACACACTCACCAACACACTTTCATCGTACATCTTCGCTAGCATATTTTCACCAACACACCATACCAATTTACTCTCATCATCATGCTTTCACCCTACATCTTCACTAACACTCACCCACAAATCTCTAACACACTCTTACCACCAGCTCTCCAACCCACTCACCCACACACACTCACTCAAACATTCTCACTAACACATTTCCCTTCATACATCTTCACCAACCGCATTCCTCCGTCATCATATTTTCCAGCCTCTGCGTGTGTAACGCCCGTCGTGAAGGAAACATTCCTTTTACCGGTACGAGCCTGGAGAGAGAGAGAGAGAGAGAGAGAGAGAGAGAGAGAGAGAGAGAGAGAGAGAGAGAGAGATGTATGCGATTATTTGCTTATTCATCGTAACCCGCCGTCTTTCTATTTATCCTTCATATAGGGTCCCCCCCCCTTTTTTTTTTTTTTCCAATACATTTGCCAGTAATTCTACTTTGCATCTCTTTGGAACTCGCTTCCCCATAGTGGTTTCCTCCCAGACTTCAACATAAAGCTGTTCAAGTCCAACTTGTACAGATTTTTTTTATGAATAGAGGACATCTGTAATCTGGCGTAGGGATTATTTTTTTATTCATTTGTTTTTCCTTCCTCTATTCTGTTCTTTAAAAAAACAATGTGTGCGTGTTTCCCATAATGTAAGGCCTGGGAGCAAGACCTAATCCAAGAATGACATCGGTAAAGGCTGAGGGCATGAATCTGAACCTTGTGTGACAAATGACTCACCAACTGAAGACATGCTGGGGAAGACGGGTGGGAGGTTCAGAAAAACCCGAAGGTTTTACGCTGGCAGTATGAGGTTCTGATCAGTCAAGAAAATACAAATGTAAAAGGTGATATTTTTTTTCTTTCAGTGGATCTGTGTAATGTTATGACTGGAAGGGAGGAAACTTATGAGAAAGATGCCGTCAAGGACTGGTCAGTTTCAAGAAAGAGAGCAACTTACGAAATGTACTAGTATGGAAAAATCTTTCATCTAAGACACGGTCACCTCTATTAGAAATTCATCTTCCTTTGCAACACCAGGACCATTTAAGCGCCAATGTTCCCATTTTGGGAACATTAAAATAAATATTTAAAGAAATTCAGTTTATTGATGATTTTATACCCTGAATGGAAAAACAGCTTCATTTGTGTTTAGTTAATTATATATACTGTTCATTGATTTTTTTTTTCAGCTCCAATACCTCCTTTTGCCACTTTTGTGGATGATTTTTTTAATTTAGTTTTTGTTTTTTATTTTTTTGCCATAATTTTTAGTCTTTATTCGACAAATAAATATTGAGTATTTGCTTAGAAAGTTTTATCCCACTTTTAATCATCAATTGACTAAAAGAGCATAACTTTGAATAGATAGAGTAACATATTTTGATGTTACCAAAATGGGGACGTTGGCATGTTGCCATATAAAATTTACCCATGTTTATACAGGAATTCAGATTTCCTTGTTACCGAGGAAGAGATGCGCAAATTGTTGGGACTCTTTGTTTATAAGTGGATGCCATAGTCTGTTGTCTGAAAATGACTGCTGGTCCACAAGTGAATACACTGAACCTCCAGTGTTTGGCAAAACGGTGAGAAGGGACAGAGTCCAGAACATTAAGAAGTATCTGCACCTTGTTAATAATAGGAACTTGGCTGCCTCAAAGATGGCCAAAGTGTTGCTTTGCTTGAAATGTTCTATAAAAATTGTCAGCAGGCTAGCATATTCCACGAGTTACTGACTATTGATGAAGTTTGAATTCCCTATCATGGCCATCACAGTGTGAGTCAATTCATAAAGAACAAGCCAATAGGATTTGGATACAAAATGTGGATGTTGTGTAGTGCAAATGGCTATCCATACAACTTCTCCATCTACTGCGGTAAAGAGGGTGACAGTAAGTCACCGCTGGGATTCCGTGTGATGGAATGCTGCAGCCAGGTGAGAGAGGTAAGCAACATGTTTTGTTCTCTGATAATTTTTTCACAAGTCACAAACTACTGACAGAATTGGCTTAAACGGATGTTCGAGTCTATGGAACCATTCGTTAAAACAGAACAGGACGCTGTCTTCTTCTATCAAAGAGCGATGACGAAAAGCATGAGAGAGGATATAATGACCACAAGTCAGGTGGTATAGTGTGTGTGAAGTGGAATGACAACTCTGCTGTGACTGTTGCTAGTAATTATTATGGCGTGAGTCCACTTCGGACAGCAGAAGGGCATGTGAAGAAAGAAAGCAACAAGCTAGTCTCCCAACCGTATCTCATCAAGATTAACAACAAAGGAATGGGAGACGTTGATGTCTGTGACAGAATGTTGGCATCCTACAGACCAAGACTACGTTCAAAGAGGTCGTGGTAGAAAATTTTTTCATAAATCCTGAATATGGCAGTAGTAGCTTCCTTTAGGTCCTACCAACATACTGATCCATCCTTAGTTGCAGCACACCTTCAGTTCAACAAAGAAATTGCACATGGCATGATTAAGGTTGAAGAAATAAAGAAGGGATTCGAAGGGCCGTCTGCAACCCCAGCCTAAGTAGTAAGATATGATGGAGTCAATAACTTTCTGGTGACATGTATTCTCAAGGTAGATGCACTCTATGTATGAAGAACACAGGCCTGAAGTGCACGAAATGTGAAAAGAGACAACATGAAAAGTGCAAGGAGTCCTTCCACCAAAAGTAAAATGCATGATGAATTGGCAAATAGAAAGATGGAGAATTGTAAATTTGGTATTTCAGGAGTGCTCAATGTTTAGTTAACAAAATTTAATTAAATATTTGAGTTTAATGTTATCATGACAGCATAACTCAGTTCCAATCATGTATATAAAAATAGATTTAAATAGGACAAAGATTGTTTCTATATTCCTTTTGGGGTGAAACTTAGGGCACGAATGGGGTGAAACTTAGAGCACGAAAATGTCATTGTTCCCAATTTGGGAATATACAAAAAATATATGAAAATTTTTTTACTCGTAAATTATGCTTGTAGTCTAACTTACATTCCAAAGTAAAAGAAATTTTTATCATTTTATCATACGTCAGCCCTTAAAGTGTTAATGCGAGCAACCAATAACACACCATTAACCAGTACACAAATTACTGTACACATACATTTCCACACACACACACACACACACACACACACACACACACACACACACACACACACACACACACACACACACAAGTTGGTATACAAGCTATTTAAGAGGGCGATTACAATTACGCTACGAGTAAGTGATTAAGACTTTAAGTTAATTCTGTATTGTTCCCATCATTGCTCTTCAGTTTACTGCTTCATGAATTCTGATTAATGTTGGTGGGAGGAAGACAGTCTAGAGCTTGATTTTTTAATTTTCTCTTAAGTTTGGGGCTATTCAGAATCCATCTTCAGCGAGCATGAGCATGAAATGATAAAGCCGAGACATTTATACCCCTTGAAATTCCCTCCCCTTCCCCGCTGCTCGTGTCACAGCCTGAATGGTTGCCTCTAGGAAAATTTTGTCATCCAACTCCCCCCTGATTGTAGCATTAGAGCTATCCTTGCTCTGTACATACTGTGACTGAAAAACCTCTCTCTATATTTACAAGCGAAGCGAGAAAGCATAGTAAAGCAATGTTTACGTTCACCAGATAAATGAACGGTCCGACATGACTTAGCCCGGCCCGACACGGCACGGCCTGACCACGATGGTTATCAGAGGCTAATAACTATTCTACTGTGTAAGATAGAGAAGAGATTCTTTCAGCAGGTAGTAGATAAAGTCAATTAATTTTGATTTTAGGTATTCAGTAACTCGTGAGATCAAAAAAAACCTTGGAATTCCAACTTTCCAAGGGAATGTACCGAGGCCTCCAGTAGGCATGCTCCACTATGAAACAGAATTAAAAAGGATTTCGTGTTGTAACACTGTGTTTTCTTGCATGAGTTCAAACAATTAAATATCGGATATTACGCTCATAATTTTACATGAACAATTTGTCTATGTTTAATGGGTGAAATCAGCAAGGTTAATAGCCCCATTTTTTTATTTTACCATTTGATCAGTACCCAAGTGTTGACTAATGCAGTTCATTGACACGGCAAGTTGGGTGCAGAGAATTGAATATTGTGCATGTGGAAAATGCTGCAGTGCCTCGCTGTATGCATATTCAGAGAGAAAACATGAAAAACTAAATATTTTAGGTCAGTCATTCCTCTGTTATGGTCCAAGTATGTCACCAAAAATGTTGAAAGTTAACACCATGATTAAATTATGATGACAGGCGTATGTACAATTAATTGTTCGCTCGCTCATCACACACTCATAAAGCGGACTTTACCGGTTGGTTGCATTTTTTACACAAATGTGAGTTGCTTCCAACATTTTTCTCAACTGTTTATTCAGACTTCTTTCAGTGACTGTAGATTCCCACTTGAACATTAGATAACTTTGATACCGTACATCCACTTTGTGTTCTGTTGTCTTTGTGTCTGTTCCTCGCCCTTTTTTCCCGATGTACTTTTTCGAACATCCACCATTGCACGGTATGCTGTTTGTTACACTGTTCTTATTTTTGCATCCTTTCACTTTGTTTTGACTGTTTCTCCTAGTTTACGTCCAGAGGATGACCTGCCATCTGTATGTACTTGTTGATAGCTGAAGCTTTAGCTGAGTTGGGGACAGATACATATCTTGTATTGTCATCATGTGACTGAACATTGATATTATCTCTTTTCTTTTTATCCTTAACCTTACAGACTAAGAGGAAGTGGGTGTCAGTTTGTAGAGTTGGGCGGCAGGGTGGCTGGCCGGCTGTAGAGATTTCGTTTCTGGGCCAGAACTCAGAATGTTTTCACAACAGATTTATGAAATTTCACATACTTAGGCTATGTGTCTTATAGTGAACTGGTGCCTTTTGATAGGTAGAATGCTGTGTCTTAAGTAGTTATTTTTTTAAATAATAAAAAAGTATAAAAAAAAAAAACATTCCAACGCAACCTGCGCAAGGAATTTGAAGGGCCGAAGTTATGCAT
Source organism: Coenobita brevimanus (assembly GCF_032717465.1). Classification (NCBI taxonomy): domain Eukaryota; kingdom Metazoa; phylum Arthropoda; class Malacostraca; order Decapoda; family Coenobitidae; genus Coenobita; species Coenobita brevimanus. The sequence continues at coordinate 28,952,106 of NC_137053.1, read as the reverse complement.
CCTTAAGGCGTTCTCCTTATGCCCACCTTTAAAAGAAAAGATTGGAGAGATGAGGGCTGTTTAGCACTTGGTTAAGTGTGCAAGGAGGTGGGAGAGTATGTGCTTGGTCAGATGGAAGGTTGCAACAACACAGCATTCCTATGTTTAACCCATCCTGTCTGGTACATATTCCTGCAAACCCTTCCCACAGCCGGACATTCCTGAGAAAATCATCCATTTTTAAACCTTCATATATCAGGCGGTGGTTGAATCGGTAAAGAGGCGGCCTGCTGTCCTAATGGACCCAGGATCGAATCCCAGTTTAAGGATTTGAATTTCCTAAAAGCAGACTTTCCTGATCTACCAGATGACCTGCCGACATGTCGCAAAAAAAAAAAAAAACACTAATACCAATACACTAGTCCTGTATAAGATGACCCTAGCATGTATTCAATATGGATGGTGGGTGTTAGTGCCGAAGTGGTGACATGTGAAGGTGTAGGAGGGCTACTGGGGCCTTGGGATAGATCACTGCTCCCAAGAAATAGACCCTGAAGCCTTTGCCCAGAGTCGGACACTTAAAAAAAAAAAAGGAAAAAAAAAAAGTCGTAATACAAATCCTTTGACTTAAGCTGCTTACATGAGATGGTCCGTGAAGGGCGTGTAGGGAGAGTGAGTGGGGAATGAGGGCAATTTGTGTGTGTGTGTTTTTTTTTTTTTTTTGCCGGTATCCATATGCGTGGCAGAGGTTCGGTGACACAACTAACGCTTAGACTAGCCCTCCGCAATAATAACACTTTGTAACACTTCCAGAAGACCAAAATGTACCACAAACACTATGTATATGAAAAATTTTCCATTATTGGCAGTACTTGCTGCTAGGAGGCCGGTAACCTTAGCAACGACCTTGAGGCAGGCTGCCTGCTCACCTCACCACCACACCGCCTTACAAACAGACACTCCCTCCCTCTCCCTCTCTTTCTCACACACACACACACACACACACACACACACACACACACACACATGGAGATATATGTTTGGCTTGCATTGTAGCTTGATTCTGACACCGTTGTGCGACTAGAATTCTGGGTATTACAACTACTACAAACACTGCTCTTATTATTACTACTATTACTACAACTACAACTACCGGTACTACTAATACTACAACTATCACTACTACAACAACTACTACTACTACAGATATCACTACTACAACTACTACTATTATTACCGCACCTACTACACGTACTACCACTACTGCTGCAACTACTACAACTACTACTACAAAATATATATATATATATATATATATATATCTATATATATATATATATATATATATATATATATATATATATATATATATATATATATATATATATATTGCGAATAAAGTAGTTATCCACGTACTGTTCATAATCCCAAAATACTTACCACTCTGACTTTCTTCTTTCCTGTGATTTGTACTTTTTCATCATGACAAATATGTATAAACATGAAGACTTTCAATAAAAAAATAAGGCAACGACTTTATCATGAAACAAACTTTCTGCTTCCATTATTAATATAAATATACACAGTGCAGTAAAATCTTTTTTTTTTTTTTTTTTTTCAAATTACACAAAAGCCAACATAGCTGTATGTACTAAACTAACACTAACTTATGCATAAGACTCAGACTTCTACCACTCGGTCTTTGAGAGAGAGAGTTCAAGAAGCAAGTGCACAGTGCAACCTCACATTCAGCACACCAACACCTCGTCATACGGTGTCGCTGTGGTCGGTGCAATGAATTGGTGCAGACATAGAGATGGTGGCAGACTTCTTTGCCGGCAGGTGTTGGAGGCCACGTAATGCCTAGTGAGGCAGTCGCTGCACTGCAGCCGGTCAGGCAGTTCTGTACACTGTGCCTCCATTTCAAAGAAGGCATTACCTGGCCATATCTCTCCAGAAGGACACAAATTACATCCTTCTCAAACTGTCTCAGGGACGTGCTGGTCTGTGTAACATCCTTGTACAGAACGAAGGCATTCAGTACACAGGTGTCAAGTACATGTAAGAATGCCTTCTTGTACCACTTACAGCATCGCCTCAGACAGTCGATGGTGCTGATCTGCATATCAGATATATTGAAGAGTCGCATGTAGACACTATAGTCAATAACCGCATCAGGCTTGAAGACTGGCTGCCTCGTTCTCCTATTGACCTTGCCTGTTTCTGCCAACTTACCTTCAAGGACCATGGAGAGGACATTTACCTTTCTCTTATCATGCCAGTGAATAGCAAGGAGTTTACCTGATTTCAAGGTCCTGCACTCCCCCTTCATGGTGCCCTTGAGAAAGGATGACCAATGTTTCCTTGTAGTGCCCGGAAGTGATAATGAGTTGTATCTGGTTCATTTTATATATGAGAAACTGTTGCCAGGGTATGGCTGTTTCCATGCGAACGTGATCAGAATGTAGATTAAGTTACCCAGATGCTAAGTCATTTTTTTTCCTACAATAATTTGTTAGTATTAAGTCTCTTTATAAAATTCGAGCTGGTAGGAATATGTGCCTGTGGTCACGTAATCCAGCATGATGTATGCATGTGCAAAGGGATGTAAGGCACGATGATTTCAGCGTTTTTTCAATGCAGGGGTATAGAGAGAGATTGTTGTAGAGTACCGGTAATTATTGTAACTAGAGAATGTCATTCTTTTTTTTCGGGTAATCGATTGTAAGGGGAAAGGCATCACACTGAGTCCATCACGAGTCTATAGTAATGAAAATTTTAAATTGTGTAAGCTGTCATCCTCCTACCCCCCTTTCCACCATGCAAGACTGGTGTTTCACTCACTCACCGACTGTGTAATGTGACAGATGGTCAGTACTGTTGTCATCCTCCCCCCCCCCCCAAGGAATTTTGGAGAGTTTGATCACGCAAGGTGACGCCATTGTCCTGAGTTCCCGCTCACCTCCCTTGTATTCCTTGAGCTGGATAATGAGTGGGTCCAAGTGTGGAGGTCGAAGTCCCAGTGATTGAGTCAAGGTCCCAGTGTGGAGGTCAAGGTCTCAGTGCAGAGGTCAATGTCACAGTGTGGAAGTTAAGGTCAAGAATATCAGAAGACTGGACCAGTGAACTATGAGCTCAGAGGGTCGATTATGGAGAGCCACATTGGACTGAACCTGGGAGAAAGGAGCTAAGTTTAGTGGAATTTGATATTAGGGCCATATATTTGTTGAATACCGTGCCAGCTGATGCAGGGTTATTCAGTAAGGCCAGTAGCTGGGAAGATTTCTACATTTTCTTTGGTGTTGATAATACACATTTCCTCTCACTCGAACTTTATTGTTTGTGTAACCCTTGAGAACTGGCGGTATAGAGTTGACATAGTAGCTTGTTCATGTCATTTTGGCATGCTACCATTCTTAATATGACCACTCGAAAACAACAAACACAACTGAAGTGGCCGCTAGTAGGAGAGTGTCTCCGTCAATATGAGTTCCTGATTGTTCCAACACGTGACTTGATTTTTGCCCCTTTTGACCATGCAAAAGTCTGGATTGCAGAGCTTGCTAGTACAAGTGGTGTTGCAGCATTGGGATGACCTATTAATGTGAGGGTAATTAAACTTGTAAGCAATAATTCAGAGGTCATTTAGAGGATTGTCATTAAATCTAGTTATGGTAATAGCTGATCCCCCAGTTCTGAAAGGTATATGTACTTGGCATTATATGCAGAATTATAGGGTATGTGTATTTGCAGTGTGTACTATTTTGGTGTTGCAGTTGAGCATTTTAATAGTTATGTTTCACCTCCTGGGGTTGCTCATGTCTGTATAATTCACGATGAAGTCCTGTGCCGAAAAATTAATTAACCTTGAGACTGAAATGCCTGAGGAAGTACGTGTAAAGCAGGAACCATCTGCTATTGATGAGTGTTTTGAGCGTATTAGAGCTTTGGAGATGTTAAGCCCACACAGACTCACCCTGACCAAGATTGGAGACCCATCACAGTATACCCCCATAAAGTCTGGAAATCCATTTAGGCAGTCAACTCCACAGTGATCAAATTTGCCTATAGGAGGTATGCAGAGCTATCAGGGAAATACGGTAGTACTAGAGTGCAAGGATGTTGACATTCCAAGGATGAGTGAAATGTATGGTCTACATCCTTTGACCCTGGTGCATCACTGTGACTGCTAACTTGGAACAGTGGAAGGCGGTAGTGCTCACCCACATGGACACATTTGCGTACAAATGTTCTGGGAGAGTTAAGCTTGTGAGGCAGGTGGTACTTATGGGAACATCAAGACATTGTTGCAACAAGAGTTCAGAGGTCGCGCAGGGATTGCTGATGCATTCCATGAGCTTGCACAGATGAAGTATAACTTTGAGGATCCACCTAAGAGGTTTGTTAGACAATTCAATAGTAACTTTAGGGCAATTTGTAGAGAACATCCCCATATTAACCCTCCCAATGTGGAGCAGTTGTGGAAGAAAGCTGTGCTACATAATGTACACCAAGAAATTAGGGAACGATTAGAGTTGTTTACAGATCTGGGAATAGAGGAGACCTTTATTTCAGAATTGGAGAGAGAAAGGGGTTATAGACAGGGGCGTAGAGTGGCAAAAGTTGTGGATGAACAAGGGTCTGGTGTTAATTATGTTCCAACCCCTACTAGAATCACACGTCCAGTTGTTAGTGACAATGCTTATCCAGTGACTCGAGTACCCGTACGTCAGGTATCCTTTAAACATACAACTACAATGTGTCCTTGTGGGTGGTGTGCAAATGGAAGTAAACATGATTGGGCGAGTTGCCCAAGGAAACCAGAGCCAGGAAGTTGTATTGATTGCTTTAAAGCTAACTCTCGAAGGGGCATGAGGGATGCCCTGGTAGACCTAACCTGAGTAGAAAACCAGAGAGAAGCATGCCAAGTATACCTCCCACAACAGCTAATCCCTTCCCACAGCAGGATTCTCAATTGCATTTAGACTCCCAACTGCCTAGGGAATGACCAGATGACCCTGAGGTAAGGCCGGCTACCAGTCATGTCGTGTATAGCGTACAGGATGTAGAATAGAAAGAGAGTCGTCAGAACCTTTCAGATATTGAGGTGGAGGAAGTCCGAAAAGTTCGAGGTGAAGTAGACACTCCAGTGATACGCTTGATTTTGGGACAGTATCAGGTTTCAGCTTTTGTAGATAAAGGTAGTGTAATAACACTAATGAAAGAGAGTATAGCAAATTGATTAGGATTAAAGATTAGCTATTGCCGACATTCATTGCATTCAGTATCCAACCATAAGTTAACTGTTGTTGGCAAGGCTTCGTCGGTAGTACATATCGCCCCCGAAACAAGCGTAGTGCAGTGATTTGTAGTGGTCCCAGACTATTATTTGTCAACAGAAGTGCTCATGGGTGCGGACTTAATTGGTAGGGCGATTTTCACTTGGGATGGAGAAGGTCAGGTGTTGCATTGGGGTAATCAGCAGTACGAGGTCCGAAATAAGGTTTGCCAGACAGTGAATAGAATAAGGTTCTGATTTAACCATACGAGGAAGGCAGAAGGAGAGCTAGTATAAGTGAAGTGTACAGTAGGACCGTGGTACTTGCCCAGACATTGATGCTAGTACCCATTGCATTAAAAGACAGAAACCCCGGAGATGTCTTACATGTTAGTAAATTTCAGAAGGTCAGGGGTAAAGCTCCATTAGCTCCAAATTGTTGCGTAAGAGTTAGTAAGAACGGGACATGCTATTTACCCATTACCAACGTAACTAAGGGGCCAGTGAAGTTAAATCCAGGACAAGTGCTGGGGACATACCATGCTGTTGCCGAGTCGAGTATTACTTATCTTAGCCCCAAGGAACAGGACAGAAGTCCACCCGAATTAGTGCAACCAGAGGGCGAAGCAGAAGGTGACCTTGTGGCACCAGTAGTTCAGGTCGATAATGCTTTGTTACCCCACATGGATCAGGCACAGAATGGGAGTGACCGTCATGCTGCACTTAATTCAATTTTCAGAGGGCTCAAGTGGACGCATTTGCCTCAGTCACAGAAGGACAAATTGAGAGAGTTGATACTGGATAATTATGTACTGTTCATTCTTGGTCCAAAGGATACTGGCGCCCTTAAAGTACCTGAAGCCCCCATTGATACTATTGACTCTGAACCCATGTGTATGCCCTTCTACGTGCATCCTGAGCATGCAAGGAAGATAGTTTCCGAGATGATCGACGAGATGATTGATAAGAATTTGACTGAGGAATCAACCACTGCATATTTAGCCCCAGTATCTTAGTCAGCAAGCCGGATGGCAGTAAAGGATGTGTATTGATTATCGGGCTGTTAATAAGAAGGTCAAGATAGATATCCAACCCCTACCCCGATTAGACAAATTAGTAGAGGAAAGTGCTGGGACAAAGTTTTACTGCACCCTTGATATGAAAGACGCCCACCTCCAAGTTCGGTTAGATAAGAGCTCTCGAGACTTGACAACTTTTCTGATGGGGTTAATTTGTTTAGATACAAGTGCCTACCTTTCGGATTGTCTGTGAGTCCAGCTATTTTCACGAGGAAAACGCAGCAAGTGTTAGCCCCTGTAGTCAGAGAAGATTGGTGCCGTAACTACCTAGACGATGTTGTGATTTGGGCAGACTCTTTCAATCAAATGCTAGACCCACTGAAGATTACCTTTGGAAGATTAACCGAGTTTGGAATGAAGGTGAATGAGAGTAAATGCTCTTTCATATACCGAGAAATTATGTTCTTGGGACATGTAATGCCAGAGAAAGGAGTACGCCTGACAGCAAGAGTCTTGAAGCCATTGAACAGATGTCCCGACCAATGAAGGCCAAGGAAGTGAGTAGCTTTGTGGGCATGTGTAACTTTTATCGCAAACACATTCCTGACTTTGCTGCCATTGCCAGTCCTCTCACTAATTTGCTCAGGAAGGACGCAAAATTTGAGTGGTCAGAGGAGTATAAGAATGCATTCTTAGTTCTTAAACAAAAGTTAATGTCAGCTCCAGTACTAGTAAAGGCAGATTTAGCTAAACTGTTCGAGTTACACATAGATGCTAGTGACTCGCATATTAGCGGAACTGTTATGCAGCTGGAGGGCGAGAAAGATCCGAGACCTATTGGATACTTTTCAAAGAAGCTTACTCCGACAGAAAAAAGATATTCAATAACGGACAAGGAAGCCATGGCAGAAGTGAGTGTGTGGAGATTTTTCAGCCACTCTTTATGGTGCAAACCCTTTTCCATCGTTACTGACCATAGACTGTTAACCATCATTATTAAGAAAAAGATTAAATGCCCACATATGTCGCGTTATTTGTTAGAGATGAGAGACATCGATTTTGTCAAAATATAAAAAGGGTTTGAATCATTATGTTCCACATGCTTTGAGTAGACCAGTAGGAGCAATCGAGGAGGCCTTAGATACAACACATTCTAATGTAGAACTTTGGTGGCTGAGCCGTATGGTGGACAAGGTCTGGGAAGCCCAAAGAGCAGACCCTAGGTGGAGACAGGTAATTCAGTATTTAGAAGGTCAGTTACTCAGGAAGTTGTCTGGTAATCGTCCACTTTATGCTTTCGAAATGAACGAGGAGATTCTGTATGTGCGAAGAGAAGAAATGGATAAGTCTAGATTGTGCATGATAGCACCCAAGTCTTTAGTTGCTATTGCTTGTTCAATTGTTCATAACCCTTCACACCTATACGAACACAAGACGGTAGCCAAGACAAGACAGTTTTTCTATTGGCTGTCTCTATTGACCGATGTGTGACATTTTGTTAAATCATGCAAGTCATGTCAGCAGTTCAAGGGTCACGGGAAGATTGTGCACCATTTTAAGGAATTGTCACCCGTAGATGATAATGGTCAGACAGTTGCGATAGATCTCATAGATCTCCATAATAGTAAGAGTGGTCACAGGTATTGTCTCACAGTGATAGACCATTTTTCTAGGTACCTACGTATATATCCCCTTCGTTCAAAATCCACCAAAGCTGTAGCCAAAGAATTTAAGGACATCCGTAGGTATGGTAAGCTGCAGGTAGTTATCATGGACAATGGAGGAGAATTCACTAGCGCAGAGTTTTGTAATTTTTGTAGGAGAGCCGGGATTAAGCAAGGATTCTGTCTACCCTACCAGCCATGTGGAAATTCAGTTATTGAGTGAGCACATAGGACCTTAAAGACAGCACTGGCAATCTTGGGTCAGGAACACCCGAATACGTGGCCCATGCACCTGTGTGACACTGAGAAAGTGTCGAACGAAGCAGTGCATACATCCGTAGGTACATTACCATTCTTTGCTTTTTATAGACGTCACCCAAATCGCGAGGTAGATTTGCAGTTGCCCACTGATGAAGACTGTGTAGAGAAAATAGATGTCAAACAGATGCTCAAGGAGATGCAATGTCGGATGACAGCAATGTACCTTAACAGGGCAAATGAGGCACGTAGGAATGACTCTCTAGAAGCAGGTGAATTAGTTTAGATCTATGTCGAAGAGTGCTTGCCTGGTACAGCATCAAAGCTAAACAGAAAGTGGCAGGGTCCTTACAAGATTGTCAAAGTTATCAATCAAGGTAGAGCCTATGAGTTAGAAAATGTGTTTGATGGCACCATCTTGATTAGGGCAGTTGAAAAGGTCAAAATATATGTTGAAGGTGTCTTATTAAGTACGGTGGATCACAATTTTTGACCAATGAGGAAAAGGAGGAGATACTGCCCAGTGTAAGATCCAAGAGACCACGTGAGACGTTGGAGTACACATAGAATGGGTGTATGGTGTATATATTGTATATACTCTTTTTTTTCTCTGAGCACGTCTTGTCCTTGCCTTAACTGGCTGGGAACATGGAGTCAGGTATGCCTTTCCAGGTCTCTCCAGACTGTACCTGTGTATTCATCATTTTTACCAGTACCTACGAGTTATAATTTTGGGTTGATTAATAGGGTTGAGTAGTTGTTTTAGGGTATGTCCACCTTTTGGAGAGATGAGGCGTGGAAGCTAAGTGTTGTGAAATCGAGTACACCATGGTGTATAGACCGTCGTTCTTGCCGTACCTCGATTCTTTTTTTTTCTTTAGGTATGACTGTTAGGCTTAGTTAGGGAAAATGAGCTCTCACACTTGGGACTTTTTTTCCCCCAGATTTAGGGAATTGTACATGTGAGGGGCAGTTTTACCTGAAGGTCTCCGCCTCGAGGTTTTCTACTTGCTTTGAGAACCTCGAGTGCCGAGTGTATGTAATACCCAAACTACAGTATGGGATTGCCCAGAGAGAGAAAGGAAGTTTCCAGTTCCTCTGTAGGGCTTGGAGAAGTTGAACTATGGGGTTCTCGCATGTTGGGAGAGGTAGGCAGGGGTTGCTTGATCTCTCTGGACAGAACGCAGTGGAGTGGCTCGTGTTACTCTTAGCTAAGCACAAAGTTTCTCCTTGTAGCAGGGCATTCTCAGTGTGAGTAATATACTTGGTGGTTTGGCATGTCGTCAGTTGCATATTGTGGGTAGCATGAGAGAATTTACTCGTGGTAGAGGATTTTTTTGTTGTTGTTGCGGACGGGATAGCCGCTGACTGTTCTCGAGCACAGAGCTTATGTAATACCCCACAGTCGCAGCACAAGATAGGTTGGCTGGTGTCTTTGGAGGCATGTAGATTGGTTTCCTCTTATGAGCAAGGAGCATGTGAAACACGCCACATCTGTGGCTGTCAGTAGTACTGAGGGAGACTGGTCAAGTAAGTGAAATTACATACAGAGTTTGTTAAGTATGGGTTCTGGGTATTTCCGAGAGGTTCGGGTCCAGTCGTCTGAACTTTTGGTCTTCCCTAACCACGGGCAGATGTAGTGCCCAGAAGCGATAATGAGTTGTATCTGGTTCATTTTATATGACCAAAAGTTCCTTTATGTGAGACAGTGTGGCCAGGGCATGGCTGTTTCCATGCAAACGTGATCAGAATGTAGATTAAGTTACCTAGCTGCTAAGTATTTTTTTTTACCCCCCCTGTTGTGGGGCGGATACAATCTGGCCGCTCTATGGGGTGGTACTACTAATCTGCAGCCAGGTTGTGTTAGGAAGAATACTGCCACCGTATTCCCTGCGTGTCGTTAAAGGCGACTAAAAGGGGAGGGGTGAAGGGACTAGGGACCCTCTCCTCTGTTTTATAGTTCCTAAAAAGAGACAGAGCAGAGAAAGGGATGGGGGATTGAGTTATCCCCATACCCTGAAGATTGGGCCTATGAATGTGCGTGGATGTAGTACGATTGAGGCTAAAAGGGAGGAGAGTGGGAGAATGTTTGTGAGAAGAAAGTTGGATGTGTTAGCTTTCAGTGAAATGAAGATGAAAGGGAAGGGTGAGTCTATGTTTGGAAGTGTGAATGGAAGATTGTCAGCTGTTGATAGAGGAAGGGCAAGAGAAGGTGTGGCCTTGTTAGTGAGTTCGGAAGTACACCAGTGTGTGACTGAATGGAACGAGGTGTCATGGAGACTGATGTGGGTGAAAGAGAAATTTGAACGTGAGTTGTGGGTGTTTGTGAGTGCATATGGGCCTGGTAGTGAAAGGGATGAAGAAGAGAGGGAGTCTTTCTGGAATGATGTTGATGAGAGTCTGCAGAGTTTTGGAGCGAATGTGAATGTGGTAATGATGGGAAATCTGAATGCTAGAGTGGGAAATGTAGCAGTTGAAGGTGAAGCTGGTATACATGGTGTGCCTGGAAGGAATGAAAATGGGGAACGAATGATAGGGATGTGTGTTGAGCGAGAGGTGGTGATTGGAAATACGTGCTCGAGAAGAAAGATATTTATAAGTATACATGGGTAAGACAGGAGGGTGGATTGGTTGTGGATAAAGCATTGATGGACTATGTGGTTGTGTCTAGGAATGTAATAGGAAGATTGTTGGATGTGAGTTCTGAGAGGGGAGGATGGAGGTATGTCTGACCACTAGCTGGTGGAGGGAAAGTTAAGAGTAGGTAAGAGATGGGTGAGAGCCAGGAGGGTTAGGTGTGGCAGGGAGGTTTTGAAAGTGAGTGAGTTGGATAAGAGAGAGAAAATGATACAGTATCAGGAGAAATTGAAAGATGAGTGGAACTCAGTGAAAGATCAGGAAAATGGCAGTGTGGAGGAGAATGGCAGTTGTTTAAGAGTGCTGTGGTGGAGCGTGCAGAAGAGGTGTGTGGTGTGAGACGTGTGGGTGGTGGTGTAAGAAAAGGAAGTGAATGGTGGAGCGAAGAAGTAAGTATGGCTGTGGCTGAGAAGAGACATGCATATGAAGTGTGGTTGCAGAGGAAGGATGACGTGTCATATGAGACGTATAAGGAAAAGAGGAATAGGGCGGGAAGGGCTGCGTGTAATGCTAAAGTGGCAGCAGATGAGAGGTGGGGTAGGCGGCTGCCTGAGAATTTTAGACAGAATGAGAAAATGGTCTGGAAGAAGGTGAAAAGGGTGCGAAAGGGAGAGTCTGGGAAGGAAGAACGAGTAAAAGCAGAGGATGTAAGGATGTTAATTGAGATGGATGCAGTAAGGAAGAGATGGGCAGAGTATTTTGAAAGATTGTTAAATGTAGAGGAGGAAAGGGTGGCTGAGATTGTGGCGGATGGAAGGGTGCAAGGAATAAATGTGTTGGGAGAGTTGAATGATTCTTGGATCATGAAGGAGGAAGTGGAGAAGGCAGTAAAGGAGATGAAAACAGGGAAAGCTGCAGGTATGGATGGGTGTGCTGTGGAATGCCTGAAGGGTGGTGGAGTGACCATTGTTAGTTGTTCGTAAGATTGTTGAATGTGTGCTTTGTGAAAGGTATGGTGCCAATTGACTGGGCAAGTGCTTGTGTGGTCCCTTTGTATAAAGGCAAGGGTGATAAGTATGAATGTACTAGCTTTAGGGGTATAATTCAGTTGAGTGTTGTAGGTAAGGTGTATGGTAGAGTGTTAATTATGGAAGTTAGAGAGGGTACAGAGGGAGTGATTGGTGATGAGCAGTGTGGCTTTAGGAGAGGGAGGGGATGCGTGGATCAGGTGTTCGCTGTGAGACAAGTATGTGAAAAGTATTTAGTGAAAGGCAAGGATGTGTTTTGGGCTTTCATGGATTTGGAGAAATCGTACGATAGAATTGATAGGGAGGCTTTGTGGGCTGTTTTAAGATTGTATGGACTTGATGGTAGGTTACTAAAAGGGGTGAAAAGTTGTTATGTAAATAGTAGAGCGTGTGTAAGAGTGGGAAATGCTGTGAGTAATTGGTTTCCTGTGAGAGTGGGGCTGTGACAGGGATGTGTGATGTCGCCTTGATTGTTTAATATTTATATGGATGGTGTTGTAAAGGAGGTGAATGCAAGAGTTTTAGGTGGAGGTCTGAGTCTGGTGAATGTTGATGGTGGAAAGTGGAATCTGAAGCAGCTGCTGTTTGCAGATGATACTGCACTGGTGGCTGATTCAGAGGAGAGATTGAGACAGTTGGTAGAGGAGTTTGGAAGGGTGTGTGAAAGGAGGAAATTGAAAGTAAATGAGAATAACAGTAAAGTGATGAAGTGTACGAGGTTGGTAGATGGTAGAGGATGAATATAGTTTTGAAAGGTGAGTTGCTTGAGGAGGTAGAGTGTTTTAAATATTAAGGGTCACATGTTGCTGTGGATGGAAGAATAGATGCAGAAGTGAAGTTTAGAATGAATGAAGTAGGTAAGGTGCTGGGAGGAATGAAAAAAGTGTTTAGATGTCATTCGCTTAGAATCGATGTAAAGAGAAGGCTGTATGAGGGCGTTGTGGTACAGACTGCGTTATATGGGGCTGAAACACGGAATATGGGTGTAGCAGAGAGGAAAAGTTTGAATGTAATGGAGATGAGGTGTCTGAAGAGTATGTGTGGAGTGACGCATATGGATCGAGTGTGAAATGATGAAGTGTGAAGGAGAACTGGAGTTGTTCGGGAGATGGCTGGTAGAGTTGAGCAGAGGGTGTTGCGATGGTTTGGGCATATGGAGAGAATGGATAATGAGCGATTGGTGAAAAAGATAACTAGATCTGATGTGAGAGGTGTAAGGCTGAGAGGGAGACCACAAATAGGATGGATGGACAGTGTGAAGAGAGTGCTGGATGTGAAAGGGATGTTTGTTGAGCGAGGAAGAGTGGCTATGCGCGACAGAAATAAATGGAGGGAAATTGTGAATGAATAAGTGATGATGCAGCCCTGAGGGAATATTCTCCCGCATTTGGTCTGATCAGCTAGTCAGGTCTGGTTCGGGTAAGGGGATGGGTCTATTATGATGTGGCAGTGGTAAACCAGCTCTGCTGTCGGGCCCTGATACTGACGTCACTGATTGCACTGCACAGTTGACCCTTGTGCGGTGTGGTGCAGTGAGGTTCTATCCCTTCTCCCTTTTGGGGCTAAGATGCGAATGAATGTGGTTGAATGGATGAGTAAATGGGGAGTGTGTTGTCCTGTCTCAGCTACCTCCCTTTCCTTGGGGGAAGCAGCCAAGGCATTTAGATAGATAGATAGAGAGATAGTAATTTATTAGTATTAAGTCTTTTTATAATACAAAGTTCGAGCTGGTAGGAATATGTGCCTTTGGTAAAGTAATCCAGCATGATGTACGCATGCGCAAAGGGATGTAAGGCACGATGATTTTAGTGCTTTTTCAATGCAGGGGTATAGAGATAGTTGTAGAATAATAATTGTAACTAGAGAATGTCATTTTTTTTCGGGTAATCGATTGTAAGAGTAAAGGCATCACATTGAGTCTATCACGAGTCTATAGTAATGAAAATTTTATATTGTGTCAGTAATCTTCCTTCCCCCCCCTTTTCACCACGCAAGACTGGCGTTTCACTCACTCACCGACTGTGTAATGTGACGGATGATCAGTATTGTCGTCATCCTCCTCCCCCCCCCAAGGAATTTTGGAGAGTTTGATCACGCGAGGTGACGCCATTGGAAGAGCGAATCCTGAGTTCCCACTCACCTCCCTTGCATTCTTTGAGCTGGATTGTAAGCGGGTCCAAGTGTTAAGGTCGAAGTCCTAGTGAGTGAGGCAAGGTCCCAGTGTGGAGGTCAAGGTCCCAGTGCAGAGGTCGTCACAGTGTGGAAGTTAAGGTCAAGAATATCAGAAGACTGGACCAGTGAACTATGAGCTCTGAGGGTCGATTATGGAGAGCCACATTGGACTGAACCTGGGACAAAGGAGCTAAGTTTTGAGGAATTTGATATTAGGGCCATATATTTGTTGAATACCGTGCCAGCTGATGCAGGGTTATTCTGTAAGGCTAGTAGCTGGGATGACTTCTACCTTTTCTTTGGTACTGTTAATACACATTTCTTCTCACTTGAAGTTTATAGTTTGCGTAACCCTTGAGAACTGGTGGTATAGAGTTGGCCTAGTAGCTTGTTAATGTGTAACCCAGGAGCATTTTGGGAAATTGCGAAGATCGGGCGTGGCTTGGTTGAGTTGGAGACTGACCCCGTCATTTTGGCATGCTACCACTCTTAACTTGACCACTTGAAAACAACAAACGCAACCGAAGTGGCCACTAGTGGGACAGAGTCTCCATCAATCTGAGTTACTGACCGTTCCAGCATGCAGTGGTCATCACCAGTGACTTGATTTTTTGCCCCTTTGACCGTGCAAAAGTCTGGATTGCAGAGCATGCTAGTACAAGTGGTGTTGCAGCATTGGGATGACCTATTAATGTGAGGGTAATTGAACTTGTAAGCAATAATTCAGAGGTCATTTAGAGGATTGTCATTAAATCTACTAATGGTAATAGCTCATCCCCCAGTTCTCAAAGGTATATGTACTTGGCATTATATGCAGAATTATAGGATATGTGTATTTGCAGTGTGTACTATTTTGGTGTTGCAGTTGAACATTTTAATAGTTGAGCTTCACCTGGGGTTGCCCATGTAGTGCCGGTCCTAACTTTTCTGAGGCCCTACGCTGGATCTTTGGAGGCCCCCCCCCCCCAATCTTTGTTTGCATTTCTCCCCCTACCCTACATATTCATCCCCCAAGTTATATCCCTATCCTGAGCAGTGCAGAATATAAATTGGATATATAAGCCTATAAGTAAGCCAGTTTTAAATTTATATGCATAATACCACATTTCTCCATGTCCTATTAAAGCATGGGAAGTATAGTGCACAACACATTTTGAAGTTTTCGTTTACACTAATTTTGATAATTAATACACTTTATTAAAATAATGGATTTATTTTCACTTGAGTAATATCCTCATAATAGAATATTAGTTTTCACCTAATGCTTCAAAGTATACAAAAACACTTTTTGTTGTAAAATACTGAGGTCAATACACTTGCCACACCATAAACACATGTATAAGTGAATTAACGAATTTTAAAGTAATATATAGTTTCGCATGAAGAGGGGAGAGAATAGGGACAGCCACGGGAGCGCTGAATGGCGTCGCTTTGTCTGGAAGACAGGAGGCGAGGGATGAGGGAGGCCAAAGGGGTGACTAGGCTACATGTGATGCAATTAGTGACTTGGATATAGCAGTAATTTCTTAAACATATAATTTGTAACGTTGCGTTCTTACTATTGTAAATGGATGAGTATCGTTACCTACCGAAAACTTTAAATTACCCCCGACAGAGTGATTTACCCAATTGCCGATCCCTAGGCGGTGCCACTAAGGCCTATGAAAAAAAAAAAAACTTAACGCCATAATGGACGAAAGTGAGCATCTGACGTTCCCGTTTTCATACCATAATAAATTTGCTGTTCACGCCAGGCGACCGTCACCTGTTTATGGTGTAAAATAGTACTGGAATGTGATAGTAGGATAAACGCAACCGGAGACCTCCCCCCCCCTTTCGTGTAACAAATTTAAATATTCATAACTACAATAACGGTTTTTCCATTTAAAAACACTGAATAATTCCAGAAGAAAATTTTCTTTAGCAGGCTAAAATATATTAGAAATACAAGGCTGTTCATAAAATTTTACAAGACTAAACGTTTCAGTAACGAATACGAGTAAACAAGAACTACCAAGGTGGCATCGTGGCGATAAAATTGGAGTTAAAACATTAAATTATGCTTCCTAGTTTATTTCAGACTACCCGGGTACCTTCTTATTAGATTTTTGAAACGGCAACTGTTTGAAAGTTTGTGTGTTAGCCAGCTCAGTGCTGTAGTTAACACATTTGAGGGCAAGCCAGTAAGCTTCTTCCTCTAACCCAACAACATCCTTGTTACAATTCTTGCCTATGAAAAATCATGAAATAAATGACGTGTAAGAGTTTATATATAATATTATATTACAAGGCAGAAATTACACATATCAGAGTTGCGTCACTGTTGGTAAATGGTTAGGTTTGTATTTTTCACTAGCTTTAGTGTTTGCTTTTACAGTTCAGTTACAGAAACTGGTGATAAAACAGAAAATTTTTTCGTCAGTGCCAACAAGTACGTGCAGTCACTGAAGTTCTTTATTGAAAAATTTGCTTCGTTTTTGCACCAAAATAAATTGATAAGCTGATGATGTTAGCCTAAAAAAAGGTTACCAGAAATGAGTGAATTGGTTGGTTAGGATGCTGGCTGAGATATTTACCTGTTTCAGTCAAGCACTCGGATTTGAGCACAGGTGTGTTGGCCTTAAAGCAAAATTTGCTGATAAATGCAGATTATTTCATGAGAAAAACAAAAAAAAAACATCCTGAGGTATCTTTCCATCCCAAGAGCTTTTCTTGTAGATAACTACGGGCCTAAGGAAATGGCCTGTACCATGAATGTATAATATAAAAAGTACTTAATTAGACAGACCCAACGTTGCTTAACTTCGCTGATCAGACGGGAAGCGGTGTACTCGTTAAGCAACGTTGGGTCTGGTTAGTATTTGGATGGGTGACCGCCTGGGAACACCAGATGCTGTTGGCATCCCTACGTGTCAAGTGGGGTTGGTGGAGGATTAGTGCCCCTCCCTGTAAAACAATTAACTCTAAGCCCCTGGCCACCCCGTTTGGGATACATGGCGTCTGGCAATGAATGAATGAATTAGATAGAAATGGCAGTTACTGTAATGGAGAAGTAGATGGGTGTAGGAAAGGCACAAAATACTGGTTTGGGTGGAACGGTTATACAAAAGCATGAAAGGTGCAGTTAAGCAATGGCTGAAACAGGAAGCAATGAGATAAATATTTAGTGAGGAGACAAACATCAAGCATATGACCAGTTTAGGAGAAACCTAAGAAAACAGAACAGTAAACATTCTGAAAATGTATAAAACAGAACTGGAAGAAATTGCTATAGAGGTGGAATGATTTATGGAAAAAGGGGAAAGCTTATCTACAAGACTGGGACGGAAAAAGAAATGCTGTACCATATAACTTAAGAAATCATTGCATACTGCTTGAAGGGAAAGGTAATAATGAATGTGAATATCAGAGTAGCTAGTCTAATTCCTGAGCTAAACTGGATATTTTATGGCAATTGCTGAAACAGCGAAGGTGACAATAACATAGCCTAGGAGAAAAAAAAAAATATAGCTAGATATATAGACACTGAATGAACAACTGTTCTAGTACACACATCTGATAACCTATGTTTTCCAATATGGTCTGTTGGTCATGGCTGGATGACAGGCGTGGAAAGAAACTGCTAAAAAAATGGAGGAGGAGAAGTGTTACTGCATCCCTCTTGTGCAGGTGCTGCAATGAATGTGACCATTCAACCAGCTTTGTAAAAAGTAAATTAGTCTCCATGCTAAATATAAAGTCTCCAATAACTGTGTATTTACATCTTGCAATATAAATTTAGGAACACATGATCTAGCCTACTGTTGCATGAGTAGAGGTGCACATAGCCTGGATAAACTGCTGTATAATTCATGACTGGTGAGCTGGCCGGAAACAATATGCAAGTGTACGAGGTATGCAATAATACATTCTCTTTGCTCATATGAATTCACACCTGGATAATCTCAGTAATTATTTCATGTAGATAACTGCAAACGAAGGATAAATCATAATTCATTCCTGCCTGGTCTATACAGTACACTGTATTTTGCTTGTAAATGCACGGTCTTTATACATTCTGCCATCATTTGTTATCAATTCTAGCGCAAATATACTTATTTCCTACATAAAAATAACAGTTTAGAATGGGTTAGGGAAGTGTTTCGTTTATTAAACAGAAGAAACATTAAAATATTGTGTGCTTTTAGTGCACATGCAGCACACTCCCTCCTAATCTAGCATCTGTCGTGGCATTCAAACATTAGAACTGGGTTTCGCCAAGACTGACGGTCCAGATTTTTTATAGTAAGTATGACTGATGCTCAGGAACGTCTGACAACTGAACGTCGCCTTTGGACCACCTGAACTCTGGGTTTTTATATTATGGCCCATCTGTGACCTGTCAGGAACGTTAACAATAAAGTTTAGTTAGTTTCGTCACTTACGATATTCTAAAAACAGTAGCCTACAATCGCATGATGAGTGGCAACATAACATAAATTACTGACCTTTGCTGTTAGCATGAGCTTCCTCTTGTGGTCTTTTCTTTGTTAGTTTTTGTGAACCTGAGAGATGTTTACGTTTTGACGTCATGTTGCTGACTGAGGGCAGCAGTCGGCAGCAGCGACTCAGCTGATTTCCTGCAGTGCAGCACTAGGTATTGCCATCAGAATTTAATGTTAAATCCCACTAATTTGTAGTTACCACTGTTTTTTGTTACTCTAAAAAACTAATGTAGCCCAGTTTTTGCCTGCAATTATTCAGTTATTATTGTTTATACAATGTCCATGCACATGGAATCAATTAGTCGATATAAGCAGCATTCTCGACGTACATTTATTTTTTAATTTTTTGTCTGTATTTTTATTCAAATACACTTCCTGAGGACGGGAGGCCCCACCAGTGATCGGAGGCCCTACGCACTGAGCGTAGTGAGCGTATAGGAAGGACCGGCCCTGCCCATGTCCGTATAATTCACGATGGAGTCCTGTGCTGAAAAATTAATTGGCCTTGAGACTGAAATGCCTGAGAAAGTAGGTGTAAAACAGGAAACATCTGCAATTGATGAGTATTTTGAGCGTATTAGAGCTTTGGAGATGTTAAGCCCACCCAGACTCACCCTGACTAAGATTGGAGACCCATCACAGTATACCCCCATAAAGTCTGGAAATCTATTTAGGCAGTCAACTCCACAGTGGTCAAATTTGCTTATAGGAGGTATGCAGAGCTATCAGGGAAATTCGGTAGTAATATAATGCAAGGATGTTGACATTCTAAGGATAAGACAAATGTATGGTCTACATCCTGGGACCCTAGTGGATCACTTTTTAGTGCAGGTGGATCAGTGACTGCTACCTTAGAACAGCGGAAGGCGGTAGCGCTCACCCATAGAGACACAGTTACATACATATGTTCTGGGAGAGTTAAGCTTATGTGAGGCAGGTGGTACTAATGAGGACATCAAGACATTGTTGCAACAAGAGTTCAGAGGTCCCGCAGGGATCGCTGATGCATTCCCAAGCTTGCACAGATGGAGTATAACTTTGAGGATCCACCTAAGAGGTTTGTTAGACAATTCAATAGTAACTTTAGGGCAATTTGTAGAGAACATCCCCATATTAACCCTCCCAATGTGGAGCAGTTGTGGAAGAAAGCTGTGCTACATAATGTACACCAAGAAATTAGGGAACGATTAGAGTTGTTTACAGATCTGGGAATAGAGGAGACCTTTATTTCAGAATTGGAGAGAGAAAGGGGTTATAGACAGGGGCGTAGAGTGGCAAAAGTTGTGGATGAACAAGGGTCTGGTGTTAATTATGTTCCAACCCCTACTAGAATCACACGTCCAGTTGTAAGTGACAATGCTTGTCCAGTAACTCGAGTACCCGTACGTCAGGTATCCTTTAAACATACAACTACAATGTGGCCTTGTGGGTGGTGTGCAAATGGAAGTAAACATGATCAGGCAAGTTGCCCAAGGAAACCAGAGTCAGGAAGTTGTTTTGATTGCTTTAAAGCTAACTCTCGAAGGGGGCATGAGGGATGCCCTGGTAGACCTAACCTGAGTAGAAAACCAGAGAGAAGCATGCCAAGTATACCTCCCGCAACAGCTAATCCCCTCCCACAGCAGGATTCTCAATTACATTTAGACTCCCAGCTGCCTAGGGAATGACCAGATGACCCTGAGGTAAGGCCGACTGCCAGTCATGTCGTGTGTAGCGTACAGGATGTAGAACAGAACGAGAGTAGTCAGAACCTTCCAGATACTGAGGTGGAGGAAGTCTGAAAAGTTGGAGGTGAAGTAGACACTCCAATGATATGCTTGATTTTAGGACAGCATCAGGTTTCAGCTTTTGTAGATAAAGGTAGTGTAATAACACTAATGAAAGAGAGTAGAGCAAATAGATTAGGATTAAAGATTAGCTATTGCCGACATTCATTGCATTCAGTATCCAACCATAAGTTAACTGTTGTTGGCAAGGTTTCGTTGTAGTACATATCGCCCCCGAGACAAGCATAGTGCAGCGATTTGTAGTGGTCCCAGACTATTATTTGTCAACAGAAGTGCTCATGGGTGCGGACTTAATTGGTAGGGCGATTTTCACTTGGGACAGAGAAGGTCAGGTGATGTATTGGGGTGATCAGCAGTACGAGGTCCAAAAAAAGGTTTGCCAGACAGTGTATAGAATAAGGTTCTGATTTAACCATACGAGGAAGGCAGAAGGAGAGCTAGTACAAGTGAAGTGTAGGACTGTGGTAATTCCACAGACATTGATGTTAGCACCCATTGCGTTAAAGGACAGAAACTCCGGAGATGTCTTACATGTTAGTAAATTTCAGAAGGTCAGGGGTAAAGCTCCATTAGCTCCAAATTGTTGCGTAAGAGTTATTGAGACCGGGACATGCTATTTACCCATTACCAATGTAACCAAGGGGCCAGTGAAGTTAAATCCAGGACAAGTGCTGGGGACATACCATGCTGTTGACGAGTCGAGTATTACGTATCTAAGCCCCAAGGAAGAGGACAGAAGTCCACCTGAATTAGTGCAATCAGAGGGCGAAGCAGAAGGTGACCTTGTGGCACCAGTAGTTCGGGTCGATAATGCTTTGTTACCCCACATGGATCAGGCACAGGATGGGAGTGACTGATGTGCTGCTCTTAATTCAATTTTCAGAGGGCTCAAGTGGATGCATTTGCCGCAATCACAAAAGGACCAATTAAGAGAGTTGATATTGGATAATCATGCACTATTCATTCTTGGTCCAAAGGAAACTGGCGCCCTTAACCCGAGACGTCCCGTCTATGTATGGGTACATTGCAACATTTTGCATTTGCCAGCCCCGATGACGTACTGGCACGTCGTGCAATTGCAAGGTCCCTAATTTGCACAAATTTCAATTTTCACGCATGATTTTTCGTACATATATACGGGAGACCTTCCTCTATTCCTCTGCAAGATGCCAAGCAGGGACAATGCCTTACACCGCATAACCTCTTCCCCCCCCGCACGCCATTGTCTCGGCAATTCACCTGTTACCAGTGACGTGGCCAATAAAGACATTCAGGGCCAGAGTGATTCCCCAATCGATGACAATGTGGAGGACAAAGTTTACATAGCATTAGAGAAAGAAACAGTCAGAAATGATGATCAGGTAATGTGGCAAAAGAAGGTCAGGTATAGTGATGAGTTAGTAAGTGAAATAATGCTTATATTGCCTATATTACTGTTTGAAAACCAATATACTCTCGTACTACATATAAATTCGTACCAAGTAAATAAATAAATGCCGTTCATGAGTGGTGTGAAATAGTTACCCTCCCATAGAACTCGTTTTCTTTGGTGCAAGCATGTTAGAAAACCCAGTCAGGTAAGGAGGAACTCCTACCTGGATTGAGTATTTTAAACCTCAGGTGAGCGATTTCTCTATGAATTTTCGATGTTTCTCACCAAAAGCGGAGGTTTTAGCCAAAAAAAAAATTTTCGAAAATACCTCGGGACTGGGGGATGTCAGAGGTGCGGAAAACCTCGGGACGTGACGGGTTAATAAGATCAAGATAGATATCCAACCCCTACCCCGATTAGACGAATTAGTAGAGGAAAGTGCTGGGACAAAGTTTTACTGCACCCTTGATATGAAAGACGCCTACCTCCACGTTCGGTTAGATGAGAGCTCTCGAGACTTCACATCTTTTTCTGATGGGGTTAATTTGTTTTGATACAGGTGCTTACCTTTTGGATTGTCTGTGAGTCCAGCTATTTTCACGAGAAAATGCAGCAAGTGTTAGCCCCTGTAGTTAGAGAAGATTGGTGCCGTAACTACCTAGACAATGTTGTGATTTGGGCAGACTCTTTCAATCAGATGTTAGACCCACTAAAGAATACCTTTGAAAGATTAACCGAGTTTGGAATGAAGCTGAATGTTAGTAAATGCTCTTTCATAAAGCGAGAAATTAAGTTCTTGGGACATGTAGTGCCAGAGAAAGGAGTACGCCTGACAGCAAGAATCTTGAAGCCGTTGAACAGATGTCCCGACCAATTAAGCCAAGGAAGTGAGATGCTTTGTGGGCATGTGTAACTTTTATCGCAAACACATTCCTGACTTTGCTGCCATTGCCAGTACTCTCACTAATTTGCTCAGGAAGGATGCAAAATTTGAATGATCAGAGGAGTGTGAGAAGGCATTCTTAGTTCTTAAACAAAAGTTAATGTCAGCTCCAGTACTAGTAAAGGCAGATTTAACTAAACTACTCGATTTACACACAGATGCTAGTGACTCGCACATCGGCAGAGCCGTTATGCAGCTGGAGGGCGAGAAAGATCTGAGACCTATTGGATACTTTTTAAAGAAGCTTACCCCAACAGAAAAAAAGATACTCAGTAATGGACAAGGAAGCCATGGCAGTAGTGAGTGTGTGTAGATTTTTCAGCCACTATTTATGGTGCAAACCTTTTTCCATCATTACTGACCATAGACTGTTACCCACAATTATTAAGAAGAAGACTAAATGCCCACATATGTCGCGTTATTTGTCAGAGATGAGAGACTACGATTTTGTCATAAAATATAAAAAGGGTTTGAATCATTATGTTCCACATGCTTTGAGTAGACCAGTAGGAGCAATCGAGGAGGCCTAAGATATAACACAATCTAATGCAGAATTTTGGTGGCTGGGCCTTACGGTGGACAAGGTCCGGGAAGCCCAAAGAGTAGACCCTATGTGGAGGCAGGTAATTCAGTATTTAGAAGGAGGTCAGTTACCCAGGAAGTTGTCTGGTACTCGTAATCGTTCCCTTTACGCTTTTGAAATGAACGAGGTTTTCTGTGTGTGCAAAGAGAAGAAATGGGAAAGTCTAGATTGTGCATGGTAGCACCCAAGTCTTTAGTTGCTATTGCTTGTTCAATTGTTCATAACCCTTCACACCTATAAGAACACAAGACGGTAGCCAAGACAAGACAGTTTTTCTATTGGCCATCTCTATTGACAGATGTGTGATATTTTGTTAAATCATGGAAGTCATGTCTGCAGTTCAAGGGTCACGGGAAGATTGTGCACCATTTTAAGGAATTGTCACCAGTAGATGATAATGGTCAGAGAGTTGTGATAGATCTCATAGATCTGCATAATAGTAAGACTGGTCACAAGTATTGTCTCACAGTGATAGACCATTTTTCTAGGTATCTACTTATATACCCCCTTCGTACAAAATCCACCAAAGCTGTAGCCGAAGAATTTAAGAACATCTGTAGGTATGGCAAGCCGCAGGTAGTTATCATGGACAATGGAGGAGAATTCACCACTGCAGAGTTTTGTAATTTTTGTAGGAGAGCCGGGATTAAGCAAGGATTTTGTCTACCCTACCAGCCCCGAGGAAATTCAGTTATTGAGAGAGTGCAGAGGACCTTGAAGACAGCACTGGCAATCTTGAGTCAAGAACCCCCGAATACGTGGCCCATGCACCTGTGCGACACTGAGAAAGTGTTGAACGAAGCAGTGCATACGCCCCTAGGTACATCACCATTCTTTGCTTTTTATGGATGTCATCAAAATCGCAAGGTAGGACATTTGCAGTTGCCCACTGATGAAGACTGTGTAGAGAAAATAGATGTCAAACAGATGCTCAAGAAGACGCAATGTCGGATGACAGCAGGGTATCTTAACAGGGCAAATGAGGCACGTAGGAATGACTCTCTTGAAGCAGGTGAATTAGTTTAGATCTATGTCGAATTGTGCTTGCCTGGTACGGCATCAGAGCTAAATAGAAAGTGGCACGGTCCTTACAAGATTGTCAAAGTTATCGATCAGGGTAGAGCCTATGAGTTAGAAAATGTGTTTGATGGCACCATCTTAAGTAGGGTAGCTGAAAAGGTCAAAAGATATGTTGAAGGAGATGCCTTACTGAGTATGGTGGATCACAAGTTTTTGACCAGGGAGGAAGAGGAGGAGATACTGCCCAGTGTAAGATCCCAGAGACCACGTGAGACATTGCAGTACACATAGAATGGGTGTATGGTGTATATATTGTATATGCTCTTTTTTTTCTCTGAGCACGTCTTGTCCTTGCCTTAACTGGCTGGGAACATGGAGTCAGGTATGCCTTTCCAGGTCTCTCCAGACTGTACCTGTGTATTCATCATTTTTACCAGTACCTACGAGTTATAACTTAGGGTTGATTAATAGGGTTGAGTAGTTGTTTTAGGGTATGTCCACCTTTTGGAGAGATGAGGCGTGGAAGCTGCGTGTTGTGAAATCGAGTACACCTTGGTGTATAGACCGTCGTTCTTACCTTACCTCGATTCTTTTTTTTTCTTTAGGTTAGACTGTTAGACTTAGGGAAAATGAGCTGCCACAGTTAGGACTTTTTTTCCCCCAGATTTAGTGAATTGTACATGTGAGGGGCAGTTCTACCTGAAGGTCTCTGCCTGGAGGTTTTCTACTTGCTTTGAGAACCTCGAGCACCGAGTGTAATACCCAAACTGCAGTATGGGATTGCCCAGATAGAGAAAAGAAGTTTCCAGTTTCTCTGCAGGGCTTGGAGAAGTTGAACTATGGGGTTCTCGCATGTTGGGAGAGGTAGGTAGGTTTTGCTCGGTCTCTCTGGACAGAACGCAGTGAAGTGGCTCGTGTTACTCTTAGCTAAGCACAAAGTTTCTCCTTGTAGCAGGGCATTCTCAGTGTAAGTAATATACTTGGTGGTTTGGCATATGTCGTCAGTTGCATATTGTGGGTAGCATGAGAGAATTTACTTGTGGTAGAGGATTTTTTTTTTTTTTTTTTGTGGACAGGATAGCTGCCGACTGTTCTCGAGCACGGAGCTTATGTAATACCCCACAGTCGCAGTATAGGATAGGTTGGCTGGTGTCTTTGGAGGTGTGTAGATTGGTTCCCCTCATGAGCAAGGAGCGTGTGGAACACGCCACATCTGGGGATGTCAGCAGTACTGAGGGAGACTGGTCAAGAAGGTGAATTTACATACAGAGTTTGTTAAGTATGGGTACTGGATATTTCCTAGGGGTTCAGGTCGAGTCGCCCGAACTATGGGTCTTCCCTAACCATGCGCAGATGTAGTGCCTGGAAGTGATAATGAGTTGTATCTGGTTCATTTTATATGACTAAAAGTTCAGTTAAGTGAGAAAGTGTGGCCAGGGTATGGCTGTTTCCATGCAAATGTGATCAGAATGCAGATTAAGTTACCTTGTTGCTAAGTCATTTTTTTTTCCTACTGTAATTTATTTGTATTAAGTCTCCTTATAATATAAAGTTTGAGCT
This sequence comes from Coenobita brevimanus, assembly GCF_032717465.1. Lineage (NCBI taxonomy): Eukaryota > Metazoa > Arthropoda > Malacostraca > Decapoda > Coenobitidae > Coenobita > Coenobita brevimanus. The sequence continues at coordinate 28,926,382 of NC_137053.1, read as the reverse complement.
GGTAGGAATATGTGCCTGTGATAAAGTAATCCAGCATGATGTACGCATGTGCAAAGGGATGTAAGGCACGATGATTTTAGTGCTTTTTCAATGCAGGGGTATAGAGATTGTTGTAGAGTAATAATTGTAACTAGAGAATGTCATTTTTTTGGGGTAATCGAGGTAATCGATTGTAAGAGGAAAGGCATCACATTGAGTCTATCACGAGTCTGTAGTAATGAAAATTTGAAATTGTGTCAGCCGTCATCCTCCCCCCCGCCTTTCCACCATGCAAGACTGGCGTTTCACTCACTCACTGACTGTGTAATGTGAGGGATGGTCAATACTTTCGTCATCCTCCCCCCCCCCTTCCAAGGAATTTTGAAGTGTCTGATCACATGAGGTGACGCCATTGGAAGAGCAAGTCCTGAGTTCCCACTCACCTCCCTTGTATTCCTTGAGCTGGATAGTAAGCAGATCCAAGTGTGGAGGTCGAAGTCCCGGTGAATAAGTCAAGGTCCCAGTGTGGAGGTCAAGGTCCCAGTGTGGAGGTCAAGGTCACAGTGTGGAAGTTAAGGTCAAGAATATCAGAAGACTGGACCAGTGAACTATGAGCTCAGAGGGTCGATTATGGAGAGCCACATTGGACTGAACCTGGGACAAAGGAGCTAAGTTTTGTGGAATTTGATATTAGGGCCATATATTTGTTGAATAACATGCCAACTGATTCAGGGTTATTCTGTAAGGCTAGTAGGTGGGAAGACTTCTACCTTTTCTTTGGTATTGTTAACCCGCACTGTCCCGTCGACATATGGGTACGTTGCAACAATTTGCATTTGCCAGTCCCGGCGATGTACCAGTATGTCGTGCAATTGCAATTTGCATAATTTCGACAATTTTCAAATTTCGCGCTTGATTTGTGGTACGTACCCTCGCATGACCTTCCCCTACCTGCCACCAGGCGGGGACACTCGGCGACCCCACGCGACCCGTGCTAGCCCACCACTCGTCCACTCACCTGGTAGCCACGGTCCTGCTCAGACATGGCTAAGAGAGGTCTCTCAGACAGCGAAATTCAAGTCGCCCTGGACACCTTTACCAGCAACAGTGATTCCCCACTGGACGACGAGGATATGGACAAGGATTATGTGCAGCCAGAGGAGGAAGAAACCACCAGCAGTGACGAGGAAGCTCCGTCTCCCAGGAAGCGGCAGTACGTGACTTACCGTGCTGCTAGAGAGGGGAAGGAGGCAAAGAAGGCACGTGCAATATCCTATCCCTATCCCCAGCGTGATTTGGAACCAGAATTCGAGGACAAGGACGAGGACGAGGACGGAGCCATGGGACGTGCTGCCACGTGGTATGGACGGGAGGTGATTACACATCGTGGCCCAGAGCGCACACCACGTTGTATGAGCAGGTATGGGCCTAGCATTTTGTTTGGGGAGCTAGGAAGTCAATTGGAGGGAGTGGGGAGTGAAAGGGAAAGTCCAGGGAGGATTAGGGAAAGTGAGAGTGACGTGAGTCATTGCTCTTCCTACGTAGTGTAAGGCGGCGTAGTGGATCACGTGGGCCAGTGCGGGTGCGTTCCTTATCACGTGGGGTTGTGAGGGAGGGGGAAGGTGGGGAGGAACCACTCCAAAGCACGTCTTATGCTCCCCAATATCCCCTAACACGTGCTCGAGCTAGGTTGCGTGAGAGAGCACGTGGTGTTGTAATGGAGAGGGAAGGTGGGGAGGAACCACTCCCCAGCACGTCTTATGCTCCCCAATATCCCCTAACACGTGGTCGAGCTAGGGTGCGTGAGAAAGCACGTGGTGTTGTAATGGAGGGGGATGGTGGGGAGGAACCACTCCCCAGCACGTCTTCTGCTCCCCAATATTCCCCTATTTCATCCCCACAGCCCCCTAATGTTCCTCAAGGCCGTAAGGGTAAGGGAAAGGGAAAGGGTAAAGGCAGAGGGAAGAGGAGTGACAGTGGGGAAGCCCTCCGCACTCCTTCTCCCCCACCTGCTCAACCAGGATCTCCTCCCCACCCAGACGAAGGCGGTGATGGGGCTGATGGGGATGAGGGATTTGTGTCGTGGGATTGGGAGGATGGGAGTGATTTTTCTCCCCTCATTCACCCCTTCACTGAGAAGGGGCGATCTGGCTGCATTGCACCAGGAATTCACCGTAATTCCACCAGGTTGGATTTTTTCCACCTGTTTTTCAGTGAGGCATTTGTTGATCAGATTGTATACCAAACCAACCTGTTTGCAAGCGCCCAGCGCCTAGAGAGTGAAAGATTGGGAACAAGGAGTAGGCATTCTATGATCTATGATTACCCTGTCTCCCTTCCAGAAATGTTCTTATTTTTTGCCCTGGTCCTTTTGATGGGTATTATAAGAAAGAATAGAATTCCTGCTTACTGGACTAGGGACCCTGTTATGTTTATCCCCATATTTGGTCAAGTGATGAGCCGTAATCAGTTTCAACAAATTCTAAGTCGCCTCCATTTCTATGATGCTCATGACCCTGCAAATGCAAACAACACTGATAAAATGAAGCGAATTAGGTTGGTCTTTGATCACCTCAAGCAAACCTTTCGTTCCTCATTCTATCTCTATAGAGACCTCGTCATAGACGAGACTCTCGTGTTGTGGAGAGGCAATATTTCATTCAGACAGTATATACCCAGCAAAAGGCACCGTTTTGGATTCAAGATCTTTGTTATGTGTGACTGTAGGACTGGATACGTGCAAGACATAGTCTTGTACACCGGCGCACAGACAGACATAATAGAAGATCGAAGTATTGGACTGTCGAGAGCAGTGGTAAAGACGATGATAGAAGACTACCTTCATCGTGGTCACGTTCTCTACCTCGACAATTGGTACACTAGCCCTCTTCTCGCTCGTTATCTTCACACACATGAAACGGGAGTCTGTGGAACCATAAAGGTGAACCGGCGTCACATGGCCAAGGTAGGGCAGAAACTTGCAAGGAATGAGGTTGTCTTCTTCAAAGCCAACAACATCCTTGCAACAATGTGGAACCACAACAGAGAAGTAAGCCTCTTGTCCACGGTTCACCGCCCCTTGATGCACCGTACTGATTCAGTAGATTACCGTAGCGACAGCAGGCGTCGTGTTTGGAAACCTGAGTGTGTTGTGGATTACAATATAAACATGCGCCCCGTGGACCAGTCAGACTCCATGATATCGACGGTAGAGTGTGCCAGGACCACGATGAAGTGGTATAAAAAACTGTTCTTTCACTTGCTAGATATCACTGCTCTGAATTGCCACCACCTTCACGCCATGACCACAGGAGTTCAGGAAACATTTGAAGGGTTTGTGAGGGAGCTCACAAGAGAAATCTTTGCAAAGTATGCTGTTGAAAGGCCCCAACATCGCACACGCAGTGCCCATATTGCCCAAACTCCCCAGAGAATATCCGGCCGCCATTTCCCCACTCCTATCCCTCCCCAGCCAAACAGACCTAGGCCCCAACGCAGGTGTCACGTGTGCAGTAATTCCCAGGTGAGACTCACGACACAGAGGAAGGACACCCGCTATGAGTGCGTGCAGTGTGACGTGGGTCTCTGTATTCACCCATGTTTTAGTGAATATCACACGTTGATGCAATTTTAGCATGGTGTGAATGCGAAAGGACGCTGAAATTATGAGGTAAATGCGACAGACAGACGCTCAGTGAAATTATCAGTCATGTTGATCTCCAAATATTAGTATAAAGTGCATACGGGTAGAACATAAGTGAAAACATTGTATGTAAGTATATAAATCTGCCCTAAGTTGAAACTTACATAGCGAGGGTTTTATGATGCGATATTCTGTCGCTCAGTGCAATAAATACGGCCCGTAATTATATAATTATTATTATGGGAAATTCTTACGGGTATAATATAAGTTCAAATTATTGTAAGTGATGATATATATTCTAAGTCAAATATTCATAGCGTGTGTATAGAGATGCGATTTCCTGACGCTCAGTTGAATGAATAAGGCACGTATTAGTCAAAATAAAAGTCAGCAAGTGATAAAGTGAATAATTAGTATATAAGTGTGTGAGTGAATTAGTATATAAGTGTGTGAGTAATATGTTTGTCGAAACATTCCTTGCGAGGGTATTGTCAGGCGATATTCTCACGCTCACTTGAATAAATAATGGCAGTAAGTATGTACAGTGCATTATAGGGGTGTAAACGTGTGTAATGTAAGTGGGAAATTATAAGTGGAGTGAATAAATAATGTAGATGATGAAACACGAGTGTTTGAGATCGTGGTTGCTACGTGATTATGCGCTAGCATATCGCTAAATGCCCTCGTAATGAATGAAAATAATTGAAAACCTTTACAGTGGTGGAGGAAAGGTTCTATGTAAAGGGGAAAATAATTGGAAAGTGATAAAACAATTTGGTATGTTGAAATACGAGTCATAGCGAGTGCGCTTACTAAGCTGTTGTGCGCTATACTTATGCTGCATGTCATCATAATGAATGAAAACATCTGAAAACACTTACAAACAGTTGTAATTGGTAAAATGTCATTGAAACAGAAGTATACAAGTAGAAAAAATGATAGGTTGACTCATACCAGACACTTAGCATATAGCATGTTATGACTCGGACCAAACTCGCTATGCTCGCGTGATGGTACAATGCTTATTTTTCATATATATGTGTCTGAAATCCATTATATTGTTACTGTTATTGTTTATTAGTTCAAATTCAATAAATATAGAGGTGTTGTGTGTTGTTTCTCCCATTATTCCTTACCATAGAAAATGTAAACACATATCCAGCTCATTAGAGAACACCATACCTGCGGGGGGGAACCGCACCTGTACGGATCACTTATAGACCGCGGGAACCACTCTCTTTGTGATTTTCCTTCGTTTCTCGACCTAAGCGGAAGTTTTAGCAAAAAAAAATTTTTTTCCAAAAAGGCTCGGGACTGGGGGATGTCATTATTGTCATAGGTGCGGAAAACCTCAGGACGTGACGGGTTAAGACACATTTCCTCTCACTCAAACTTTATTGTTTGTATAACCCTTGCGAACTGGTGGTATGGAGTTGACCTAGTAGCTTGTTAATGTGTAACCCAGGAGCATTTTGGGAAATTGCGAAGGTCAGGCGTGAGTTGGCCGAGCTGAAGACTGACCCCGTCCTTTTGGTATGCTACCACTCTTAACTTGACCATTCGAAAACAACAAATGCGACCGAAGAGGCTGCTAGTGGGAGACAGTCTTCGTCAATCTGAGCTCCCGACCGTTCCAGCATGCAGTGGTCATCACCAGTGACTTGATTTTTGGCCCCTTTGACCACGCAAAAGTCTGGATCACAGAGCGTGCTAGTACATCCCCTTTGCACGGACAGTGCCACATGATCTAGTTTTGTGTTCTTGCAGGTAGTTTGCAAAACTTGGCGCTGTGTAGTTATTATCAGTGAATAGGATACGGTTTCCACCCAAGTACCTGTCCATCAGTTTCTTGACAATTGAGCCAGAGAAGCCATGGGGGTCGTCCTTCAATAACACTGCATCACTCACTGTATACACAATAAAATCTAACACGTACCCTGTCTTGCAGTCACACAAAACAAAAACTTAATACCAAAACGATGGCTCTTTGGGAGAATGTACTGAATGAAGGCAATATGTCCCCTGAACAGAAAAAGTGACTCATCGATAACAACCTTCTGGAATGGCCTGAAATAGGATCAAAATTTCTCCTTCATCATTTGCAGAATTGAGCGAATTTTCCACAGCCTATTGTTTAGATGTGGGCTCATATTTGTGGAGAAATGCAGGTACCTGAGTTCAAGGTACTGGTCCTGTGGCATATACTTACCAAACACGGGGGAACTGCGATATCATCCACGAGCCAATAATCATGAATATTATGCTTTTTTTTATGAGGCATCAGTATGGTCAGTGCTAGCCAAACATACATCTCACTAACATTCATCACTGTCCATTCTTTCCTTTTTGCACTCTCTCTTATGTGCAAGGTTTCAACCCAAGTTGCAACAAATTCCCTGAATGCATTTACTTCTTTCACAATGAAATCCATGACTGCTGTTTTGAAAAAAGCAAGGAAGAATTCCACAGTAGTAGATGATGGATTGGAAGGGAATTCTGGTTGCATACCTGTGTTTGTGTCATCAAAAACAGGTACCTCTGTCTGAAACCCTGTCCCTTCCTCTGAGGTAAATGTTTCAAACTTACCAACCTTGGTTCCTGCCTTGTCTGCTGTGCACATGGCCTGCCCTGTGCCCTGCCACAGCCCTTAGCATGGTGGTGTAGTGGGAAGTCTGCTGAATCATTGCTAGATGAGACAGGAGATGGTGGTGGTGGTGGTGATGATGCTGGAGATGGTGATGTGGTGGTGATGGCATTGATGATAATCGGGGACGGGCACGTGCCTGCTGGCCATAAACAGATTTTCGACATGCACCTGCACTAACATACCCCAACGTACTTGGCTGTGGTGATGATGATGAGGCACGTGGTGAAGCAGCCTGGTGTGGCAAGCCACATGATGAGGCAGACTGGCGTGGCAAGGCATGTGGTGCGGCAGGCCAACATGGCAAAGCATGTAGTGAGGCTGGCTGGCATGGTGAGGCATGTAGTGAGACCGATCGGCGTGGCGAGGCACCTGGTGAGGCAGGCCGGTGTGGCAAGGCACATAGTGAGGCAGGCCAGCATGGCGAAGCATGTGGTGCATGGCTCAGCCTGTGGCGTTTCCTCCTCCTGCCATCCTCCACCTCCTCCCTTTCTTCACTCCCTACCTCCTCTTCCATCTTATCCACTGTGCGAATTTACCCCTCTGCAGGATCATCAATATCACCTGACCCTTTTTCATCATCAGAAAAGGCTGATGATCATGCAGAGGGAAGAGATTGCCGCACAGTGGAGAACTCACAGTCACCCTTCTCATCTGATGTGTATATTTCCACACTCAGCATGGCGAGGTCATTTTCATCAAAGGGGGAGTCATTTTCACCACTCAATATTGGCAATAATGGCAGTTTCAATTCCCTTCCTATTGCACTATCATTAAGGCCTTTCCTTCTGGGGCCTTTAGACTTCATTAGTGTTGAAGTCGGTGGCTGCTGGCGCCCACCCGAGGATCCAGACACATGAAAATTTTTGCGTAGGTCTATCCATGACGGAGGTACACAGGCAACTGGAGTGTGACTGGGATGCGTGCTGAAGGGTTGCCAGTGGCTGCGTGTGGTGGAAATAACCAGATGAATATTCAGAAAAGGGCATGAATTAGTGGATCATGTATAAATGTCACCCAGACGGGATGAGTTAATGATACCGATTGCCTTCCTTCCTAGTTTAGAAACATGTATGCTGGAAAGCATAGCTTTTTAAAGGCTTCTATTATGTATCTAATTTCATTTTCTATGAACTCATTAACGCAAATTGTGGATGTCTTTAAGAAAAATCCTGTAACAACTCCAGATGTGGTCCTCTCCTTGTGTGCACAGAGACAGTGGAAAAATCATCTTTGTTGGCTGGTTTATGGTACACAGATTATTTAGGTCCTTCATCTGTTCTCCATGTTCAAAATAGTACAGCAGTGCTATTAGTAGGGATGGGCAGGAAACAGCAAAAATGGCAAGTCAAAATCATAGCTAAGAAAGAAGATTAATGAATATTGAATTGATACTATATTGATCATATAATTTTGTATTTTATGCAAAAAATGAAATAAGTTGAGCCATGCACATGCATGTTATGACAGGTTAAATACTTGAAAAATGTTAATTTGTCAGTTTTCATCATCATCTTCTCAATTTCTAAGCTCACCTAATCTCAGAAACTACATATTTACTGCCTATAAGAAACCCATGATAAGATTCGCTATCACTGGGAGTTATGCAGTGACAAAACACTTTGTAAAGAAAGCAAAATTGCCATCAAGCAAGCAGCTGCCTTTTCCTAATGTACAAAGGCCAAGCATGCCATGTCTGCAGGTAAACACAGTTTTGTTTCCTAGTAATGCACAGCTGCAAATGCTGAGTGTGGAGAATTACATAATTCTATGCAGAAGAAGCAGCAGAAGCCCAAAAAAGATGTCCCTCCCTCCCTTGAAAAGTTGGCTGAGATGGTTGGGGGTCCAGGGTGCATAATTTTTTTCTGTGGTGTACTTGGTCATCTAGTCATGCTGGCAATGTTGGATTGAATGCCTCAAGAGGACACTTGGCAACGTCACACCTTCGTCATTCCACTAAACAAAATAAGGTGTTATGGTGGATTAATGTTAGGTTTGGCCTAAGTTAGTTTGGCGTAGACTTCTTTTAGCGTCAAAACAGGCCTTTTCTAATGATCTTCTGTTTTGATTAGGTGAATTTGCTGGTCTATTCCTCACCAAAGGCACGCCACCACCAAATTATTTCTTGCTGAACTCGCTTTGACATTGGTAATATGACTGAATGACTAAGTATGCCCAAAGAAAAAAACACACAGCCAGGATGACCAAGTAAACAATAAGTAGTCATAGTTATTTATCCTCACAGTAAAATACAGCTTTTTTTTTTTTTTTTATGTGACCGACTCTGGGCATAGGCTTCACAGCCTGCTTTCAAGGCCCAGTAGTCATCCTACGTACCGTACACCTCTACATGTCACCACTTCGGCGCTAACACCCACCGTTCATACTGAATACATGCTAGGGCTGTCTCATACAGGACTGGTGTATTGGTATTAGCGGGGGTATTTTTATGACATGTCGGCGGGTCTTCTGGTAAATGAGTAAAGTCTGATTTTCCTGAATTCAAATCCTTAAACTGTTCCCTGCCCCCAGCGGGATTTGAACCCGGGTCCGTTAGGACTGTAGGCCAACTCTCTACCAACTGAGCTACCGCCCCCCCTAATATATATATATATATATATATATATATATATATATATATATATATATATACATACATATATACAGTATACTGTATATACAGCAATACTTCAAGATTCAACGTAATAGAGCCAAAGGCATGTCCGGGACTTGGTTTTGTCTGGGACTTGGGAAAAATGCCCGTGGACAGGTACTTATAGACCACAACCCAACCTAACTTAGAAAGTCACCTAAATAACTCCCTACTGGACATCCATAGCACCTATTTAAGACCCTTTGCACACAAATAAGGGACAGAAACCATGAAATGAATGAAAAAGAACCAGAGAATGAGATATTAGAAGTGAGTATGGAAAATATTTAGCAGTGTACAGGATACAACATTTCTGTGGCTGTCATGAAGATTAACCTGCCTCCTCTATGGCTCTGAGAGTGGTGAAGGTGCACTTGAAGCACGCACAGTAATCCATTGTTGTGCTGCACTTAATCCTTTGCACGGTGAATTATAATTGCTTAACACTGCACGTTCTGTTCTTACTTGTGCCACGCCAATTGCAACACACCAGTGTTGCACTCTTTTCTTAATCCTTTGCACTCTGAATTCTAATTTCTTAACATTGCACAGGACTGTAAATTCCCATGTGCTCTAGTGGTGAGGTATTGCATTTTATTCACTGTTAAGTCACAAAAACGAGCACGTGGGCAGCCATAGCAATGAGTGTGTGGTCACCGTGGTAGGTAGGCAGGAACTGGAGAGGATACAGGGGCGCTCTAACGGACGTCAGAGGAACTACGCACCAAAACACAGCTGTTCGTCATGGCGCGGCAAATTTAAGGTAGGGATGAACACATCAGCTTTTTTTTTTTTTTTTTTTTGCATTTTTACTTCTTTTGGCCATTTTTGGTGTCCAAAGACCTGGGCCCAAAATGTCCGTAACTTGGGATGTCCAGGACTTGGGCATCCGGGTCTTAAAGGGATTTCTGCATAAACTTTTTTTTTTTTTTTTCTGTCAGCAGTATTAATAATTATTACCAGAAAATAACAAAAAGCTATAGGTTATGTTATGAAAAAGTTTGCAGCCAAACCAAACACATTTCAGACACCCTAGTTTTGTAGACATTCTTTGTGGATACTCTTAACTTTACCTTGCCAATTGACTGGGCAAGTGCTTGTGTGGTCCCGTTGTATAAAGGCAAGGGTGATAAGTATGAATGTACTAGCTTTAGGGGTATAAGTCTGTTGAGTGTTGTAGGTAAGGTTTATGGTAGAGTGTTAATTATGAGAGTTAGAGAGGGTACAGAGGGAGTGATTGGTGAAGAGCAGTGTGGCTTTAGGAGAGGGAGGGGATGCATGGATCAGGTGTTTGCTGTGAGACAAGTGTGTGAAAAGTATTTAGCGAAAGACAAGGATGTGTTTTGGGCTTTCATGGATTTAGAGAAAGCGTATGATAGAATTGATAGGGAGGCTTTGTGGACTGTTTTAAGATTGTATGGACTTGATGGTAGGTTATTAAAAGGGGTGAAAAGTTTTTATGTAAATAGTAGAGCGTGTGTAAGAGTGGGAAATGCTGTGAGTGACTGGTTTCATGTGAGAGTGGGGCTGCGACAGGGATGTGTGATGTCGCCCTGGTTGTTTAATATTTACATGGATGGTGTTGTAAGGGAGGTGAATGCAAGAGTTTTAGGTGGAGGTCTGAGTCTGGTGAATGTTGATGGTGGAGAGTGGAATCTGAAGCAGCTGCTGTTTTGCAGATGATACTGCACTGGTGGTTGATTCAGAGGAGAGATTGAGACAGTTGGTAGAGGAGTTTGGAAGGGTGTGTGAAAGGAGGAAATTGAAAGTAAATGAGAATAAGAGTAAAGTGATGAAGTGTACGAGGTTGGTAGATGGTAGGGGGATGAATATAGCTTTGAATGGTGAGTTGCTTGAGGAGGTAGAGTGTTTTAAATATCTAGGGTCACATGTTGCTGTGGATGGAAGAAAAGATGCAGAAGTGAAGTTTAGAATAAATGAAGTAGGAAAGGTGCTGGGAGGAATGAAAAAAGTGTTTAGATGTCGTTTGCTTAGAATGGATGTAAAGAGAAGGTTGTATGAGGGTGTTGTGGTACCGACTGCATTATATGGGGCTGAAACATGGAATATGGGTGTAGCAGAGAGGAAAAGTTTGAATGTAATGGAGATGAGGTGTCTGAGGAGTATGTGTGGAGTGACGCGTATGGATCGAGTGCGAAATGATGAAGTGCGAAGGAGAACTGGAGTTGTTCGGGAGATGGCTGGTAGAGTTGAGCAGAGGGTGTTGCGATGGTTTGGGCATATGGAGAGAATGGATAATGAGCTATTGGTGAAAAAGATAACTAGATCTGATGTGAGAGGTGTAAGGCTGAGAGGAAGACCACGAATAGGATGGATGGACAGTGTGAAGAGAGCACTGGATGCGAGAGGGATGTCTGTTGAGCAAGGAAGAGTGGCTGTGCATGACAGAAATAAATGGAGAGAAATTGTGAATGAATAAGTGATGACGCAGCCCTGAGGGGATATTCTCCCGCATTTGGTCTGATCAGGTAGTCAGGTCAGGTGCGGGTAAGGGTATGGGTCTGTTATGATGTGGCAGTGGTAAACCAGCTCTGCTGTCGGGCCCTGCTGCGGATGTCACTGATTGCATTGCGCAGTTGACCCTTGTGCGGTGTGGTGCGGTGAGGATCTGTCCGTTCTCCCCTTGGGGCTATGATGCGAATGAATGTGTTTGAATGGATGAGTAAATTGGGAGTGTGTCGTCCTGTCTCGGCTACCTCCCTTTCCTTGGGGGAAGCAGCCTAGGTATATAGATGGATAGAGTACTACACCACTAAAGTATGAGAAGGTTGATATATGAATACACTTATGGTGGTTTTTGCAATTACATATTGTTTGCCTTCCTGCCAGAAAAAAAAAAACAAGAGACAATATTGTAAAAGCCACAATGTCGGATGTCTGTGTATAACCAGCTCGGCGGTTGTCATGGTTACTTGACGTCACACTTCGACTGTCTGTTGGTTATAGTGGATCAACTGGATACAGTCTTCAGTAACCGCTTCACCACAAGAAGTATCCCATAAAGTGAATACAATAATGTCTTTACAATAAGAGATTCATTTTAAGATGAAAACTCATCCAGCAGTGGCAAGAATGAAGCAAAATGGATTATGCTGTTTTCTGGAGATTAATGGCATTTGTTTCTAACCAGTTTGCTTTGAGAGAAAGCTGTTAAAGAAAATAAGATCATTTGGAGCTGCAAGAATCAATTAAATAGGAGGCATTGTAATGGCAGAGTTTAGTGGGCAGTGTTTTAACTATTTCAGTACGAGAGCCCCTTCCCATCTGGAATTAGAGCATATGACAGTAGGAAGGATCAATACAAAGTGATGTGGTCGTACTGATGAGGCAAAAGAAAAAAAAAGTACATTAGTGGCTCTGTTAAACCCATCAATATTATGACTCTTGCATAATGTATATTGCTGGTACCTCAAGTTTGTGTTCAGCAGAAAACTAATCTTCTCATGAAATGCACAGAAAATGTATTATTCACATTTAGACTTATGTTCTCTTATGTTACTACAGTTCTGTTGCCTCATGATTGTTGTATCAAGGTATGGATATGTTTCTCAAAGGAAAGAAACTATACCCTGTTTCATTGACCTGTGCAGGTGAGATGTATAGGGCGAGTAGGGTGTGTTTGAACTGCGGCTGCTGATTGGCCGCCGATAATTAAAATCTACACCTCTTCTTATTATAGGACACATATATTCTTATAGTTTTAAAATGCCTTCAATACAAGTAGCCAGATTAAGTATGAAATAATTTCCGAAGCTGACGAGGTCAAAATTATCTTTAAATGTTTGCTGTTGTATATATATATATATATATATATATATATATATATATATATATATATATATATATATATATATATATATATATAAAATCACTATGGAGTGATACTACTACTCTGCGGCCAGGTTTTGTTAGGAAGAATACTGCCACCGTATTCCCTGTGTGTCGTAAAAGGCGACTAAAAGGGACGGGGTGAGGGGACTAGGGACCCCCTCCTCTGTTTTATCATTCCTAAAAAGAGACAGGCCAGAGAAAGGGATGGGGAATTGAATTATCCCCGTACCCTGAAGATTGAGTCTATGAATGTGCATGGATGTTGTATGATTGAGGCTAAAAGGGAGAAGATTGGGAGAATGTTTGTGAGAAGAAAGTTGGATGTGTTAGCTTTGAGTGAAGCGAAGATGAAAGGGAAGGGTGAGTCTATCCTTGGAAGTGTGAATGGAAGATTGCAGAGTTTTGGAGCGAATGTGAATGTGGTAATGATGGGAAATCTGAATGCTAGAGTGGGAAATGTAGCATTTGAAGGTGTAGTTGGTATGCATGGTGTGCCTGGAGGAAATGAAAATGGGGAACGAATGATAGGGATGTGTGTTGAGCGAGAGATGGTGATTGGAAATACGCTGTTTGAGAAGAAAGATATTAATAAGTATACATGGGTGAGACAGGAGGGTGGAAGGGTTGTTGATAGAGCTTTGATGGACTATGTGGTTGTGTCCAGGAGTATAATAGGAAGATTGTTGGATGTGAGAGTTCTGAGAGAGGAGGGTGGAGGTATGTCTGACCACTACCTGGTAGAGGGAAAGTTAAGAGTAGGTAAGTGATGGGTGAGAGCTAGGAGGGTTAGGTGTGGCAGGGAGGTTTTGAAAGAGAGTGAGTTGGATAAAAGAGAGAAAATGATAGAGTATCAGGAGAAATTAAAAGATGAGTGGAATGCAGTGAAAGTTCAGGAAAATGGCAGTGTGGAGGAGGAATGGCAGTTGTTTAAGAGTGCTGTGGTGGGGCATGCAGAAGAGGTGTGTGGTGTGAGACGTGTGGGTGGTGGTGTAAGAAAAGGAAGGGAATGGTGGTGCGAGGAAGTAAGTATGGCTGTGGCTGAGAAGAGACTTGCATATGACGTTTGGCTGCAGAGGAAGGATGAGGTGTCATATGAGAGATATAAGGAAAAGAGGAATAAGGCGAGAAAGGCTGTGCGTGATGCTAAAGTGGCAGCAGGTGAGAGATGGGGTAGGCGGCTGACTGAGAATTTTCAACAGAATAAGAAAATGTTCCGGAAGGACGTGAAAAGGGAGCGAATGGGAGAGTCTGGGAAGAAAGAGCGAGTAAAAGCAGAGGATGGAAGGATGTTAGTTGAGATGGATGCAGTAAGGAAGAGATGGGCAGAGTATTTTGAAAGACTGTTAAATGTAGAGGAGGAAAGGGTGGCTGAGATTGTGGCGGATGGAAGGGTGCAAGGAATAAATGTGTTGGGAGAGTTGAATGATTCTTGGATCACGAAGGAGGAAGTGGAGAAGGCAGTAAAGGAGATGAAAACAGGGAAAGCTGCAGGCATGGATGGGTGTGCTGTGGAATGCCTGAAGGGTGGTGGAGTGACTATTGTTGACTGGTTAGTAAGATTGTTGAATGTGTGCTTTGTGAAAGGTATGGTGCCAATTGACTGGGCAAGTGCTTGTGTGGTCCCGCTGTATAAAGGCAAGGGTGATAAGTATGAATGTACTAGCTTTGGGGGTATAAGTTTCTTGAGTGTTGTAGGTAAGGTGTATGGTAGAATGTTAATTATGAGAGTTAGAGAGGGTACAGAGGGAGTGATTGGTGATGAGCAGTGCGGCTTTAGGAGAGGGAGAGGATGCGCGGATCAGGTGTTTGCTGTGAGACAAATGTGTGAAAAGCTTTTAGCAAAAGGCACGGATGTGTTTTGGGCATTCATGGACTTAGAGAAAGCATATGATAGAATTGATAGGGAGGCTTTGTGGGCTGTTTTAAGATTGTATGGACTTGATGGTAGGTTACTAAAAGGGGTGAAGAGTTTTTATGTAAATAGTAGAGCGTGTGTAAGAGTGGGAAATGCTGTGGGTGATTGGTTTCCTGTGAGAGTGGGGCTGCGACAGGGATGTGTGATGTCGCCTTGGTTGTTTAATATTTATATGGATGGTGTTGTAAGGGAGGTGAATGCAAGAGTTTTAGGTGGAGGTCTGAGTCTGGTGAATGTTGATGGTGGAGAGTGGAATCTGAAGCAGCTGCTGTTTGCAGATGATACTGCACTGGTGCCTGATTCAGAGGAGAGATTGATACAGTTGGTAGAGGAGTTTGGAAGGGTGTGTGAAAGGAGGAAATTGAAGGTAAATGAGAATAACAGTAAAGTGATGAAGTGTACGAGGTTGGTAGATGGCAGGGGGATGAATATAGTTTTGAATGGTGAGTTGCTTGAGGAGGTAGAGTGTTTTAAACATTAAGGGTCACATGTTGCTGTGGATGAAAGAATAGATGCAGAAGTGAAGTTTAGAATGAATGAAGTAGGAAAGGTGCTGGGAGGAATGAAAAAGGTGTTTAGATGTCGTTCGCTTAGGATGGATGTAAAGAGAAGGCTGTATGAGGGTGTTGTGGTACAGACTGCGTTATATGGGGCTGAAACATGGAATATGGGTGTAGCAGAGAGGAAAAGTTTGAATGTAATGGAGATGAGGTGTCTGAGGAGTATGTGTGGAGTGACGCGTATGGATCGAGTGCGATATGATGAAGTGCAAAGGAGAACTGGAGTTGTTTGGGAGATGGCTGGTTGAGTTGAGCCGAGGGTGTTGCGATGGTTTGGGCATATGGAGAGAATGGATAATGAGTGATTGGTGATAAAGATAACTAGATCTGATGTGAGAGGTGTAAGGCTGAGAGGAAGACCACGAATAGGATGGATGGACAGTGTGAAGAGAGCGCTGGATGTGATAGGGATGTCTATTGAGCAAGGAAGAGTGGCTGTGCATGACAGAAATAAATGGAGAGAAATTGTGAATGAATAAATGATGATGCAGCCCTGAGGGGATATTCTCCTGCATTTGGTCAGATCAGCTAGTCAGGTCAGGTGCGGGTAAGGGGATGGGTCTATTATGATGTGGTAGGGGTAAACCAGCCCTGCTGTTGGGCCCTGCTGCGGATGTCACTGATTGCACTGCGCAGTTGACCCTTGTGCAGTGTGGTGCAGTGAGGATCTGTCCCTTCTCCCCTTTGGGGCTAAGATGCGAATAAATGTATTTGAATGGATGAGTAAATGGGGTGTGTGTCGTCCTGTCTCAGCTACCTCCCTTTCCTTGGGGGAAGCAGCCTAGGTATATAGATAGAGATAGATAGATAAAATGATGAGTGATGTTTGAAGCAAATTATCCACCCATGGTGTACACCCACATCCGCATGTTGCATTACATCCACCCACGGTGTACAGCTGCGTCCATATGTTGCACTATAGTATCTACTCACGGTGTACAGTATACCTACGTCCGCAAGTTGCACTACAGTACATGAATGCATTTACTTCAGTTATATCATCGGCATCCAATCAGCATCCACGAAACAAACACATCCTACTTGCACCATACATCTCAGGTGCACAGGTCAATCAAATAGACTATAACGGTATGAACTTAAGACCTAACCTTAGAGACTTAAACAGTTAAAAAGAGTCAAAGCTGTGTGTGTGTGTGTGTGTGTGTGTTCCCAGCTTTGACCCCGACTCATGCAACATAAACCTGCCATCACCGCATCACACTCCCCTCTTTTACACACCACACGTCCCAGCGGCACACCCTGTGACTTATCTCCACGCCAATCAACCTACTGAGGTATTAGCCCCTTTAGTCCAATTGCATCTCTCACTCTCTCTCTCTCTCTCTCTCTCTCTCTGTTATTATCGCCTGCTTTTTAGCAAAGCGAAGCGATAATGTTTTTGCCCGCCTCTGTGTGTGTGTGTGTGTGTGTGTGTGTGTTCCCATTATATCTCATGAACGGCTTGAGCTATCAACATGAAACCTTCAGGGTATCAAGATATGGCGAAAATCTTGGACGAGTTCGAAAATGGGCACTCGGGGTGAAGGCCAAGGTCACCAAAATGGCTGCCAAAGGTCAACTAGTTTTTATCGCCCAGCCTTAGCACCATTATATCTCATGAACGGCTTCAGCTATGAACATGAAACCTTCAGCGTATCAAGGTATGGCCAAAATCTTAGACTTGGCCAACAGCATATTCTGGCGGGCGATTAGCATTCGGCTTCCGAATGCTTTTTTTTTTTTTTTTTCATTACTACAACCAATCGATTTTTATCCACTCACAAGAAACGCCGGGTAGTGGAAGGCTTAGTGAGGGATGTATTTATTTCTTCAGGCGAAAAACATTTTTGGTGGTTGAAGAAAGAGAAGGTATATTCCATCATCAGAGTAAAGTAGTTCAGTACAGCTACGGTCATTAAAAATAATAACTAATACAGCAGTCAGTTGTCTAACAATGCCCCCAGTTAAATCCTCAACACCTCCACAATGACGTCCTGTTCTGTTTAATTTCCGGTGCCTCTGTTCGATTTTATTCAACTTAGGAAAGACGTTTTGCACTGAGGGGGTTATTATAGACTATTATAACGACGCCATTCTGAATATCCACCAAAACGGGTTCTATCGTCTGGAAACAGCAACAATAAATGTCCAATGGCTAAAACGGTTGCATGGCAGGAGTAAGCAGTTTGTTTGCCACAAAAAAATAAGTCCTTAACCTGCCCCATCCCGACCACTTTTCCACCACTGACTCCCCCCAATCCCGATCATTTTTGGAAAACATTTTTTTTGGCTCAAACCTCCGCTTTTGTTGAGAAACATCGAAAAATCATAGAGAAATCGCTCACCTGAGGTTTAAAATACTCGAAACAGGTAGCAGTACCTCATCACCTTACTGTGTTTTCTATCAGGCTGGCTCCAAAGAAAACGAGTTCTATGGGAGTGTAACCATTCCACACCACTCATAAACGGTATTTATTTATTTACTTGGTACGAATTTATATGTAGTACAAGAGAATATTGGTTTTCACACAGTAATATAGGCAACTTAAGCATTGTTTCACTCATGAAACACATCAACATACCTGACCTATTTTGGTGACGTTACCTGATCATCATTTCTGACTGTTTCTTCCTCTAATGCTATGTAAAGTTTGTTCTCCACATTGTCATCGATTGGGGAATCATTCTGGCCCTGAATTTTGCACCGTGGCATGACATGGCTTTACCGGGCAGGTCACTGGTAACAGGTGAATTGCTGAGAAAATGGTGTGCTGAGGGGGGGAGGTCATGCTGGGTAAGGCATTGTCCCTGCCTGGCATCTTGTAGAGGTAGGTGTCCCGTGTATACATACCAAAAATCACTCACGAAAATTGAAAATTGTGCAAATTAGGGACCTTACAATTGATTCAGGTTTATGAACGTCAAGGGGATTGGCAATGACAATACGTGTGGACGTTAATTCACGTCGACTGGACGCCGCGGGTTAAATTAACAGTAAGATTGCAAGAGGAAGTAGCTCAACCTATAATATACATACTGACAAATAGCTAGTAAATAGCCACATTGCTATAAAAGTAATAAAACTGCTAGAATATACATTTAGGTTACTGCAGTGAATAATGCATCGTTATAATTGATATGCAGAAAGGAGAAATAATTTATTTGCTGTTACGTCTACTCAATGAATATATATATATATATATATATATATGTATTTTCCCCCAGAGCAGTTGCGCTCTCTACTTTTATCATAGTTGCCCTTGGTTAAAAGCAGAGGAAAACTAGAGACTGTTGTTAATAGTTCAAGCAGTTTTTATAACCCAGAAAGTACGTTCTCTTTAATAATTCTTGTGTTTGATAAATTAAATGCTACTGTGTAACCCTCGTGGACAACTATGTATTGTAAATACATGTAATTATATGGAATTTTCCACTGACCTAAACTGCGTCTGCGCATTAGATGACGTGGCGAGGATGTAAAGATTTGCGTGTAAACGCAGATGTGGAATTAAGATATTTACACAGCTAAAGGGAATATTTGGTTTAACTTTAGTTTTAATTAAAACTAAGATTAATTTGTTAGATTCGCTTTGTGCATATCATGATGTAATCTAACGACCTGTATATAGTACTGTAATTAATTAATAGTTGGTAACCCAAAATTCTATGAGGAGCTGGGGCCTGCCGCATTCAAGCACTCTGTTCCTAGTCATGGTCAAGCTAGCACGGTTGTACATAAACACCTAAAGGACGCTTGATGGCTCAAGCAACTTCAGCTAAGCAGCTCCATCATCATTGGTTATCGAGCACTCCCTCTTCACTAGCTAAGTAACCTTTACGAATTGGCCAATTCAAGGGGGGATTAGTTAAGAAATAGAAGAGAAATAATTGTTGTAGGTGAGTTAAGGTAGTTATGATTCACCTAAGCCTATGAGACTTGTTTGAATTACTTAAGGACAATTATAGGGACGAGGAACGACCTACTAGTTGTTTATTAGTAAATACCAGATTATTTCACATTTTGGTGCCCAGAGAGAGGGCCCCAGTTTATTACCAGAACCACTAGATATTTTTCACATTTTTGGTGCCCCGACCGAGTGAGGAGAGCCGATGTGTGCTGAGGCGCTGAATGTGTTTAAAGTTGCTTTTGTTGGGCACAGTTTACTACCACGTTCGGTTGAAGTGGAGGACGTGGACATACGTGTCTATCGAGCTCCGGGAGGAAAGGCAAGCTCTTTCTCTGAAGATGAAAGGCTGAATGCCGTATTAGATTGGGAGCATGACCGTACTGTCCTATTCCTTGGAGGAAATGATATCCATGAGGACGTGGAGGTCAATGAAGTAGTGGAGAATATTTTAGCAGTGGTAGGAGCCATAGAGGGCTCTTGTAAATCCTCAGTAGCCATAACTCTCTTCAAGCCAAGGAATCTGCCATATGGCTCTCCAGTTTGTTATGGAACATATAAATTAATTAGCATAACTGTGAACCGGAAGTTGCAACGGATTAGGAAGGCGAAAGATTTCATACATATTAACGCCAAACCCTTCCAAGCAATGTTGAAAGCTGATGGTATACATTGGAACCGTCATGGTAGGGAAGCAGTTCTGCAGAAATTTATAAATTATGTAGAACATAAGAAAGGAGAGTTCTATGCTGTACAAGCTATGGGTGGGCCTATGGAGTATTGAAGTAATTAATTCTGAGCTGGGGGAATATGGGTGTTTTGGCAATTAAGTGCAGGGGATGAAATAGAACCCTAGAGGTTTAATAACCCTGGGGGATAGGTTGAAATTATAGACCTAATCCCTACACTCCTCAAAATTAAATGAATAATTAGCTGAGCTGTAATGAGTATTTCGAAATTGAAAGGGGGGATAAATGCAACCTTAGAGGTTTAATAACCCAAGAGGATAGTTTGCACAAAGAGGACCTAATCCCTGCCCTCTTCAAAATTTAAAATAATCAGATCATTACTAAGTTGGGGTAAATTTGTGGTTGGAATTCATAATTAAATAATTAAATTAAAAATCTGTCAACATGTCTGTTTCTTCATTGCAAAGATCTTCTAGTAGTAAGGCAGGATGGGTAACTAGAGCCATAAATGATTGTAACCAGTCGTTGGACGAAATACCTCTGTCCAAGGAGAAAATAGTCTCCTAAATATCCTGAAGGATCGATGGAATAAGTATGAAGAGAGTTACATAACTTTAGAATCGGCTATAGTAAAGGCTGAGAATAAGGAACTCTTAGAGTCAGAAACTACGAAGTTTGAAAGCAAATTAGAAGAATACTTAACTGTAGTAAAGACACTAGAGTCAAAATTAGCTGACACTGCCGCGGAAACACAAGTTGTGGCACAGCAGAGTAGAGCTGTGTTACCACAAATAACGCTTCCGGCGTTTGATGGGGAGCAGAACTGGAAATCCTTCTGGGACCAGTTTAAATATTTGGTACACGATAGAACAGATCTCCATAAAGTCAGCATACTTACGTATCTGTTAGGACAGGTCAAAGGAACACCATATCAACTGATAAAAGAATTACCAGTAGAAGAAAATAATTATGAGGTGGCCTTGACCATCCTTAGACAAAACTACGAAGACAGGGAGCAAGTTATTACTCAATTGCTGAAGGCTCTAGTAGAATTACCCACGCCAAGACACGATTTTGATTCCTTGCAAAACTTTAGGATTGCACTAGGCTGTAATTTAAAGGCCTTAGGTACTTACGAAGATATTAAGACATCAGATTGGGTGCTTTCAAGAATTGTGTCCTTAAAGCTTCCACCCAAAACCAAGGATGCTTTGTATGATACGTACCAGAAGTATAATTTCTCCTGTGAAAAGTTTGAGGAAGGCTTGATGCAACTCTATAAACATTTGCAAGGAACAGTAAGACCTACTGAGGTCAAACAGAAGACTGAAATAAAGAAAAAACCCACTAACCAACTGGTTGGGAAATCTAAGGTAGAGAAGACTATGTGCCTAAAGAAGAGATAGCTACTTTCCTTAGCTCCTTAAGGGCTGAGGATAAAGTATTAAAGATAAGGAATAGACATGCTGAGGATATTAAGGAAGTAAAACCTTCCATGGTAAAAGACAGGAAAGTTTGTGTATTCTGTGGTGAGCAACATTCCAGTGCATCTTGTCAACGGTATCCTGATTATGGTTCTAGAGTAGGAAAGCTTCAGGAACTGGGGTGTTGTATAGTCTGTATGAACTCTGAACATACTGCCGCGGACCGTAGGGCTAAATTAAATCTTTGTTTTAAATGCAAAAAAGATCATCATCATAGTGCTTTATGCCCTAGGATGAAGATTGAGGTTCCTAAACCTCCAAGCGTCAATATGACAATTGCAAAAGGGAATGCTCCATTAGTAATGCCAGCTGCAGTACCAATAGCAGATGTGAAAGTATTGTTTGGGAATAGAAACCTATTAGTATGTACCCCGTTTGATACGGGTGCTCAGAAAACCTTCATTTCTGCAGATATTGTGAAGAAATTAAAGTTACCAATTATTGGCAAGGTAAATTTAGCCATTACAGGATTCTTAACAACTAAGAAAGCTCAGTCTTTTGATTTAGTTAGACCTGTAATACAATTGGGCAGATATAAATGCCGTATAACAGCAGCAGTGCTTGATAATATGGAGACAAGTATATACATAAAGGGATTGAAGGAAACCTCTGATCATCTACAAAGCTCATGGATAAAGTTGGCTAAACGGAATGTGGAATAAGATACTGTGGGTCCCATAAAAATGATAATTGGTTCTGATTATTGTGGAAGATTCCTACATAGGACTTTCAAAAGGAATAAGGTACAGTTGTTCAAGAGTCCAGGAGGTAACCTTATTATGGGTCAGTTGCCTTTTCCAAAACAGGTTAAAGGAGAGGCCAAACTAGTAGACTCAGTCTTTGTTACCCCCACACAGTCATTGATGGTGGCTAGAATAGTGCAAAATTATAACCTACTCAGATAAAGGACTTGTTAGATGAAAATATTGAACTTGTACACAAACGGTGGAACCTAGACAGTGTAGGTATACACTTTGAGGAACCAACCCCTGAAGATAAAATAACTTTGGACTTGTATAATCAGTCTGTGGAATTTAAGGATGGAGAGTATTGTGGTGGGATTACCATGGAAACTAAACCATTCGGAGTTACCAACAAATTACCAAGCAGCTAAAGCTCAGTTAAATTCTCTTCTAAGAAAGTTGAGAGATAAACCAGAACATCTGATTATATATGACAATATTATAAAGGATCAATTGAAGAATAATTTTATAGAAGACGTAGAATTCCCTGTTAACCAAAAAGAAGGACACCACTTACCACATCATGCTGTAAGCAAATATTCAGTAACTACTCCCATAAGGATAGTATTCAACTGTAGTAGTAAAGCGTCCAAGGGATCAGCTAGCTTGAACGATTGCCTATACTCAGGACCTACACTAACAAAGAAGTTAAGGAATGTGTTACTAAGATTTAGAGAGAAACCTTATGCTTATACAGCAGACATTAGTAAGGCTTTTCTCAGAATAGGACTGAGAGAGGAGGATAGGAAATTTACAAAATTCCTCTGGCCTCATGATCCTCAAAATGAGGATAGTCCTTTGAATACTTACTGTTTCCGATCGGTGCTCTTTGGCTCTTGTGCTAGTCCTATCCTACTATGCAACACTTGAAAGCATAATTTTGAAAATGCCAAATGCCCAGAAATAGGGCAAGCTTTTTACATGGATAACTTGCAAGGTGTTGCTGAAACAGAGTCGGAAGCTTTGAAGGCTTATGAAGTAGCCAATTCCGAATGTGGGAGGGCAAATTTGCCGTTACAGAGCTGGAATACAAATTCACCGCTTTTGAGGAATAAAATACAAGAGGACTATCCAGATTCTGACATTCCAAAATTCAAAATGTGTTAGGTCTTAACTGGGATACAACAGCTGATGTAATAAGTTTGAAACCAATTAAGTTCTTTGATGTTACTCTCACCAAGAAGTCCTTGTTAAGTCAGGTTTCCAAACTATTTGACCCATTAGGATTGATCAGTCCTATAGTTATTAAGGGCAAATGTTTAGTACAGGAGTCTTGGCGAGAAAAGTTAGACTGGGACATTGAATTAGGTGAGACATATGTGGAACAATGGGAACAGATTAGAAAGGAGTTTGAGACCACATCAAGCATACAGTATGTATTCCCAGGAAAATAAACAGTAATGAGAAGTCGTACTTACACACATTTTGTGATGCTTTTCAAAGGGTTTATGGAGCAGCAGCTTATTGCGCAACAAGAGAGGATAGTGAGATTATTATGTCCAAAGCCAGAGTTGCGCCAATTAAAGGAAGAACCCTACCTCAAATGGAATTGGCTTCCATAGAAGTAGGAACTAAATTGGCCAGGTATATAACCACTACTCTTCATACTCTGTTTGAGGATATTTACATATGGACTGACAGTGAGATCTGTCTTTACTGGATAGGGAAGGAAGACAGTAAAATTCCTTCCTTCCGTAACAGACTGAAGACTTTAAAGAGTTGTCTTCCAAATTTAATTTCATGCACGTGTCCTCCAAACAAAATCCAGCTGATCTGCTCTCGAGAGGTTCAACCGTAAGGAGACTGATCAAAGATAATTTGTGGTTTAAGGGTCCTAAATGGTTACTCACTAAGGATTGGCTTGAACAGATACAGTACAGTATTGCTGAGATTAGTGTAGTGAACTTGGATCCTATAGTAGCTGAGCCAGAAGTAATTGACATCAGACGATTCTCGTCAATAAGACAACTTCTAAATACTGCTAAATTGGTTGTTGAATTTTTGAATAAGAAGGTGGGGTTTCAGAAATTAGATCCCCTAGAATACTGGCTGAAAAGAGTACAAAGAACTTCTTACGGGGAAATATATAAACTTTTAGGCCAAGACACTGGGAAAGGGAATAAGCTGATGAAGAATTTAGGCTTGTTCTTAGACAGAAAAGGTCTGATAAAATGTCGGGGCCGATTGGTAAAGGCTGACTTGCCCATCCAAACCAAACACCCCATTTTATTACCCAAGAGCAGATGCTTTCTACAACTATTTTAAAAGAAGCCCATGATTCCACTCTCCATGGAGGTGTACCGCAGACCTTAGCCCAAATTCGGGAAAGGTACTGGATTCCTAAGTGTAGACAGGTTATTAAAAAATATCTCAAAAATTGCATCATTTGTAGGAGGTATGAGCAGCAACCTTATATCTACCCAGGACCACCAGCCCTACCGAAGGAAAGGGTGAACATAAGTCGGCCCTTCCATATAACAGGAGTGGACTACATGGGCTATAACTGTTACGGGTGAGGAAACTCCCCATAAGGTTTACATTTGTTTATTTACTCGTGCCTACACAAAGGCAGTCTATCTACAATTAGCGGAAGACCTAAGCTAAGAGACATTCCTCAATGTCTTTCGCAGATTTGCCGCTAGAAGGTCTTGTCCTGGTAAGTTAATAAGCAACAACGGAACAAATTTCGTTGGAGCAGCACCTTTACTGTTAAACATAATGAACGGCCCAAAGGTTAAGTCGGCTCTGGGAATCCGAAATTGTATTTGGCAGTTCACAGCTCCAAGAGCTCCATGGCAAAATGGAAAGAATGATTGGTATTGTCAAGAACTGCCTGAGGAAAACATTACATAGAACTAAGATCACGAGAGAAGATTTAAGAACAGTAATAACTGAAATTGAAACCAGGATTAATAATAGACCTTTGACTTATCAAGATGACACTAGCGACTCGCTGGAGGCCTTAACACCAGCTCATATGTTATATGGCAGGAAGCTCCATCTGATGCCTTGTGTGGATATCCAGGAAGAAGCTGATGATCCAAACATGGAAAATAATGATTTAGGACAACATCTGCAGGAGGGATATCAACGTCTGAAAAGGGTGTTGGATACTTAGAATAGAAATTGGAGCGAGGAGTATCTTTTGAGCCTACACGAGAGGTTTTATGGAGCTCAGGCTGCCAGCAACAAATCAGTTATTAACATAGGAGATGTGATTTTAGTGAAGACTGAACAGCCAAGATCCCAGTGGCCATTAGCTAAAGTGATCACACACCCAGATTCTGAGGGGGTGCTGAGACTCGTAAAAATGAAATGTAGGGGACATACCAGTATAAAAACTATTGATAAACTGGTACCCTTTGAGTTAGTAGCCACTCTGGATCCAGGGGATGGTGAAGATCAAACAGGTCAAGAGGCGCGACCTAGAAGGGCCGCAGCTCAGGGTTCTCAAGATCTATGGAGGGAACTCTTGGCTAAGGGTCATATTACATGATACAGCGTATCATTTTCCGCCGGCCCCGAAACTGTGGGAAATATTTTCCCCCAGAGCAGTTGCGCTCTCTACTTTTATCATAGTTGCCCTTGGTTAAAAGCAGAGGAAAACTAGAGACCGTTGTTAATAGTTCAAGCGGTTTTTATAACCCAGAAAGTACATTCTCTTTAATATTTCTTGTTATTGATAAATTAAATGCTACTGTGTTTAACCCTCGTGGACAACTATATATTGTAAATACATGTAATTATATGGAATTTTCCACTGACCTAAACTGTGTCTGCGCGTTAGATGACGTGGCAAGGATGGAAAGATTTTTGTGTAAAAGCAGATGTGGAATTACGATATTTACAGAGCTAAAGGGAATATTTGGTTTAACTTTAGTTTAATTAAAACTAAGATTAATTTGTTAAATTTGCCCTGTACGTATCATGATGTAATCTAACTGTACCTGTATATAGTACTGTAATTAATTAATAGTTTGCAACCCATAATTCTATGAGGAGCTGAGGCCCGCTGCGTTCACGCACTCTGTTCCTAGTCATAGTCAAGCTAGCACGGTTGTACATAAGCACCTAAAGGACGCTTGATGGCTCAAGCAACTTCAGCTAAGCAGCCCCATCATCATCGGTTATCGAACACTCCCTCTTCACTAGCTAAGTAACCTTTACGAATTGGCCAATTCAAGGGGGGATTAGCTAAGAAATAGAAGAGAAATAATTGCTGTAGGTGAGTAAAGGCGGTTATGATTCACCTAACCCTATGAGACTTGTTTGAATTCCTTAACTCCCCCATCCCGACGTTTTCTGGGCAGTGGTACGCCCCAGTCCCGACATTTTTGGACCTTTTTTTTTTTTTTGGCTCAAACATCCGCTTTTGGTGAGAAACATCGAAAATATCATAGAGAAATCGCTCATCTGAGGTTTAAAATAGTCGATCCAGGTAGGAGTACCTCCTTACCTTACAGGGTTTTCTATCAGGCTGGCTGCAAAGAAAACGAGTTCTATGGGAGGATAACTATTCCACACCACTCATAAACGGTATTTATTTATTTATTTGGTACGAATTTATATGTAATACGAGAGTATATTGGTTTTCAAATGGTAATATAGGCATTATAAGCATTGTTTTACTCACTAACTCATCACCATTCCTGACCTTTTTTTGCCACATTACCTGATCATCATTTCTGACTGTTTTTTCCTCTAATGTTTGTCCTCCACATTGTCATCGATTGGGGAATAACTCTGACCCTGAATTTCGTACCGTGGCATGACATGGTTTTACTGGCCGTGTCACTGGTAACAGGTGAATTGGTGAGAAAAGGACATGCAGGGGGGGGAGGAGGTCATGCTGGGTAAGGCATTGTCCCTGCCTGGCATCTTGTAGAGGAAGGTGTCCCGTGTATATGTGCCAAAAATCACTTGCAAAAATTGAAAATTGTGCAAATTAAATTGAAAATTGTGCAAATTAGGGACCTTGCAATGTTGCCGCGTTAATTTATGTCTCCGGGATATGAGTGCACATCATGTTAGGACATGACTTCACGTCTCCGGGACGGGGCAGGTTAAGGACAACTATAGGGACGAGTAATGACCTACGAGTTGTTTATTGGTAAATACCAGAATTATTTCACATTTTGGTGCCCAGAGAGAGGGCCCCGATTTGTTACCAGAACCTCTAAACATTTTTCACACACACACACACACACACACACATATATATATATATATATATATATATATATATATATATATATATATATATATATATATAAATATATATATATATATATATATATATATATATATATATATATAGATATAGATATAGATAAAAATATATATATATATATATATATGTATATATATATATGTATCTATCTATCTCTATATATATATAAATATATATATATATATGTATCTATATATATATATAACTCCTTAAGTAAAAAAAAATTTGTATCCATAAAATATTTTTGGGACTGTTACAAAATGTTGATTGATTACTATAATACATCTGTAAATAGTTGTATCTAACAGTAAATAATCTTGTTAACCCCTTAACCGCAGGGCGTCACTTTCGTGACACTCGGGGGCAATGCATCATAACGTGGGGCATCACTTTTGTGATTCTGTGTTATTTTGAATTGTCCTGGGGTTACAAGTTGTGGCTTGTATCATCTATGAGTACTGCCAATGTTCAACACTAGTCACCACTCCTAATCTCATATGTACTCCCATTCATTGTTGACAAATTAGCCATTTTTCACCGTTCTTGACTCCCCTCCCTACCTCCCCTCCATTACCTTCTCCTCTCGCCTGCCCGGTCGCGCTGCGCTAAGCAAATCTTCCCTGGAATTTTCCACTGATTTCATCCATTGAAATAAGCCCTATGCCCTATTCTTATACAAAATAATATATATATAAAAAAAATAAGGAAACTGATAGTGCCATACACCTGGAATTGGCTAAATATCACCTGAAAACACCTCATGTGCACTCATTTGCTAATTTCCCCCGGTAATTTCCCTTGAAATATGCCGTATAATCTATTCTCGTAATAAAAATATATACATGAAAGGAAGGGAGCAGCCTAAGTGATATTTACATTCACCTGGAACTACCTATTTTTTTATGTATTGTTGAGATTTCCTACCAGTCATTTCATAGCATGTAAATTAGCAGCTGTCACCCTATTGACCTTGTCAACCCTTGCCTTCCCATATACACTGCGGGAATCAGTTCCTTGTTGTCCTCTGAGGTGAAACCATGTCGCACTCGCGCGCCGCCATTTCTGCCGCTTCTGCACCCATTGCAAAGGGCCCTGTGACCTCTACTCCTAGAAAAACTCGTGTGGGAAGCAGTAAAGGCCTTAGTGACTCGGCAGTGGAACGTGAACTGGTAGAATTGTCAATGATAATGATGGATAGTGACTTTGATCTTTCGGGTGAATCATGTGATGAGCCTGGGGAGAAAATCGTGACAGAAACTCCTAGTACGAGTGCTTCAGTGTCCCAAGTTATCCCTAGCTCCAAGGAAAAGGAGCCCTTAGTGCAGCAAGGGAAGGAATTTGGGAAGGGAGTGAAAAGGCGGCAGGTTAGCCCCGGAACAATGGCCCCGCGTGACCCAAGCCGCCATGAGTCCTGAGGTAAATCACCTACCCGCTCCCCCAGCCCCATTTCACTAATTTCTTCCTCATCTTCAGTGGAATTTTCTCCTGAGTCTTCATTGTCGGAGTCTCCACCAGCACCTACAGTGAAGACAGGCCGTAGGGGATGAGGTAAATCCCTGACTCGTAAAAGTAGAGTACCAAGTAGAGTAAGGGCCGCTAGTGCTACACGGCAACCTAGGGTCAGTGAGAATGACCTTGAAACAGCCCAGTCTGCCTCACAGCCACCCTCATCCACCCTCACCCACGCTACACCACCATGACAGGGAATCCTGGATGCCTTCGTGTAGACAGAAGGTTCCGATTTCGTCCCTGAACATCTCCATTTCGATGAGAGTTCCTTAGGGATACAGCCTGCCTTTACTCTTGACGAGGATGCTGAGTGTGTGGACTTCCTTTTGGCCTTCCTCAATGACGAAGTCATGCAGCACATATGTGATAAGACTAACAGGTACAAATCACAACGTGCTGCAAGTGGTGCAGGTGCAGCGAAGATGCAACAGTGGACCGTGCTGGGAGTGCAGGAGCTGTATGTGTTCTTCGCCCTAATGCTTCTCATGCCACAATCAAAGAAGCATGAGTTGGAAGAATACTGGTCAATGGACCCCTTACTACCCTCACCCACCTTCAGTAAGTACATGGCCAGAGATTGCCTCTGGAACATCATGGGAAACCTACACTTTGCCAACAACGATGTACCTTCCTAAATCGACCCACTCTGGAAGATCAGGGAAATTCTGAGCTAAATGAAGGATAAGGTTGTCATTCTTCTACCACTTTCAGAAGGTTGTCATAGACGAATCCTTGGTTTTGTTCAGAGGACGTCTTAGGTTTGTACAGTATATTCCAAGCAAACGCCATCGCTTTGGAATCAAGTTCTTTGTACTGTGTGACTGTAAGATGGGGTACATCCTTGACTTCGTCATCTATTCAGCCAGCACTGTCGATCTGGACAAAACACACCCCCTTGGCTTCTCAGGCTGTGTAGTGAAAGTGCTGCTTGAAAGGTATTTTGGTGGGAATCATGTGCTGTAAATTGACAACTATTATACAGCACTGAAACGTGCTAAATATCTTTCAGAGCACGGCATCGGCTCCTGTGGCACTGTGAAGAGCAATCGTGCCCACTTCCCCAAGTTCCCAGAGGCAGGAAACTCGCAGCAAGGAGACGTGCACCTATGCAAGTCTGAGAAGATGCTAGCAATACGGTGGCATGACAAGAGGGTCGTGCACATGCTCACCACTGTACACAAGAAGGAAATGAAAGACCGTGGGAAGCTTGACCATAGGACAGGCGAACCTGTGAGGAAACCTGATGCTGTCATCGACTATAATATCAACATGCAGATGGAGGACAAGTCCGACATGATGATTGGAGAGATCGACTGCTGCAGGAAGAATACTAGGTGGTACAGGAATGTTTTTCTGCATCTCATTGACATGACGGTGCTGAACGCCTTCATCCTGTACAAGATGAAGGTAAAGCCACCCAAGTCCTTCTCCCTGAGGTTGTTTGCCAGGACTTGTGTTCAGCAGCTGCTTGAGAGATATGGTAGGGTGACAGCAGTAACTCCAAGGCGCCATGCTGTAAGACCTCCCGAAAGACTTGAGCAGAGGGTGTACATGGATCGGCACAGATTGGTGCAAATGCCTGCCACAACCAAGAGGAAGGCCGTGATCCACAGGTTCCAGGTGTGTGGACATACCACCCGACACACACCTGAGCACAAACGCACCTCTTGGCAGTGTGCTGAGTGCCAGGTTCCCCTCTGCGTTACCTGCTTTTTTTGATTACCACAGCCAGAAACAGTTCTAAAAGTGCAAGTGGAAAATGTAATTAATGTGTAAGTAATGTGTAAATAATATGCAAATAATGTGCAAATAATGTGTAAATAATGTGTAAATAGCAAGTGAAAGCAATGGATGTAAATATGATGGAACAGTGTAATATAGTTTTATAAGTTACTGCAAGTGGCAGTGCATAACATAGTGTAAGTAAAATAGAAGTGTAAATATTGAAAATACAATAGCAAATGTAAATAGAAATGTAAATAATTAGTAATATAAGAATATGAGTACAAATACTTGAAGTTATGACAGTGAAAGTGAAACCTTGGCTCTCTACGTCTCTATCTATCTATCTGTCTATCTATAGCCCGACGCCCTAATCCTGCAAAGGGTGGCCACAGACAAAACGCCTCCAAGTCGCTCTGTCACCCACCATTTGACTACCCTCCCCCCAGCTCACCCCCCCCTCCCTCATATATCTCTCAACTCCATCCCTCCACCTCATCCTCGGTCTACCCTTCCCTCTCCCTTCCTCCACCTCACCTACATACACCCTCTTAGTCAGTCTTTCATTCTTCATTCTCTTCACATGTCCAAACCACCTCAGTGTATTTCTCCTAATCTTCTCAACCACATCCACATCCACCATTCCATCAATTCTTTCGTCAACCTGTCCCTCCACGTCACTCCACATGCTCCTCTCAAGTAACTCATTTCCACTGCTCTCACTCTTGACTTGTTCCCCTCTTGCAAGGTCCACTCCTCGCTTCCATACGTCAGGGTAGGGATCACAATACTATCATGCAGTGACTTCTTAACTTTCATACTCACCTCCTTATTTCTCATCACTGCTTTCAGTGTACCAACAACCTTCCTTCCCTGCTGTACCCTTTCAAGCACTTCATCCCCCAAAGTTCCATCTTACTCATCACACTACCCAAGTGCTTGAATGCACTCACATTCTCCATATCCTCACCATCCAACCTCACTGTACACTCTGTGACTTCATTCCTCTCAAACACCTTAACTTTACTTTTGTTTACATTAACTTTCAGATTCCTCCTACTACACACTGTCCCAAATTCATTCACCAAACCTTGCAACTCCCATTCATCTTCACTCAACAATACTGTATCATCAGCAAACATCAACACCGGAAGCTTCCAAATCTCACCCTCATTCATTAGAGCCACCCCCACATCCACTGCCCTACCTTGCACCTCCATTACAACCCCATCCATGTATATATTAAAGAGCCATGGAGACATCACACAACCCTGTTTCAGTCCCACATTGAGATCAAAGAACTCTCAGCTCACCATCCACTCACACCATAGCCCTAGCTCCCTCGTACATACTCTTCACAGCACTCAACAATATTCCCCTCCACTCCATATATTCTTAATACCTTCCACATACCTTGCCTATCTATTCTGTCATAAGCTTTCTCCAAGTCCATGAAGGCAGAATACACTTTCCTTCCCATCTCTAGATACTTCTCCACTAAACATCTTAAACAAATATCTGATCTACACACCCTTTTCCCTTCCTAAATCCCCCTTGTTCTTCTCCAACTAGCTCCTCTGTCATATGCCTAACCCTATCAATGAGTATTCTACCATATATTTTACCAGTCATACTAAGAAGGTAAATACCCCTATGGTTACCACATACTTCCCTCTCCCCTTTTCCTTTGTATAAAGGAACAATTATACCTGATTTCCAGTCCTCTGGAACCCTTCCCTCTTCCCAAGCCAATCTACACAACTTCCATATCCACTCCACAACAATCTCACCCCCATACCTAAGCATTTCACCACACACTCCATCAATTCTTGGGGCCTTTCCCAACTTAATCTTCATCGCTTCCATTGTTTCCGCCCTACTGATCTCTTCCTCCCTCCTCTCATCTCTTCTACTCCCAGCCATTCTCCAACCACTTATATTCGCACTGCTCTCACTCTCTACATTCAACAAATCCTCAAAGTGCTCCTTCCATCTCCTCAGTTTCTCTCTCTTCTCCACCAGCAATCTATTATTACTATCTTTCACTCCCCTACTATTTCCCCTTGCACACTGCCTTATTTTCTTAATTCCTTCCAAAACAATTTCTTACTCTCCCTCCATTTCACACTCGGATTCCTCCCAAACTCTTCATCCACACTCTTCTTACTCTCCTTCACCAGTCTCTTAACCTCCCTTCTCCTGCTCTCATATACCTCTCTCTTCCTCTCTCATCTTCTCCCCTACCTCAACTCACTAACCATTCACTATATGCCTTCTTCTTTTGTTCCACAGCTCGTTTCACCTCGTCATTCCACCATGCTGTCCCTTGCACACTCTTGCATCTCCTCCTCACTCCACAAACCACCTCACACGCTGCGCCTATCTCTTCCGTGAATATCTTACATATGTTTTCCACCCCTTCCATCTGCTTTAACTCATACCTTCCCAATCTTTCTTCCACTATGCTCTTATACTCTGTCATTTTCTCACTATCTTCCAATTTCTTTCTACTTATTTTACTGAAAGAGAAATTGAATGCCTACAGTGACAATAAACTGCTATTACTGAAGGAAACTTATGGATAAAGACTACATATATGTATATAAGTGTTATATAGTAATAGGAATATAAAGTGTGAGTGTTTTTATGAGTAATAAATGACAGAATACCAGCGGAGAACCAGCGCAAGTGGGAGGATCATACGCGCTCGTAATTTTCATTGCTTTCACAGTGTTTTTTTATTTTTGGAGTATGGATTCCAAACTATTTGAAAATCAAAGAATAGTGTTTCTAATGATAATATCAGGCTGTGGTAATCATATTACGGGGTGTCGGGAAGTGTAAAGTGGAGACTTCGTTACCCAACTTCAGAAGTCTCCACAAGTCCTACAGTACTCGTGAAGGCTCAACAAACATCCCAGGAGAAAGCTGAAGATATGTGCCATATGCATATATAATTATAGTTTCTGGGACTAATAACTGATTTTTGGCAAATATTTTTAGAAAGTCTGTCAGAGCGCCAAAGTCGCGCCAAAACAACCCCGCGGTTAAGGGGTTAAAAACGATAACAGTATGGACCTCAGACCTTCCCAGTGATGCTCAACATAGCCAATACAGGCACACTGATAGTAGGTTAAAACCTTAATACACTATTTACAGCGTTCTTGGAAAAGATGAATGAATGAATGAATGAATGAGGGAGTGAGTGTGAAGGGTCTGAGATCATAGCTGAGTTGTGTGTGACTGGGTTTGTGAGTGCATATGTTTGGATGTGGGTGTGTAGTAGTATTGTGCACATTTGTGTGTGTGTGTGTGTGTGTGTGTGTGTGTGTGCATTTTCTGAATTTGTATGCGTATATGAGGATGTACGTAAATATATATATATGTATCTGTCTGTCTGTGTATTTTCTGTGTGTTCGGGTAGTTAATGTGATATTTTATGCTATGTGTGCAGTTGTAAGAGGATTTATGGGTATGTGTAGATGGAAGAGCTACACGGGAAATCATTACTAAAGTATCATGCCTTCACTAAGGACACCAGTATATACTAATTGTTGCGAAAGGTGAAATTGATGATCAATTATAAAGTGAAGTCTGTGAGCTCAGGTAAAGGCCATGTCACACACAGTACGATAGCCCCCGATCACAGCCGATCTTTTAAAGAAATTTGATTTTTTTCCTAGTCGGTTAACATCGTCTGTTTATCGTTTAAAAAGATCGCCTCGATTCGTCCTTTTCGAGGGGGTGTCGTACGGGTCGGAAATTGTTGGCTGTGGTTGGCCAAAAAATAGTGCATGCACTATTTTTTTGCCCGACAGTGTGACGAAACAAAAACTTTATTTTTTGTCGTGTAACTATCGTGTTGTTTTCGAACTACGATCGTGTGGGAATCGCCGTTTTCGTCCAGTGATCGGCCAACTTCATCCGCCCCGATCTGTGTTCAATTGACACGTCAGTAGCTCGACCACAACTCGATCTTTATACGATCAAAACACGACAACAACAGAACAACAACAAGATAAATATCTTCCCAAAATCGACATCCACAATCACTATACGACAACAGCCAGATCACTACTCGACAACTGCAATAGTCACTCGACTTCAGCACGATCAGCATCTGATCACAACACAATATCCATATAATTAATCGTGTGTGTGAAACCGGGTTATTATGTGGCAGACACGATTGCCACTCGACCTACACGATAACTGCACAATAACAACTGGATTGCTACATGATATACCGCCGTAGTCGTGCATGGCTCCAGATAGACTACATGGCAAATACCCGATTTGCACACGGTCCACAGGATAGGCGCACGAACTCAGTTGGATGTGCACACGACACACACAATATGCGCACGACACACTCGACAGTGGCGCGATGAATCATGCAGCTGGCAGTGGCCGCACATATATAAACACCTTCGGACAATGAAAATAGCTATTCCTCTCTAGGCAGCAGCAGTGATGACAACCACCATGGGCAAGGGAAATAAACTTTTTTAAGAGGGTTGTGAAGCCACAGCAGTAGGGAGAAGGTGACGCACAGGCATCAGTTAACCTATTAGCATCACAGGACCCGCAGGACAGCGATGACAGTGCCGAGGAAGAGGAAGGTGATAGTGACACCCAGATGGAGTTTGGGCAACGATTCACCCCCTCACCCGTGCCTGAAGAAAACCCAGAAAGACCATCACGCAGCCCCAGACGCCACTCAGACTTTTCTCCAGAACCAAGACGTCCCTCAGATCCTTCTCCTGCACCAAGACGTCCCTCAGACCCTTTTCCTGCATGAAGACTACGCACCTCTACATCACCCATCAGACATCCCGTAGTACAAACCGAGGACCACAGTGAGGATGAGGGATCTACACAGGTGTCAGAGGAGTCAACACAGTGGTCAACACACAGCATCGATCCATCAACATCTGGTAGACCGGAGGACCCTCCCAACAAGCGCAAAAAGACATACTCGATACTATCGAAAGAAAAGGAAATAGAAGTAGTGGAGTGGTACTGTGAGCAAGAACACCTCTATAACAAGAAGTTGAAATCCTACTGTGATAGGAAGAAGGCAGCGGGAACGTACCGGGAGATGGCTGAGAAGCTAAATGTAACAGGTAAGTGAAAAGTGTCTTTATAATTTTTGAGTGTTTTATATATGTCCTAGTGCTTTAGCAAGTGTTGTAATTGTTCTGGGGAATTTATCAAATTATGATAGTGCACAAATTTTTTTTTTTTTAATGAAATGAGATGAGTGACTTACGTGCCCAGGTGAACAGTTAAATACTGTTGGCGAGAAGGTGTTCCAACAAGTACAGAAAGGGTATATATATATATATATATATATATATATATATATATATATATATATATATATATATATATATATATATATATATATATATATATATATATATATATATATATATATATATATATATAAGAGCCTCAGTGGTAGAGTGTGCGTTTTGTACACGGGTGAACCAGGGTTCGCGCCCCGCCAGGGTAATAAACTTTGGGAGTGTTCATCCGACCACGTACTGCATTGGCGAACACAAGGGGTGCTGTGGTTGAACCAGTGTCGCTTACTATAAAGTATGCTTGCACCCAGTCGGCTTGCGCGGGCCGATTACACTTGGTTCACAGACTACACACACATCCAAAACCACTCCAACGCTACAATTACACTTACAAGCACTTCTCACCCTACATACAATCTCTACTAGACAGCCTAAGCCACTTGGTAGAGATACATTGGCTGTATCGTCCCAACTTTGGTCAGGATAGGCCGGTCCTTCAGTGGATACTCAAACGGCTGATGATGATGATGGTGATGATATATATATATATATATATATATATGTGACATTTCACTGGAGTGGTATATAGGAGACATAGCTAACATTGGTGTTTAAGAAACTCCATCCATATGTTCTTCATTGACAGGTGCCATAACTTAAAGTGCCCTTATACATTCTTTGCCTGGTGCTACTGTTTCATTAATTTTTGTTTACTTCCATATTGCCTTTTTCGTCAAGTGCTACAATTTTTTTTTTTTTTAAGTGCCATATGGCCTTCTCTGCCAGGTGTAACAATTTCAGCAATGTTACGTTCTATTTTCATAAATAATATGTTTATAAATACATAAAAATATGTGTTAGCAGATTTTCTACTAGCAAATTTTCAACTATATCCCTCCAATATTATGATTAATTAATATTGTACATAGTATACACAGGATATTATTTTGAAAAGCATCAAATGGAATGAAATCAGAAATATATGGAAGAAATAGAATATTGCAAATTTTATAATAATAACTAAATATGTAATGGTAAAAAAAAAAAAAAGGTAAATTAATACAAGCTAACTCACTCATCTCGTTTCTCCTGTGACGCATGGTTTATGTATACAAAAGATAATTGAAAAAGTTACAATATTGTACAAGTACCATAATGAAAAAACTATTTATTGAAACATTAAAATTATATTTGAAGTATAAATGAGATTACAAAATAGATTGGGAATATGTTACAATATTAAAGAATACTAAATAAGAATAAAAATTATTGTGGAAACATTACAATATTATACAAGTAAATGAGAATACAAGTTAATATTTATGGCTATACTGAACTTAAAAGAAGTCAATGAGAATTGAAAAGTGACAAAGAGATACAAATAACAAAATACTTAAACATTATCTTAAAACTTGGTATTCAGATGATGTCTGACAGCACATAAATTTTGCAATCAGGAAAAAAATACATTTCTCAATGGGACGTTAAAATGTTAAAGATATTGCATAGAGGGTCATGGTTATTTTCTATTAGATTATTTTTGCTTTGTGATTAGTCGACTGGCTCCTGCCATGGCAGCATGTTGTCTGGTCGGCGTAGTAGTCCATGAGGTAGTTCCTCACAGGTTTGGCAGGTCCTGGTCCTGTTTGTCGATGGTGTGGCTTGAGTCCGTGTAGAGTACTATGGTCGTAGTGATCGTTTCGCAATCGTGCGTATGTTCGTGTACGACCGTGGGCACGTCGTGAAGATGTCGTACGGCAAACGACCAAATACGTACTTATCGTGCTGTTATCGTGTCAAAAGCGTGCCAGAATTGAACGAGAATCCTGGCCGTTAAACGATTTATTGTCTCACGAATGTGTCAGTAACGTGTGAGTAGCATGTATGTCGAGTGGGTGTCGAATGGGTTTCGAATGGGTGTCGTACGACCGTCGAGCGGCTATCGTGTGGTGCGAGGCTCGTGCAGTGGTCCAGTGATTCGTTTCGAATCGGCGAGAAAGTGCAAGTCATCCTCTGTCGTGCGGTGGACGTACTGTGTGTGACACGGCCTTAAGACTATTGTAAAAGTCTGTCACATTTGGTTTTCCTCAGGCTTGGATCAAAAGGCTGTTCATTTGAGGAAAAACCCAGCAGTCAAAGGGTTTAGCAGCTATCTTGATGAACGTTTTTGCAGCCAGGAATTGAGTTTAGGTAAATATTAAACATCTGTATTCAAAGGAGAGAAATCCTTAATGGGTTGCACAGTAAAACAGTGCAGAGGGATAATTACCAGAAACAATTCGGCTGGTTAGACTTAGATATAATGCGACATGATATTGAACCGATAGATGTAAACATACTAGCATACAGGCAGAACAAAAAGGTAAGGCATTAATGGTAGGTAGACAGACAGACAGACTGATAGATAAATACAGGCATACAGATACTTACATGTATACATACTGTACAGTACATGTAGCCAACTAGCTACATACTTAGACAGACAGACAGATAGATGAAGACATATAGATAGACAGATACTTTGATAGGAAGATAAACAGAGACATATAGATGGACAGATACTTTGATAGACAGATAGGTAAACCGAGACATATAGATATATAGACACAGACATACTGATAGATAGATAGATAGATAGATAGGTAGGTAGGTAGGTAGACAGACAGATAGACAGATTGATTGACAGACACAGACATACTGACAGATAGACAGATATACCCCATTCACTTAAGTCGGTCACGAGCAGGCCAGAGAAAGTCTGAAGATTGCTGCCGATTGGCTGATACAGTCGGTACTACGGGTGAGGTGGGCGTTTGACCCGAGGTTCATAGTCACACTGACTGCTGTCCCACCACTGTCCCACCAGCCCTACCACCCCACTGTTACCCCGTTGTGTTGGCCAATCATGGGGTCCATTCATTCGTCCCAAATGACTGAGTAAGTGAGTACCTTTTACACACATAGACAGACAGAGATAGAGGAAAAGAACATTCATTATAGCAATTTTGGAGAAACAGGAGACAGCGAAGTTAAATATGAATACAAGATATAGATATTCGGCTAAATGTTTACAAACACGAGCAGTTCCTCATAGTATGGCCAGCGTTGTCAATTCACTTACTCAGTGAGTGTGAACCCTAGCTGACCGACTCATTTTCTGACCCATCACAGCTGTGAAGGAAAGGACAGTCGGGGGATGTCTGGAACGAAGAATGGGGATAGGAAGTGGGGGTGGGAGGAAAGCAGCCGATGAGTGGCGAGATCTAGAGCTTGAGAAGAGAAAGTAGAATAGATGGAAAAGAAAGTGGA
The DNA here is from genome assembly GCF_032717465.1 of Coenobita brevimanus. Lineage (NCBI taxonomy): Eukaryota > Metazoa > Arthropoda > Malacostraca > Decapoda > Coenobitidae > Coenobita > Coenobita brevimanus. Next base: position 28,887,236 of record NC_137053.1, on the reverse strand, counting down.
AGGATTTAAACCATAATACTACATGAAACAGCAATTTCTTCATTTGATGTATATATTTTCTGCCATCACTGGCCTCAATACTAACAAGGCATATGGGCCTGATAGGGTCTTTCCTGTTGTCCTCAAGAACTGTGCTTCTGTGCTTACACCCTGCCTAGATAAACTCTTTCGTTTTGTCTGTCAACTTGCATCTTTCCTTCTTGCTCGAAGTTTGCTCTCATTCAGCCTGTCCCAAAGAAGGGTGACCATTCCCAGCCCTCTAACGACCACCCAGTTGCTTTAAAAGCCTGTATTTCAAAAGTTTTCGAGTCTATTCTTAACAATAAATTGTAAGGCATCTTTCCTATCACAACATTCTTTCTGACCGTCGGAATGAGTTCCGCCAGGGACGCTCCACTCGTGATCTTCTGCCTTACCTTTCAGGCTCCTGGTTGTCCTCTTTTCGAGACTTTGGCAAAAGCTTAGCCATTGTACTTGACATCTCAAAGGCTCTCGATCGAGTCTGACAAAGATCTTTAATTTCCAAATTACCCTCTTACGGTTTCTATCCTTTCTGTGCCTTAATTTCTAGCTTCCTTTCTGGTTGTACTACGGCTGTTGTTGTAGACGACCACCGTTCGTCTCCTAGATCTATCAACAGTGGTGTTCCTCAGGGCTGTCGTATCACAAACTCTCTTACTTTTATTCATCAGTGACCTCCTAAGCAGTACATCTAACCCTAGCCACTCATATGTTGATGACTCCACCCTTCATCTTTCCACTCGCTTCCCGCAGCGTCCATCTCAGCAGTTACTTCAGCAAAAAAGGGAGGCTATGGCACACCTGATGTCTGACTTGGCTCACGTCTCTGACTGGGGCAAAAATAACCTTGTTTTTAAAGCATCATAAACTCATATCTTACATTTATCAGCTAGATAAAATCTCCCACAGGAATATTCTCTAATTTTTAACACTATCCATCTCAATCCTGCATCATCTTTACACATACTTGGGGTTTCATTCTCTCAGGATTTATCTTGGAAAGAAAATATTACCTCTTGTAGAATCTGTAGCCAAGAAATTGGATGTGCTAAGCCGGCTCCATACCTTCTCTACCCCTGCACACTTGACTTTATACACGGGTCTTATTCACCCCTGTGTAGAGTACAACTCTCATGTGTGGGGAGGCTCCCCACACACAGCTCTTCTCAACAGGGTAGAGTCAAAGGATTTTCGTCTCATAAACTCTCCTCCTCTTGCTGGTTCCCTTCAACCTCTGTCCCTTTGCCGCACTGTTGCATCTTTATCTCTTTTCTATACCTATTTCAGTGGTAACTGCATCTCTGAACTGCCTGCTTGGATATCTCCACCACTACAGCAGGCACGTAGCACCTGTCTAGCGACAAACTCCCATCCCTTTTCTGTCCATCTCTTTAATACAAGAGTTAACCACTACTCACAGTCCTTCGTGTATGCAACAGTTTTTCTAACGCAGTGTGTCCAGGCATCTCGAAATGAATGGATCCAGAATTTGGCTCTCTGTTATATATTTTCTTCTTGGAGGGAGAAATTTGCAGGCCGCTGGCCTTGGGTTCCTTCTTCCTTGCATTAAAATAATGCACAATACCAAGTAATGCACCAGGCAGAAGGAACTAATAGCAGTTTGCAGATAAATCTGTCCAGTGGTGGATAGCAGTTATTACTGTGCTGTCCCAATTGTTACCAGTTGTTAAAAGTGGTTTCATGGTATGTTACCCCCATTCTACATATTATTGTTGTTGTTTTTTATCAACTCCAGTCTGTCTGCAGGAGCAGACCCAGCAATCGCCGGCAAGCAACCGCCTCTGCAGGGCTCTCCCTTGCAGTGAGCCGTTTTACTTTGCGGCTAACAGCACCTCACCGCAGCGAAGCATGGGGAATAGTGTACAGGTTTGGTTCCTGGATGGACGCCGCATTTGTAACTCTCGACCCACTTAACAGGAGCACCACAGCAAATATCTTTGAATCACCTGAAGTGAAAAGAAGAGTAATAGAAAGCGACAGGAAGGAGAGAAGTACAATGAGAGGATGGCAGACACTAAGTCTACTAATACCATGTCGGATCACTTCCATCTAAAACGGGTCCAAACTGGCGCAGGGGGCGGAGCATCGGAGTGACATCAGCTGGCATGAAACCCAAGTTCAGTTGATGCCTGACCGTGGTGGTGAGTGGATGTATGCTGCACTCTCCAGATCATGACACATTTTCAGTCCGAAGTGAGGGAAAGGACTAAAATGTGTGAGGGAAGGTATGGGGGTGTGAGGGAAGGCATAGGGTTGTGAGGGAACCTACTGCTATGTTATGCGATTAAATCTTCTTCCCCTTCTTTGTTTTCCCCTATTATAAATGTTTAATTTGAGTCTGCCCTTTTATACATTTTCTGTTGCTTAAGCCGACTGACGTCACACACAAGCCACGCCTCCCTGCGCCCTGAGGGAAAGTGAACCGACTTGGTATTAGTAGACTTAGGGCAGACACAGATGTACAATGAGAATGGAGAAGGAAGATGAAGGCAGTACTACATCAACTGAGTGGATGATTGCTACCACCACCTACCACCTCCAGTCTACATGTATTTTACCTTAGGAACACGTTAGACTTAATTCAGTTACACCTGAGCTTCTTTTGGTGGTTTGGGTGAGAATACCAGCATCCGCGAGATTCTGTTTAGCAGCACAAATTCAACGGTTGCGTGGTCGTCAAGCCCCATGGATTTAACTGATATTGTGTATGTAAAGGTTTGTTGCCCAGAGCGCTGATATTCTCGTTTTCTTCTTCTGGCCATCTCAAAAACCTGCAGTCTAGACTATATACTGTATCATTAAAAGTTTTATTGCCCCATCAGCAGCAAAATGGTAGAGGCTTGGCATGGATTAGAGTAATTCGTTATAAGTTTCTGTAAGTTACAGTTACTGTTTTATTTACCTTGCTTAACAGTCTTAGTAACTGCTGTACCTTTACTCAATCAAACGACGTACCTGCATTTTTTTTCTTTTTACTTTAACTGAGGCAGCCACAGGACCATGTTATTCATGTTTGGAAAGACCTGTAGTTGCGAACGGGTAACTGAGGTTGTATTCAATGCCATCCATTTCAACGTCTCTGCAAATTAAAATAAGAAAAATACATCTTTTTGAGACACCAAGAACAAACTGAAAATCACAAAAAAGAGTTGAGAGAAAAATTTCTGTTAAGGCAACCTACTCTTTAATCCACTGGCGTGCATTGCAAGTGAACTCTGTAATACGTGGCGTACACTGCGAGGGCAATGGAATTGATGGGGCTGACTGGAAATGGACTGTGCAGCAGATGGTGTGCACTGCGAACGGGATGCTAAATCGATGGCGTGCACTGCAGAAGGAATATGGCACGTATGACGTTCATTACAGACGGAGTGCATCACGACTGTGCATTACAGTTGCAGTCAATAATGTTGGCAAGAAATTTAATGTCATCCACACTGGTTTCAAAACCAAGCACAGGAGCAAGTGATGGAAGGGAAGTACTGTCATATGGTGTGAAATACCTGCAGTATATTATTATTATTATTATTATTGTTGTTATTGTTGTTGTTGTTATTGTTGTTGTTGTTGTTGTTGCTACTGTTGTTGTTTTGTCATCATTATTATTCTTATTCTTATTCTTATTCTTATTCTTCTTCTTATTATTATTATTATTGTTTTACGAACATAATTGTTATTGAAAGCAGTGATAAAAAAATTGGGAAGTTAGCACGGAGGTAAAAGTCGCTGCATGACAGTATTATGATACCAATTTCGACGTATGGAAGTGAAGCTCGGACTTTGTTGGAAGGACGCAAGTCCATAGGTATAGCAGTGGAAATGAGTTAGTTGAGAGGAGCATGTGAAGTTACATGGAGACACACTGACAAAAGAGGGAGTGAAGGAACGTTGTAGTATGGATGCGGATGTGACAGAAAGCGTTAGGAGAAATACACTGAGGTGGTTTGGTCGTGTGGAGAGGATGGAGAGTGTGAGATTAACGTGGACATTGTATGTTGAGTGCGGTGGAGGGGTGGGGAGAAGAGGGGGGGGGGTTGGCAGAGGATGAGCTGGAGTGATGGAGTTGAGAAGTACTGTATATGTGAGAGGTGGGTGTGAGCTGGGGGAAGGGCAGCGAAAAGGCGGGGGACACGGCGACATGGAGGCGATTTGTTTGTGGCCACCCCTTACGGGAATATGGCGTCTGGCGATAGATAGACTGAAAGATTATTATTATTATTATTATTATTATTATTATTATTACAGTATTATTTCTTGCTAAACTCTGTAGCGTTCACTGTGACTGAAGTGTGGATGCAACTTTTTTTTTTTTTTCACGGCTGTACATTCAAAATACTGTTGAACGACTCTTTCAGTATTTTGAAATTTGATATGATGGGAATAAGCAGGGAAAGGTTTAGAGAGATCGACCTTCTCTTTTCTTCAGAATGGAACGTAATACTCAAACTAGAATAATCTGTTCCACTGGGCATCTCCGCGTGATCGAAAGCAGGGTTATGTTCAAATATTGTAGTGTTCATGATAAGAAAGTGTCATGGGCGCAATTGCTGTAGACCGTTGCATTGTTTTATCATACTTTCGAAATGTGCACTATGAAAAATTACGACGGTATATCGGACGGTCTCTGAGAATTTCTTATTATTCGGTTTCCTTAATAATTAATGTATACACAATGCCAATGAGACTAATGATCCTACCACGAAACTAAGCTGTAAATATTACTTTTATGTTACTTATTGGCAAACTGAACGAAACTAGTTAACTGTGATTTATTTGCTTACCTGTTTGATCTATTATTATAATAGTTATAAGTGGGAATTTAATAGGCCGTGCCAAGAAAAACACAAATAACGCTAAAAAACTGTGAGAATAATCTGCGGTGACTCCAGAAATAGCACAAGCCTGAACGTGAAATGTCAGACAACGAAAATGCGCATGGTAAAAGCTTTCAAAACATAAACAAACAATACAATTTAAAAATCTGCTTGCCGGCTGAATTTTCCTGCCGAGAGCGACATGAAGCAAATCCTGGCTCCAAAAAGGGACGTGGTACGAGCTGGGAGGAGTGACTGTGAAAAGTACTGCATGTAGACGTGAGAGGCATAGGCCGTCCCTGGGATCTGCTGCTGGACAGTTTTACAAATGTGTGTGTGTGTGTGTGTGTGTGTGTGTGTGTGTGTGTGTGTGTGTGTGTGTGTGTGTGTGTGTGTGTGTGTGTGTGTGTGTTGTAATGTACATACAGTATGTGTCGGGGGGGTAGGTGTGACTAGAATAACTTCAAAAAGTGTTTATTCGACCTTAAACAAACTTGGTTGTAAGATTGAGGGTCAGCCATTGAGGAAACCTATAGTTTTTGCGAACAGTTGGTCAAAGTTCAAGATCAAAGGGCTAAGTCAAATCCTGACCAAGCCTTATCAACTGAAATAGTTTTTATCCAATTATCTTGAAAATTGGTGGAAGGATTGAGGAAAGATACGCGTGATGTGTCTCAGTTTTTAGAACAGTCAGTGAGATATCAATGTCACACGGCAGGGTGAAAATTCCACCTGTGTGCATCATTGGTAACATACTAACTGGAACGGTTTTGATCCGATATTAGCTAAACTTTGTGGAAGGGCTGAGAGACAGGTAAGTAGTAATAATAGCAGCAGCAGCAGCAGCAGAAGTAGTACCAGTGGAGTGAGAGGACGTGTGCCACGCACTCCATGTTGTCTCGAAATCATAGTGAACGTGATTGTGAGCTCTTAGAAATTGATACCCACTCCAGCATAAACTGGACATCGATTCATATGTGAAAGAAATTCTTAAATATCAGCTATATTATGCCTGTAAAACGTGAAAAAGTATTCAAAATACGGTGTGAGGAGAAGGAAGGGTGTGCGTGTGTGTGTGTAGGGACGGTTAGCAAGCGAGGTGCTGACCTGAGAGGTTATCTGGACTGCTGTCAACACCATACATTATATCATCAGCCACCTGGGACCCCACCACCACATGTGCGCTGCCGCCCACACACCCACAATATAAGTATCTTCCGCCCTCACTTACAAAACAAGTACCTCTCTGAAGCCTATTTTTCAGTTATTAACTTTACCCAAAAATAACAAGGAAACGTTGGATGCCTTTCACACACCTTTTGCTCACTCCATTATCTTTGGAGCACTAACTCCCTTTCCTTAACATATCAGCTGTTACCACACACTGAATATCACCCACTGATCAGTAGCACACACACCACCAAATAATACGATTTATAAACACTGTATCAAACACTAAATATAACAACAACTACCACTAACTATACAACAATCTCCTACATACACACCATCATCGTAGCCAGGTGGTATAGAAGTGTGGCATACAAAAAACATATAGGTAGGGAATCTTACACACACCTTAGATGACACTGTAATGTAAACACATCATAGATACAGACACACACAGAATGACTATTCTTAAATTATAAAATATATTGTACATAGAATCTCAATATATATATATATATATATATATATATATATATATATTTATATATATTTATATATATATGGAGAGAGAGAGAGAGAGAGAGAGAGAGAGAGAGAGAGAGAGAGAGAGAGAGAGAGAGAGAGACAATCATAGTAGATAAGTCAATAACATAATAATAAAAAGCATAGTAATAATTAAAACTTTAATTTTAATAGATAAAATTGATAAATATAACTTCAATTAGATAACAAAAATAAGCATAGTACCCTAGTTTTAAATACACTATTATTATTAAATACAGTAGTAATAAGGGTAATTTTAATATAATATCAATATAATAGGACTAATGTAAACTCAATGAAATTAAAAACTAGAACCACTTACTCAACCCTCTCAAAATTCTTTATCACAATCTTGTAATTAAAACAAATACTAAACAAACCTTGTTAATGCCAATGTCCCTTAGTAAACCAAGGTGTCTCTATCTTATCCCCACAACACACCACAACCACACATCACACATGTCACAACGCACACACACACACACACACACACACACACACACACACACACACACACACACACACACACACACACACTTTGCCGCCACACCACACACCACCCTCACCCCTACACCGTAACGCCAGGAGACCCATTACCAATAAACAAGGCTCCACAGCATTGCACCACAGCCATTGGCCACCTATTTAACCCTTAAACAAAGAAGCGTTGTTTTACTTCGTATCAAACTTTAAATACATAACAGTAACAGTTCAGTCGATTATTAGCATAAGACAAAACCAATTAGATATTAACTGATATGCAAAACTAGGAAAAACGAGCAAATTGTCTCAGAACTTCATCATATTATCTGCAAAAATAGAAGTAAAACAAGCACATTCTTCATTTATATCAAATCTAAATTTAGGAATCGTATAATAAAACAGTAGCTCTAGTAACATTATATTTAATTTTCATTTAAAAGTACTACAAAAAGTAGCCATAATTATTATTATTAATACTATATCACAGTATAAAAACTTTAACACCATGGCCATGCCATATTATTGTTGTCAGTGCTCCAGTAGGCAGCATAAATGTATCAGGTGCTCATATGCAACAAACAGGTCGCCGTGTAAATACTGTTAGCTGGGACCTTTCTGTATGAATGTGTTAGGGAATCACAGCCCACCAGAAGCGGCACTTGACCGCTTCCAAAATGGCAGGCGACAGATTGGTGACATGGAAATTGTTGGGGCGGTCACCGACAATATGCACGATCACACGGACATGCGTAGTGATGAAAGACCCCGTGGTGAAGCGAGGGATAGGGATGGACGCCAAGATATGAGAGATATGGAAGTGCTGGGTGGGTTAAATCGGCATGGGGAAGTGTATAGTAGTGAAGTTGGGGGTGAGGAACATCAGGAAGTTTATGACAGAAATGAAACTCAGGATGAAGACCAACATAGAGAAGTGCATGAAAGAGGGCACCATCCAGGTATTATACGTCCCCAGAACGGTAGTGACACAAACAACGAGGAAGTAGAACAACCTCACAGGTCTATGTGAGAAGGTCATCCCACATACTGGATGGGCAAATCCAGAGAAAATGCAGTAACCTGGGTGAACACCACGTATTATGAAATAATTGGATGGTCGTCAAGTAACCTTTTCGAACCGCCCAAATGCAATGCTACAACTGACATGATCAAGGAAATCACTCGCCTGATAGCCAATTACAACAATAACTCACCCATTGCCTCATTTTCTCTTAAGGCTGATACCACATCTCTTCCTCAACAAGATCCGCCCAAGAGCTAGCACTGCAGAAAATATTAAGGCCATCCAAAGGCGGGTTGAAACATGGAAAAGAGGTGAAATCGACAACCTACTTGAGGAAGCAAGGGCAATGCAGATGAGAATAAACAAGCGAGGCAGATGAAATTAGAATACCAACGATGTGGCAAGGATTTTTGGCAGCAAGATGAGACAGGGGAAGGTCTCGATGGCAACAAGATCCCTGTCAGCTAAATAATGAAACGGAGAACTTGACCTGACAGATGAAACAATGCAACAGCTAAAAGAAAAACACCCGACTACACGACCATCAAGTGCCCAGTCAAAGCTTGACGGCAACAACACGCCTCCCAAAATATCATATATGACAGGATAACTGGAGATATGGTGTGGCGGAAGGCAATGCACACACAGGGAGGGGCAGGGCCGTCAGGCCTGGATGCAAAATCTTGGCAAGTAATCCTCAGTAACATCAAGTTTGGGGAGGCAGCAACAGACCTTTGTAACACCATTATCTCACTGGCGAGGAAGCTGGCTTCAAGTCAGTTGAATAACATCGAAACACTTACGGCTTGCAGACTAATCCCTCTTGATAAGAATCCTGAATGCAGGCTCGTTGGGGTTGTATCCCCCCTACAATATATCTACCCCCGATGTATATATGCCCCCCTAAAATGCATATATGCCCCCACTAAACCTGCTGACCTAGCACGCTTTCCCAGAGTCCCAAGCCTGGGAAGACGGCGCTACTGCGTCAGTTTAGAGCAGACACTCAAGAAGGGCAGACTATTTTGTTGTGAGCTCGTAATAAACTCCTTATCTAGCTGTTTGTACACGGAGTTTCTATCACCAAAGTATTGCAAGTTACATTTGGTAGCAGCGGTGTTTCGGACCATCAGATTCTGACCGCCTCCTAAAATATTTAGTGACACCAACAGACACACGATGTCTCGCATCTCACAGCCTCACCCCTCCTCAGTGCCTCTCGTGGTGTCATAACCGGCTGTGCTTCCGAGTGTACAATTTCTCTCACCAGTGCTCACCTCTCAAACAACCCCGCCCACACACCTTGTTTCTGCCCGCAAGTGTCACCATCGCCGACCTACGCACCTGTTTCGCCTGTTCCCAGCACCTGTTCCGAACTCATCATAAATCCTGACCCCACGGTGCCACTTATCACTGTCTGCCCACCGCCATTCTCTGCATTTGCAACTCAACAGCTCTACACCTGCCTTGTACCAACATCTGCTCTCACACCCCACCACCAGCCCCGACGCCGCCACACCCCTGCCGTCACATGTGGTCTGAATTACATGAGCCTCCTAGGACCGCCACTCCCTGCCGGTGACTCATTGGAGCGTCTATTCCCGTCTCAACTTAAGCCCAGCGAGAAGTTCCCCATCTTCTAAGACTCATCCAACATATCGCTCCAGTCTCATCCCCAGCCACTCTCCTCTCCGACCAGCTGTCCCTCCAGCACCGCCCCGCCCCGCCCCGCCTCAGCCCCGCTACGCCCAGCCACACCTGCACGTCACACATCTCGTCAATCCCGTCTCTACTGTGTAACTATAGTATACCTTCCCTTTCTATAGAGATTATCCTCGATTTTCTCTACAGATTGGATATTTTGTAAATATTCCATCTCATTTCCATTACCCCGTTTTCATCTTCACCTACGTTGTTTATTATCCATCTCATCCTTTGCCTTTTATTTAAACCCTCCATCCCCTCACCTTCATTCGTTTTCACACCTACTCATGTATTACATTCTCTCATCTCTATATTATACATTTCCACCTACGTATCCATCTTCATCCTTCATCTCATATTCCATTGCCGCATTAAATGTCATACTTTCCACATAAACCACTTAACACCAGCCCTCTCGACCCGGAAACATCACCTGATCATACACCGTCTGCCGACTCTAACACGATCACTCACTTACGAAGTGGCAAAGAGTACCACTGCCCTGTACCTGAGACTCCCGTTTCACTTCCCGCAGAACCACTTACTACCCATTCTACATTCATAAATCCAGATACCTCCTCCTCTACCCCTACCTCTACACTCCCTTCTTCTTCCTCTACACTTCCCCTATCGTTCACTCTCCTGCCTCACTTCATATCCCGTCTTGCTCGCCCTTAACTACCAGTACCTTCTCTCTCTCCCACTCCTCTTCTACCGCCACTTCTGCACTTCCAGCCATGGCCACTCCTCCACAGTCTATCTATCTCGACGATGCCAATCGTCCCAAATTTACCGGCCAGGACCCAATTTGGTCTGCCTATGATTTCCTCAGAGAAGTTGAAACTGACATCCACAATCAGCAGATCACCGATGAATCGCTCAAAGTAGCCTACCTCATGGGTCGCTTGCACCACGGCAAATAGGACATCGGATCCGCGATCCGTGCAGGACATTTCGATAGCATTAATACCTTTGCTGATTTTTGTGCGGAACTCATCAGCCTTTGTTGCCAGCATTCAAATACTGCGTCTCTCATGGGATTCATTAATCTCCTAAACCAAATGGTTGAGGACTGGAGGGTCCCAGCACAACATGCCAAGCTCCGCGAAGCTGCCGCCGCCATGAAAGCAACTAGTAGCGAGATGCTCCAATTACTGATAGGCACGAAATGGTTAGAAGACAAAAATGGCGTTCCAGTGATTTCACCCACCAACTTTGCTGACTTAATTGGTTACCTGAGATTCCTTCACTGGCTTACTCCTAAACAGCGAGAGCTAGCCTTGGAAATCAGTTTCAATCCAGGCGATAAAATTATTCAGGTCACTAAAGCCATTCATGAAAGAACAGGTTCGAACTACATGCGTCAGGGCACCACCCAACCCTTGGCCTCCTCAGTCTGTCACACCTCCACTACCCCAGACCAATCTCGCTCCCATCCCACCACACGTAGCAGACCTGCCACGCATCGTTCTCCTACCGCAGGTCGTGATCAATCTAGCGTCCAACGGAACAGACAATCTTCGATTCTTTGCTGGCACTGTGGTCATCCTGGACCTCGAGAATCCAGTTGCGACCGTAAATACAGACGTCCTCACTCCCAAACCAGACAGCATACGCCTTCCCGCTCAAGTCGTCCAAAATGCAAATACCACAAATCCAGCACGACTCACACCACTGAGGAATGTCGTTACCTCAACCACCAACAGTCAGGGGAAGCGCCGCACCCGTATCGGACCAATATCACGTAGAACCAGCAACCCAACTCCCCATCCGCCATGTAGGTCCCATAACATCCTCGGGTTTAGTCATTCTCGGATGCAGTCATGACATACCAACGTCATTCTTCTTGGACACAGGATCTATGGTAAATCTGATCTGCGACAATTCCTTACATCTTATTCAATGATGTCACACCATGTCAGTTTCCTAGAACCACCAGACATTCGCCTATGTGGTGTCGAAGGCTCAGAGTTTAAGGTTAAGGGAAGAGTCACCCTAGAAGTCAAACTACACAGGGATTTGCCCCCTATCCCAATTGAATTTCATGTCACTAATGACTTGCAGTATCCCGCAGATGCCCTTATTGGTTTCTCCACCATGGCACAACACTCCATTGCATTATTACGTGCCTGTGGTAGTATCGACATTTCTGGATTCCCAGTATACAGTATGGAATGTCCCCGTCCTGTCCTTACGATCAAATCAGTCCTTCCATTACCTCTGTCCCGATCACTACCAAAGAGTCCAGACCAGCCCAAACCACCACCATCATCATCTGAGAATACAGAGATCATTCCTTTGCTGACTGCGAGCAAGGACATAAATTCCTCAATGTCTAATGATACATCCTCTCAGCCTTCGGAAATGGCTCTTACCTCCTCTCCCGAGAACACTATCACTGACTCAGACATGTCTCAGTTACCTACCTCACACAGTGTGAATGATCTTCTCCAACACGCAGAGACGAAATGTGCAGTAACGAATACGTGCACAATTTTGTTACCGCATGAGTTCACCAAAGTCTCTGTTTGTGTTGCCAGTGCGAAAGAAGGAGTGGATGTACTAACACTACCAGAGACGTGTTGTGTGAATGGCTTGACTTATGAGTCAGCGTGGTGCACAGTCTTAGAGGACAGTTTATGCTACCTGTACTTGTTCAATGTCACAAATGCTCCAGTAAAACTTAAAAGTGGTGTAAAGATTGGAGACTTCCTAGTATACTCAGCGGCCGTAAAGGTGTGCCAGGATTCCTCAATTCCTACTATTCAGACTGATGATAGTACGCTAATCAGTGTATGTACTATTAACTCTACGGGATCTGCGCCGACATATTCACCCGATATGCTCTCGCATCTCACTTGCACGGATTTCCCAGAAAATACGCCTCAACTCCTCGACCGTCTGACCTTGTACAGAAACGTGGTTGCCTTACCCGGTGAACCGATGGGCAGAACAGACCTTGTCAAACATACGATTGAACTACTACCAGGAACTCAGCCGATTTACATACCAGCGTATCGATTTCCTCACAGCCAGAGAAAGCAGACAGATCAAATGGTACAGAACATGTTAGACCAGGATATTATTGAACCCTCCTTCAGTCCATGGAATAGCCCACTTTTCTTAGTACCAAAGAAGGACGGCAACTTTAGACCAGTAGTCGACTATCGTAAGGTCAATTCTGTCACTGTTCCAGACCGTTTCCCGTTACCTGTCCTCACTGATTTGCTAGAATCCCTTGGTGAAAATAACGTAGTCTTTTCATCTTTAGACCTCCTCAGCGGGTACTGGCAGGTCGAAATGGAAGAGTCCTCTCGCCCAGTTACAGCTTTCAGCACCCCTTCCGGACATTTTCAGTTTAAGAGACTTCCTTTTGGTCTGAGAAATGCTCCTTCCGTGTTCATGCGACTTATCCATTCAGTCTTCAGCAGTATGATGGGACACTCTCTTTTTGCTTACCTAGATGATATCATTGTTGTGAGTAAATCCATCCCTGACCATTTTACCAAACTCCAGCAAGTCTTTGAACACATCCAGCTCACAGGCCTGAAAATTAATCTCAGTAAATGTGACTTCCTGTGAAAGAAAATCAAATTCCTAGGCCATGTCGTAGATGCACAAGGCATTCATACTAATGAGGATAAAACTAAGGCTATTATTAACTTCCCAGAACCTACCACTACCGAAGCTGTACGAAGTTTCCTGGGCCTCAATGGCTATTATCGTAGATTCATACAAGGCTACGCAAAGATCGCCGCTCCTCTGACCCACTTACTCAAGCAGAATGTGCCCTTTGTTTGGACTAACGACCAGTCACAGGCTTTCCAGAAGCTAAAGACAGCTCTTGTAAATGCCCCTGTTCTAGCGTTCTCTGATTATACGAAACCCTTTCTTCTCTGCACAGACGCCGCAGGCACTGGACTTGGTACCGTTTTGATGCAACTCGATGAAGCATCAAGGAAGCGCGTCATAGCGTATGCTAGTCGCACCCTTACAACTGCTGAACGTAACTACAGTGTCATAGATCTCGAAGCGCTAGCGGTAGTCTGGTCTTTGAGACATTTCAGAGATATAGTCTATGGTTATCCAGTGCATATCCAAACAGACCACCTTCCACTATGTGATGTTCAAGAACCACAACCTAACAGGTAGGCTAGCTAGATGGTCCGTCATCATCCAGGACTTTAATCCCACTTTTCAATATGTACCAGGCAAGTTGAATGTAGTCGCAGACGCACTCTCACGTCACGTAGCAGCAGCTATAACATCACTACAGCCCGAAGTAACTGAAAACACTACACTAACATCAGAAGTTGTTCAAAACTTTCAGCGCCAAAACCCCATGTGGTCCAAAGTCATTTATTTCCTAGAATCTGGCGATGCCTCGACCTTACCTACTCTGCCAGTATCACAAGATGAGTTCATGCTAGATGATGATCTCTTGTACAGGAAAACACTGCTAACAGGCAAAGACATGCCCAATCGCGAAGTACACCAAATTGTTGTCCCCACTGCCCTGATACCAAAGGTTCTTCACATTGTTCATAATACCCCTCAAGCTTCCCATCCAGGTAAAGACCAGTGCTTGCGCTAAGCACGTCTCAAATACTATTGGCCAACCATGCGCTGCGATATCAATGCCCACTGTGACTCTTGCCTCTCCTGCCACCGCCACAAAGGATCAACCGGCTTACCTGCACCGCTCTTACAATACCCAATCCCGTCACGACCATGGGAAACTGTCTCAATCGATCTCTTAAAACTACGTCTCACGGAATCCGGCGCTGAGTACTTGTTCGTAGCGGTTGACCACTTCTCCCGCTACTGTGTCCTCGTACCCCTCTTCGACAAGACCGTGAAGAGCGTTGCAAGTGCCTTTGTAGATCACGTAATTTGCCTGTTCAGTACCCCTCATACCATTCTTGCTGACAATGGTACAGAGTTCAACAATAGCCCTCTAGAAGAGGTCTCTCGCCACTTTCATATCAGTAAGTGCAATGTCGTGCCTAACCATCCGGCTTCCAATGGCCTTGTAGAACGCCACAACCAAAAAATCTTAGAATGCCTTAGACATCTAGGCTCCCATAGTTCGTCCTGGGATGACTGGATTCCCCAAGTGGCATCCTCAATCAATAGCTCCATCAATGCATCCATTGCTGAATCTCCATTCTTCATCCTCTTTAGTTTTGACAAGGACCTCCCATACTCTCTCTTATCCTCAAAGCCAGAACCCATCTACAAAATGGATGATTATGTTAAACTGAAATTGGCTAACTTCCAGACAATCCACCCGTATGTCCAATCCACTTTGGCTTCCTCTCAGGAGGACATGCTGCAGCGCCAACATAAATCCGCCTCTCCTATCACTATCAATGTAGGCAATCTTGTCTTTGCTCATTCCCATACGCGTTCCTCTAAGTTGGATGACAAATTTACAGGGCCCCACCGCGTCCTCACTCAACAAGGCAACAAATTTCACCTCCAGGACCTGTCCACTAAGGACGCCAGATGGGTCCACGTCGATGACTTAAAGTGAGCACCCCGTGGCCTCGTGTTGGAAGAGTCACTTACACAACCTCCTGACCCCCCTTCCCCTCCACACATCCCTCAGTGTACTCCATCTCCACTTATCCCTCAGTCTCCTTCATCTCCCCCTACACCTACTCATTCATCAACCAATCAATATCGGTCCAAACTGCGCTCTGCCCATCAACCTCTTCAAGACCTCTCCCATTAACTCTACCCTGATTTTCTAGGTACGATGTTAGCGGTCTACTTGCTGGCAGCGCTGACCCTCCTGGGGTCTGGGTCAGGTCAGGACGATGGTGGAGTATGTCCTGGGGCCTTGGTCGGCTCAGGAGGCGAGGTAATGCTTATCGACGAACTAGTCTCCCTGCGCTACGATCTTGCGCCCCTGGCCAACGTAGCCATTGCCCTACCTGCCTACACGCACCAGCTCCACGGCATCAAGACCCATCTCAAGACCATCATGGGGACACAAAACCCAAATCAGTATCTCTATAACCTTTTCCTACCATTCTTCTGACAATTGCAATACATAAGTAACAGATTCACTGAGCTCAATGACACATTTTCCATTCAGACACCCGTTGGTCGTTCTCGTGTGAAATGAAGTCTCTTCGACTTCGGTGGTGAGATTCTGAGTGGCTTGTTTGGCGTTGCTACAGCCCGTGACATTTCTGGCTTCAAATCTGATCTCGCTCATTTAGCTTCAACCCTAGAATCCCAACACCAAGTCATCAAAATCCAACACACTATGTTACAGAAGCTTACAACCCACCTAAATGAAGTCACGTCAACTCTAAACAACTTCACCGATATCTTACAACGACACCTTTCAGATCTCAATGTTATCTCTCAGTTCTTCTACCTCAAACTCAACATGGATAATCTCCAACTGGCCATTGACTCTCTCCTGTCTCAAGTCTCTACCTTGGTTCGTATTCTGGTCGATGCTATAAATGGATGTGTCACTGCCTACTTAGCACCTGTCTCAGCTCTCTGTTCTGTCCTGGAATGGGCTCACTCCACCTTCGGTCTATCCCCAGTCCTCCCCTACTCCTCCCTTGAATATTATTATCCTCTTCTTGAAGCCACTCTTCTCACCACATACGTCGTCGTCCATATTCCTCTCCGTTCTGCCATAACCTTTAACCTTTTCCACATCATTCCCTTCCCTTTCCACCTCAACAACTCCTTGTTACAAGTATCTGTTCCTTCAGAATATTTCCTCCTCTCCCATGATCATCTTTCAGTTGCCTTCCTTTCTTCCACAGACCTCCAGAAATGTTCCTCCCTTACTCCGACCTCTCGTCTCTGTGCTGCCCACCTTTTCGCTATCTTCCCTAGCAGTGCTACACCCTGTGAGTCTGCTTTAGTTCGCAACCATTCCATCTACTCAGCCTGTTCCTTTGTACCGGCTCCTGAACTCCCGGTCCACCAAGCTCACCTCAACCATGTCCAGCACTTCTTCTTTGCTGTTCCCATGTCTGTCACAATCATGTGTCCTGGTTCTTCGGTTCGATCCATCCCTGCTAGTGGTCTCTACAAAGCACCAGACTATTGTACCGTCAAATCAGAGTCCGTCATCACTTACGCCACTCGCTATCACCAAGCTGTCCGTAAACACTTCTATGACATCTTTCAACCAATCGACATGCCTTCAACCCTACCATCTGCCAACATTACCATCACCTCCCCTAACTTGCACATGCTAACATTCTTCAATGACAGTGACTTCATTATGGATCAATTTTCTCTGGCCTTCAGCCGTTCATGGGTTCATCCAACAGTTGTGTTCCCCCCTGTGGTTATCGCTTTCATAGGTTTTCTACTCATCGTATGTGCAGTGCATTGTTGTGTCAGAAAAATGGAACGCTGACTCCAGGAAATCAGAGTCGCTACAGGCCTAGTACACCCTACACACGACGTAGAAACTCCCCATACTTAGTGCCCATACATTCAGTGACTACCAATGCCATCTGACAATTAACCAAACTGTGAACGGAACTCTTCCTACTAAAAAATGATGGTATTTCTTTAATTCATTATTGAGTGACAGTGTATCCTACAGAACCTAACAACAACAAAAAAAAAAAAAAATGAACGAAGAACAACAAAAGAACTCTCATATCTACTTGTTTATCATGTATCAAGTTATTATTGTATAATCCCCATTATGTCTATGTATACCTTCGACCCTTACTGGACACATACCTATTAATCCTTGCATATCTTATATGTATATATCCTTCTAATTCCCTACCCTATACATGGCCACGTCTCCCCTACTGCCCCTGTATCATACTTATCCCTTGTAGAAACCTCCCCGACCCTGCCTTAGTAATATAATCAAACACCATATAACTCCTGGTGTCAGGAGAAACCATCTCAGCTACCCGGGGGAGTAGTGTATCCCCCCTACAATATGTCTACCCCCGATGTATATATGCCCCCCCCCCAATGCATACATGCCCCCACTAAACTTGCTGACCTAGCACGCTTTCCCAGAGTCCCAAGCCTGGGAAGACGGCGCTACTGCGTCAGTTCAGAGCGGACACTCAAGAAAGGCAGACTATTTTGTTGTGAGCTCGTAATAAACTCCTTATCTAGCTGTTTGTACACGGAGTTTCTATCACCAAAGTATTGCAAGTTACAAGGTGGATGAAGTGTTAAGACGGATTATAGGAAAATGCATCATGGAGGTGGTGAAAGATGATGTGAAGCAGGCAGTTGGCAACCTCCAAGTGTGTGCAGGCCAGCAGGCAGGAGGTGAGGCAGCAGTTCACTCTATGAGGAAAATATATGAGGAAGAGGACTGCCAGGCAGTATTATTAGTTGATGCCTCAAACGCATTTAATTCCATCAACCGGGAGGCAATGCTGCAGAACATCAAGGTTAAATGCCCAGCATTTGTCTAGTATGTGGAAAGCACCTACAAAGAACCAGCAGATCTCTACATTGCGGCTAAGGCAGCTGCTCACGATGTTGGTGTAATCCAATCCACAGAAGGAACTACCCAAGAGGACCCCGTCACCATGGCTATGTACGCCCTGGCTATGACAGTGCTGCAACAACAGATCAAATACAAGGCCACCAATGTAAAGCAGGTAGCCTATGCAGATGATCTCACGGGTGCTGGCAAGGTGGATGATGTGAGGAAATGATGGGACGTTGTAACATTTCATGGCCCTGAAATAGGTTACAACCCTAATGCAAGTAAGTCCATCTTGATCGTGAAACCAGCTTACTATCAAGATGCACAGGAAGCCTTTAGAGGCACAAACGTGATAGTGACCAAGGAAGGTCTGAGGCACCTAGATGCTGTGATTGGAACTAAGGAAATCAAAGACAAACATGTGAGTAATAAGGTAAAAGACATGAGTAGAAGAAATTCATATATTATCCAGCCACGCAAAAACAGAACCGCATGCAGCATACAGCGCATTTACCTATGGTGTAAAGCACAAGTGGACCTTCGTGATGAGGAGCATACCAGACATCGAGTTGCTGCTACAACCTCTGGAGGATGCTATCAGGGATTCATTCCTGCCATTTCTAACCAATGGCCATATCCCCACACCAGAAGAGAGGTCCTTTCTCGCACTACCACCCAGGATGGGAGGCCTTGCCATTATCAATCCAGCAGTCGTAGCAGGCTGCGAACACAGAAATTCACTCAGGGTCACCGAATCCTTGTCACAGATTTGGGCCCAGGTTGAGACGAGTGAAATCGACCACCAAAGGCAGAAAGACATAATGACACAGATATGCAAGGAGCGAGAAGCAAGACAAATGGACCAGCTGCAGCACATAATTGAACATCTAACACCAGACCAGTGCAGAAGAGTTGAAATTGCACAGGAGGTTGGGGCATCGAACTGGCTCACCACCCTGCCTCTCAAGGCAAAAGGCTTCCACTTCAACAAACAAGAATTTATTGATGCCCTAGCCTTGAGATATGTATGGCCAATAGAGAACCTACCTCAACACTGTGCCTGTGGCACTGCCTTTGATGCAACCATGCAATGGTATGCAAGAAGGGAGGCTTTGTTTGCATCCGACACAATGAAGTACGCAATCTCACTGCCAAAATGCTGCAGGAAATATGCCATGATGTCACGATTGAGCCAGCTCTGCTACCCCTGGACGGCAAGCACTTCACCCACAGAACAGCAAACACATCAAATGATACAAGAGTTAATGCCAATGCTCGAGGTTTCTGGACACGTGGGCAGAGGGCGTTCTTCAACATCAGGATATTCGATCCCATGGCAGCATGTCATCGCGAACTGTCTCTCAAAGCTGCACACAAAAGGAATGAACAAGAAAAAAACAGAAACTATCAAGAAAGGATCCAACATGTGGACCACGGTTGATTCACTCCCCTTGTGTTCACAACATCAGGTGGGATGGGTCCAGAGATGGTGAGATTCTTCTCGAGACTGGCAGAGGTTCTTTCTAAGAAGAAAAGTCAGCTGCAGAGTTCTGTTATGGCGTGGATGAGATGTCGATTTTCATTCTCCCTCATGAGGTTTGCTCTGCTATGTTTCAGGGGCACAAGATCATCAGCCCTCAGGCTTGTCTCTCTGGAGGGTATGGATTACGAAGCTACTGTGGTCGAGAGTCGCATAGACTAGCGACTCCAATAGATTAATGTCTTTATTTACACTGTAGTATCAATAAATATAAGATAAAATAATAATAGTAATAGTAGATGGTTGGTAATCACAGCCGTTGGCGTGCTTGGGGCCAACAGATTGTAATATGAGGGTTAGTGTTAACCGTCACATTACGACTCCAAATGTGAACTGTATTAGGAAGGTTGGTTTTGATTTTCATAATATAATTCCCCAAAGGATGGAGGTGATTAAAAAAAAATAGTAGTAGTAGTAGTAGTGGTAGTAGAGCAACCCCAGTTTGTCTGAGTGAGCAGACCCATCAGCTGAAGGTGGGCAATCACCCTTACAGTGAACTGATGTTCTTTGGCTGTGGACAGTGCCTCAGTACAGTGAGGTGGGGGGAAGAGCGTGGAGGTTTTGTCCCTGGGTGCACGTCGCGTTTGCGTGCCTACACCCAGTCAACAGAGGAACCATAGTACCGTATACTTCACATTGCCCCATTATATATGGTTACCACCCAGAATAGTAAATGATTTCATGGGTTAAAGACCATTAGGACCGGGCTAATATAGGGCACGGGCTCCACTGTAGGAGGGGAGAATCTTCAATCAACCCACCAACTAGACCATTAGACTTCTTACTCAGTGTAGAATCACCTTAGGAAGAAGTAGGCGGCACTACTTCGAGTGAATGGACCACATACCATAAGCAAGCAAAAAGTAAATCCATTGTTTCTAAGAACAGGAGGGCAGTAGTCAGTATCATAGAATACGGTAAACTCAGGCCGTTTTTGTTCGATTTACACCAACGTTTGTGGAATGGCTGAGGGTTAGGCAACAATAATAAGATTCAGTTTTTAGAACAATCAAAGAAATTTCAAGGTCACAGAAAGAAAAATTCAAGGTCACAAGGCAACATCAACTTATATATTATATGATTTGAATCAGTCTTGATAGAACTGTTAAGGATCAGGCAGGAATGAATGAATTAAATTTTGAGAACAGTTAGTGTGAAGGTCACATGGTAAGGTTAATATGTGTTTGTGTGAACCATATAAGTAAAACAGAGTTGACCAGATTTGGATTAAACGTGGTGAAAATGTTGAAGTTCTCACAACATAGTGAAGTATTGTTTTCCAGAGCAATAAAACAAAGGCCAAGGTCACATGGCAAAGTCAGATTAGGCAGTTTTCATCCAGTGTTGCCTGAAAATTGTGGAAAAGTTCAGGTTAAAATAAGGGTATAGATATTTTGATTTTCAGAACAAAGTTTAAGGTCACTGGGGAAAGTCAACAGTTTTGATGAGATTATTATATAACCACAGTCGATAGACGGGTTAAGCATTTGGCAAGAATGAAATATTTTTATTACGAGAGTAATCTGTCAAAGGTCCATGTCACAGGGTAAAGTCAAATATTCGGCCCTTAGACCAGTTGTAGTAGTAGTAGTAGTTGTTCCCTAGGCAGTCTGGCCGAACAGCCCCAAGTCCCTTAGGAAGGCCATGGCCGAGACCGGGCTTTCCCACAGAGCTCTCAAAGAGTGTATGTTGTGTTGTTGGCGTACGTGAGTGTGTGCAATGCAGTCTTCCATAATGTACTTAATAGTATGGGGTGCTGTGTTGCATCCTGGACAGGCATCAGCGACGGAGTCATCCAGCTTCTTCTGGCAGCTTAAGAGGGTTGGATGGTGCCCACATCTCAGGTGTTGCCAGTTGTTGGCAAGGGTGTTGAAAATCAATGTTCGCCTTCTTGTTCATTGTATGTATTTATGCTTGTATGATTTGCCTGTTTTTGTTTCCCACATTCGCTACAATTACTGGAACAGTATTACACATTTCATTCAGTTACCCAGACTTATAAGGAAATATGTTCCTCAGAAAAATAGTATTTTATGCGCAACGAAGTTTTGTTGCATTTCGATGAGATTTCTAAAGACCGTAATAAAATTTAAGCTGCTGATATTAATGTTACTATTTCTTAATATCCAGAAGGATCCAGCAGTGCTTGGAGAGGCTAGAAAAACATCCCTAGATAGAGAATTATGATATACCATTATGTCTGATTCGTCATCTTCTACATCTATCAGAAATGTAAGTGTTCTTGAGGAATGGTGAACGATTATTTTCAAGGGCAAAAACGTTGATGTAGGATGAGGGAAGTTTTTTTTTTTTTTTTTTTTTGGGGGGGGGGGGGGGGCCCCCAATCATCTGGCAAGGTAAAAATAGTACATGGTTTTTCATGTAAAATTTCTCATAATTTTCAGGATTATCAGTGCTGAACACTGGATGTGTTCTTTCCAGAACTAAAGAAAACTAAAAGCTATAAGGTCACAAACAGTTATTCTTTTTAGGAAAGATGAAGAAAAGGTCCTTCAAATCAAAATTCCTTCATTTTGAGATGTTGGATACATTGCTAGATACTATTACAGTACACTCTATTCTCCAGTTTATGTAAGATAAAACTAAGTGGAAAATTTCATCCACACGTCTGTGAATCAGTTTAAATAATCTGTTGTAGTTTTCTAATTTGTGAAAAAAAAAAAAAAATGCATCAGTGTATTTTAACTAAGCTAAAGGTTCTCCCAGTGCAGACTTCGAAAACTTATAATTAACGATTAAGAGCATAAAAATTTGTATTCATTATAAATTGATGTATTTTCCCACATCGTCGCGCACAACCGTAGGCATACAGAAAACTCTCACATATGTCGACACATGTACAGGCAGAGCAGGTTCTGATTGTCGAGGAACAGTTCACAGCTTAAAATGTAGGTCTATGCTTCCACACTCGGTCTTAGGTAGAAGCTTGAAACTTTTCACCTCTTTTATGAAAACTAAATCTCAAGGGAAATGCACATTCTTCTCATTGAACATACACTAAAGCAGGTGCTAGCTCTATATTGCCTAACTAACCTTAACAGCATTCAACTTTATAAATAGAAACGAAAAGCGAGTCTCAAGTCGTTATCTGTCCAAGCTGCATAATTAGCTACGTCAGGTATAACATAAAGCAACTTACTAATAAAGATTTCTCTCAGACTTCAAACACTAATAAACGTGGGCGATTGTGTGTGTGTGGGTGGGTGGGTGGGTGGGTGGGTGGGTGCGTGTGTGCGTGCGTACGTGCGCGTGTGCGCCCGCGCGCGTCAACGCAAAATCGTGCAAGCAGACTGAAACAAGAGTTCTGGGCAAATGTGGAAGCGTGCATGGAAAAGTTCGAGAGCAATGAGGAAGCATCTTTGATTCGAGATATGAATGGAAAAGTAGGGACTATGAAGGCGATGGAGTAGTTGTTGAGTGGGGTGTGCCTGCAGAAGTGGATGAGAATGGCACTGTCTCTAGTGGACATCAGTGCGGGGAGGATAGCCAATACCCTCTTTAGGCACAAAATGATCCATAGGTATATGTGGCGAGTGATGAGAGGGAAGGGTGGTGAACTGAATGAACGGAAAGCAATGATTGATTATGTATGTGCGGATGACAGAAAGAGAATGTATGTAATGGATGCAAGAGCATAGAGAGGTTGAGGGCGTGGACTTTCTGACCACCACTTGGTGATGAAAGTCAAGGTTCAAGTGCAATGGAGAAATAGAAGGAGGGAAGGACAAGAGGAAGGAGTCCCTACAAGGACGGTAGAAAGGTTGAAAGACGATGGAAAAAAGGCAGAACATAAGAGGGAAGTGGAGGAGTGATTGGGTATGTATTTGGAGCAGGTGGTGAAGGTGGAAGGTGTGTGCAAGACATTCACAGAAGAAATCTGTGCAGCATGTGAGGTGGTGTTTGGGTTGAAGAGAAGACGAAATAGTCAGGAGGAATTTCACTGAACCTTGTTCCGAGACAGATACAAAGTTTTATTGCATTTTTTGACACATTGGACCCTACTAATGAAAATAAAAAAGTGCACCCAGTTGGCACACTTGAGCATTTTGTTGTATGGGCCGAAATACAAAATGGCCGCCCGAAAAAATGAAAAATTACAATATCTGATTACCATTGTCACTTGTTTTACTAATATTACATTATTTAATTGTAGAATTATTACAAGAAATTCTAGGCATAACAAAGTATATTATATATGTGTAAATTGTGAAAAGAAAAATTACTCAATTAGTTATAAATGCTTAAAAAGGCACCAAAAGTGCCTTTTTAAGCATTTATAACTGTAACATGGTAGGCTCTCACCTGGTATTAACACAATATTTCATTTTCTTGACAAACTATACAGTGAAAGAATGGAGAATTAGGTCTTTCTGTCAGAAAACATTTTTAAATATTTAACATTTCTATTCCAACAAACATATTTAAACCATAGTCTTTTTCACAACTACAATGTTCATATCCCTTATGTCAGAATGTTAGACCAATTACGCCTTTCAAAATTGATCAAAATGGTTTACATCAAAAATATATGGTGCTTATAAATGTGAAAACACTTACAAACTAAACTCATTTACAATAATTAATATATTAATTGTCTGTCATTTCCATGTCCATACTTTCCTCTTTTTCAACTGACACTCTTGATTTACTTTGAGGATTGTGGCAGTCAGTTCCACGGCAACCACAAAACAATGAGCAAGAAAGTTGTGCTGCAGCACAACTGCAACGGGCAGTTGAACATGGGGTGCGGGATTGACACCCACACTTGATTAGTTTTAGGGTATCAAGTGGTGCAGGAGAAACATCAGGTGGCAAGCCAATTGGAACCAACATGTTTGAATCAGGATCCTTGGTCCACCCATAATGAAGAGGGTTCATTTCTGGTGGCTCTAGATCAAGGGAGCTTCTCCAAATTACTGCCTGTACAGGGCTCTGCAAACATGTTCTTGAACTGCTTCTGTTGTTGGTGGCAAAGCTTTTAGCACTGGTGCTGTGGTGAGCCGAAGATTGCCAATCTTTAATTGCCACACAGTATATCTTAAAGATGTCATGTTGTTTTCATTTGGAAAGTCATAACATACTGCAATGAAATTTGTGGCTTCAGCAGCAACATCAGTCAGGTCGTCTTGTTGCCACCTTAATCTAGTAAGTGTTTTCCCACTCTTTATTGCCTTTAACATTGCTCCTTTACCAATACCCCATAAATATGAAACGCTGCCACATCCTGTAAGAACATGGACAGGTAACAGACTGTTGAGAACATCTTGATTTTGCTCAACTGTTGCTTTGATATCTGCACTTGATCGTGAAGGGCTTGTTCCAACCATTACCATATTGCAGGCAAGATTTTCTTGCTTATAGAAGTGGCATAGCAGGACAAATATGTCTGTCATCAGCAACGATTCTAATGCTGTATCTTCCTGACCTTGCCAAATGGACAGCGTGCTGCACCACAATAACATCAGCTTCCTCATGTGTAGTGCGCAAGTTAGGCCTGCTTCTTCTGATCTCATTACAAAGCTCTGCTGGTAGTGGTTCCTTACCTGTAATCACAAGGTGTTTGTCATTGTGTGGAAGTAGATCAGTGTGCTCACACAGATACTCACAGATGAGATTAATCACGTGGGATTTATTGTGTGTAACAGATAAGCAGACCTTCTGTGGTGGCAGAGGTGTTGCCAATAACAGTCTGTGGCATCTACTTGCTTCCTTCTAAAGCTCTAGCTGCTCGTGTTGCCTCTTTTATGCTTCCACTGTGATATCTGTCAAAGACCTGATATGTGCTTTCTGCTAAAAGACAATGACATATGTATTGCACAAACTTTAGTATACGAGTATATTCTTCTATGACACCTTTGCTTGGCCATTTGACAACCCAGAAAATTGCACATCCATCAAGTATTATAGCATCAACTGGGACCGTTCTGCAATCAGATACTTCCACTTGGATTTTGGCTTTCAGGGAGGCTTTAGAAGGTGACAGCCTTATATCATCTCTATTGTCGTGGAATATTGAGGGTGGAAATGCAGCCAAATCATAAGAGAGAACATCTCTCATGCTGATGTTCCTAGAGGTTTGAAGACAAAGCACTCTTGAATAGATCAATGTGGTATCATACACAGATATATTGTCCACTTTATTTTTTTTCTTGAAGTTGACATGAGCACAACTGGTCTTGTGAGTGGCTTTTGAAAACTCTGTGGCCATCCTTCCTCAAATGTTTACATCATAGCTGCTCCCAATTCAACAGCCCTGTCAACATTGACATGCTCTGAACATACTCTACCTGTAACCACATTAATAAATCCAGGTGGATGGCACTCTCCTTTCAGTGGATCTATGCAGCTTTGAAGCTTCTCCCGAATTTATGCTCTGTCTACTTCATCACTTTGTATCCTTGAAGGACCTTATTCCTTATGGGTCATGACTGTGGAGAGCAGTTTATTAACGTTTACAATTTCTTCTATCGGCACCTGAAAATGATCATAAATATCGTTAAAATTAAATGTTACAGTGTGTAGTTTACAGGTGATCATTTTGTTCAGTGCATGTTCTGATAGGAAAAGTTAATAGTATTATTGTATGAGGAAAATTAAAAACTGAAAGAGATAGCTAACAATGTTTTATTAGCATCATCATTCATGCAGGCGGCCATATTGGATTTCGTCCTCCATTTTGAAACGATCAAGTGTGCCAGCTGGGTACACTTTTATATTTTGATGGTTACATCCGAAAGTATAAAAAAATGCAGTAAAACTTTGTATATGTCTCGGAACGAGGTTCACCCGAAAATGACCATTCTGTCACCAGACTAAAAGGGGGTGAAAGGAACAGCATGTTGAAATGAAGAGGTGAGATAAGTTGTGGCGCAAAAGAACGCATGTAGTGAGTGGATGCGAAACAGAGGCATGGAGGAAATTGAGGGACGGAAGAGAGACTTATATGTTGAGAGGAAGAGATTAAAACATTAGTAAGAGAGAGTAAGATGTAAGTGGATGAGGAATTTGGAAGGAATTCGAGTGTAAAGTCAATAGAATGTAAGGAAATTTTCTGCAAAGAGGTAAAGAGAGTTAGACAGGGTGGTAGAGAAGTTTGTAGGTGAGTGAAAGATAAAAATGGTAGATTGCTAGTGGAGAAGGAAGAAAAAATGATCACATGGGGAGAACACTTTAAGGAACTGTTAAAAATAGAGAATGAAAGTAATGAGAGTATTAGTGGCTGGGAAATGGCTGGGAGAAGGAGGGAGGTGAGAAGGGACGGAGAGATCAGCAGGATGGAAATAGTGGAAGCAATGAAGAAACTCAAAATGGGAAAATCTCCAGGCATTGCTGGAGTGTGTGGTGAAATGTAGAAGCATGGGGGAGAGATAGTAGTAGAATGGATATGGAAGATGTGCAGATTGGCCTGGGAGAAATGTAGAGTCCCGGAGGACTGGAAGTCTATTATTATCCCCCTGGGGGTAGGGGGGCTTTCAAGAATACTCCCCCAGTATCCCTGCTTGTCGTAAAAGGCGACTAAAAGGGTTGGCGGAGGGTTAGTGCCCCTCCCCGGAAAACAACTAACTAAAAAAACAAACAAGAAGCCTCGGACAAGGACTGACCAAACGATGACGACCCAGGACCGGACAAAGGACTTGGTAATGGCAACTTGGAATGTAAGAGGAGCGAATGATGAGGTGAAAGAGAGAGATTGTCCAGGTGCTTGAGGGTGCGAAAGTGGATGTATGTGGAATAACTGAAACAAAATGGAGAGGAGAAAGTGTGAGAGAATGGGAGTATGGATGGGGTATATGTGCAGGAGTAGATGAGAATGAGAGGGCAAAGGAAGGAGTGTGTATAGTTGTGAGTAAAAGATGGAAGAGGAGCATAAGACAGTATGGATCAGTTGGGTCAAGGATTGTGTGGGTAAAGTTGAAAGTTGGAATACAAATGTGGGCGATTGTGTGTGTGTATGCGCCAA
Organism: Coenobita brevimanus; assembly: GCF_032717465.1. Lineage (NCBI taxonomy): Eukaryota > Metazoa > Arthropoda > Malacostraca > Decapoda > Coenobitidae > Coenobita > Coenobita brevimanus. The sequence continues at coordinate 28,859,480 of NC_137053.1, read as the reverse complement.
CGCAAGATCGTGCTAGAAGAGTGAGAGAAGAGTTTTGGACAAATGTGGAAGTGTGCATGGAAAAGTTTGGAAGGAATGAGAGAGTGTTTTTGATTGGTGATATGAATGGTAAAGTTGGTAATGTGAAGGTGGATGGAATAGTTGGTGAGTGGGGTGTGCCTGCCGAGATAGATGAGAATGGGAGTGCGTTAGTGGACATTTGTGCTGGGAGGGGGTTGGTGATAGCCAATACCCTCTTCAGGCATAAAATGATCCACAGGTATACATGGCGAGTGATGAGAAGGGTGGGTGGTGAACTGAATGAAAGGAAGGCAATGATTGATTATGTGTGTGTGGATGAAAGGATGCGAAGATGTGTAAAGGATGCAAGAGTGTATAGAGGTTGGGGGAGTGGACTTTCTGACCACTACTTGGTGGTGGCCAGACTTAGGATGCAAGTGAGATGAAGGAATAGAAGAAGGGAAAGACGAGAGGAAGGAGTTGTTGCAAGGAGAGTGGAAAGGTTACAAGAGGATGAGAAAAAGGCAGAGTATAAGAGAGAAGTGGAGGAACGATTGGGCAAATATGAATTGGAGCAGATGGGAGACGTGGAAGGTGTGTGTAAGATATTTACAGAAGAAATATGTGCAGCATGTGATGTGGTGTGTGGAAGGAAGAGAAGGCGGAGGGGGGTGCAAGGAACAGCGTGGTGGACTGAAGAGGTGAAACAGGCTGTGGCACAAAAGAAGAAAGCATACAATGAATGGGTGAGAAATAGGGGCGTGGAAGAAGTTGAGAGGCGGAAGAGGGAGTTATATGTGGAAAGGAAGAGAGGTGAAAAGATTAGTAAGAGAGAGTAAGAAGAGAGTGGATGAGGAATTTGGAAGGAATTTGAGTGTAAAGTGGAGGGACTGTAAGAAAATGTTCTGGAGAGAAGTGAAAAGAGTAAGACAAGGTGGAAGTGAAGTTACCAGGGGAGTGAAAGATAAAAATGGTAGATTACTAGTGGAGAAGGGAGAAAAAGTGAACAGATGGAGAGAACACTTTAAGGAATTGTTGAACATAGAGGATGGAAGTAATGCGAGTATAAGTGGCTGGGGAATGGCTGGGAGAAGGAGGGAGGTGAGAAGACAGGAAGAAATCAGTTGGATAGAAGTTGTGGAAGCAATGAAGAAAAGTGAAATCGGGGAAAGCCCCAGGAATTGATGGAGTGTGTGGTGAAATGCTGAAACATGGGGTAGAGATAGTAGTAGAATGGATGTGGAAGATGTGCAGATTGGCCTGGGAGGAAGGTAGAGTCCCGGAGGATTGGAAGTCAGGTATAATTATTCCCTTGTACAAAGGAAAAGGAAAAAGAAGTGTGTGGTAATCATAGGGGCATTTGTCTTCTTAGTATAATAGGAAAAGTGTATGGTAGGATACTTATAGATAGAGTTAGAGAAAGAACAGAGAAATTAGTTGGAGAAGAACAGGGAGGCTTTAGGAAGGGAAGAGGTTGTGTAGATCAGATATTCATTCTTAGATCTTTAGTGGAAAAGTTTCTAGAGAAGGGAAAGAAGTTGTATGCGGCTTTCATGGATTTGGAGAAAGCATATGACAGGGTGGATAGACAAGGATTGTGGAAAGTGTTAAGAATATATGGAGTAGATGGGAAGTTGTTGAATGCTGTGAAGAGTATGTACGATGGTGCGAAGGCTGCAGTGCGTGTGGATGGTGAACTAAGTGAATTTTTCTCTTTGAAAGTTGGGTTGAAACAGGGATGTGTCATGTCTCCATGGTTGTTCAATCTGTACATGGATGGGGGTATTACAGAGGTACAAGGTAGGGTAGTGGATGTTGGAGTGGCCCTGGTGAGAGAGGATAGTGTTTGGAAACTCCCTGTACTGTTGTTTGCAGATGATACTGTGTTGTTGAGTGAAGACGAAGGGGAGCTGCAAGGCTTGGTGGATGAGTTTGAGAGAGTGTGTAAGAAACGGAACCTAAAGGTGAATGTAGGGAAGAGTAAAGTGATGGTCTTTGAGAGAGGTGAAGTTAGTGAATGTACAGCGAGGTTAGATGGTGAGGAATTGGAAAATGTGAGTACGTTTAAGTATTTGGGTAGTGTGATGAGTAAGGATGGAGGTTTGGAGGGTGAAGTGCTTGAAAGGGTACAGCAGGGAAGAAAGGTTGCTGGTTCCTTGAAAGCAGTGATAACAAAACAGGGAAGTGAGCATGGAAGTGAAAAAGTTACTACATGACAGTATTGTGATACCAACTCTAACGTACGGAAGTGAAGCTTGGACATTGTTGGAAGGACACAAGTCAAGAGTGAGAGCAGTGGAAATGAGTTATTTAAGAGGAGCCTGTGGAGTCACGTGGAGAGACAGGCTGACGAATGAGGATATAAAGGAGCGTTGTGGTGTGGATGTGGATGTGATAGGAAGCGTTATGAGGAACACACTGAGGTGGTTTGGCCATGTGGAGAGGATGGAGGGTGAAAGACTGACGAAGAGAGTGTATGTGAGTGAGGTGGAGGGGGGAAGAGGGAGGGGGAGGCCGAGGATGAGATGGAAGGATGGGGTGGAGAGGTATATGAGAGAGGGGGGTGTGAGTTGGGAGCAGGGCAGTGAAATGGCGGGGGACAGGGCGACTTGGAGGCGATTTGTTTGTGGCCACCCCAAACGGGATTGAGGCGTCTGGCAATAGATAGATAGATAGACAAAGGAAATGGGGAAAAAGATGTGTCTGGTAATCATAGGGGCATTTGACTTCTGAATGCAATACGATAGGTATATGGTAGCGTACTTACTGACACAGTTACGGGAAAAAAGCAGAGGAATTAATTGGAGAAGAACAGGGAGGTTTTAGGAAGGGAGGAGATTGTGTAGATCAGACATTCATCTTTAGGTCTTTAGTGAAAATGTTTTTAGAGAAGGGAAAGAAGTTGTAGCCTTCATGGATTTGGAGAAAGCATATGATAGAGTGGACAGACAAGAAGTGCGGAAAATATCGAGAACATGTGGAGTACATGGGATGTTACTGAATGCCGTGAAGAGCATGTATGAAAGTGCTAAGGCTGCAGTGCGTGTGGATAGTGAACTGAGTGAATTTTTCTATATGAATGTTGGATTGAAACAGTGATGTGTCATGTCTCCATGGTTGTTCAATCTGCATCTGAATGGGGTTATAAGAGAGATTCAAGGTAGGGCAGTGGATGTTGGAGCTGCCCTAAAGAGATAGGGTAGCATTTGGAAACTTCGTGTTCTCTTGTTTGCAGATGTTACTGCATTGTTAAGTGGAGACGAAGGGGAACTGCAAGGCTTGGTGAATGAATTTGGAAGAGTGTGTAAGAAACGGAATCTAAAGGCGAATTTAGGGACGAGTAAAGTTATGATCTTCGGGAGAAATAAAGTCACTGAATGTACAATATGGTTGCATGATGAGGAAATGGAAAATGTGAATGCATTTAAGTACTGGGCAATGTAATGAGTAAGGATGGATGTTTGGAGGATGAAATGTTTGAAAGGGTATAACAAGGAAGAACGGATGCTCGTTCTTTGAAAGCAGTGATAAGAAATAAGGAAGTGAGAATGGAAGTAAAAAAGTTGCTGCATGACAATGTTGTGATACCAAGTCTAATATATGGAAGTGAAGCTTGGACCATGTTGGAAGGACACAAGTCAGGAGTGAGAGCAGTGGAAGTGAGTCATTTGACAGAAACATGTGGAGTTACATGGAGAGACAGACTGACAGACATGGAAGTGAAGGAGCATTGTGATGTGGCAGTTGATGTGATAGAAAGCGTTAGGAGAAATGCACTGAGGTGGTTTGGCCATGTGAAAGGGATGGAGAGCGAGAGACTAACGAGAGGAGTGTATGTGAGTGAGGTGGAGGGGGGGGGAGAGGTAGGGGATAGCCGACGATGAGATGGAGGGATGAAGTGGCGAGAGTTATATGAGAGAGGTGGGTGTAAAATGGCAGGGGACAGGGCAACATGGAGGCAATTTGTTTGTGGCCACCCGTTACAGGGTTAAGGCGTCTGGCAATAGATGGATACGCAGATAGAATAATAATAATAATAATAATAATAATAATAATAATGATAATAATAATAATAATAATAATAATAATAATAATAATAATGATAATAATAATAATAATAATAATAATAATAATAATAATAATGATAATAATGATGATGATGATGATGATGATGATAATAATAATAATAATAATAATAATAATAATAATAGTAATTATAATTATAAATATCCATCCATCCATCATCCAATCCTACGTTGCCCCATGAGGAGCGTAGGAGCCCTGGGCTAGGCAGTTGGTCCTGACATTTAAGATGAGAGTGACCACCTCACTCATCCCTGAGTGGCATTACGTGAGCAATAAACCCCAACCACCCCTTGGATATAAACCTTCACCGGCTCAATCCGATTGGAGCACAATAATTACCCACTAAACCACCAGGCGCCAAAATTTGGTTATATGGTTACCACCCAGCGTAGTAAATGGTTTCCTGGTGTACAGGAAACCATTTGGGTTGTCACTCATTGTAGAGTCACTCACAGGCAGAAGGATGAGGAAAGAAAGAAGGAAAGATAGACAGAAAAGGGAGTGTAAAGTCACCCGTAGGCGAGGAAAGAATGAAGGAAAGAAAGACAGAAGAAGATGGAAGGAAAGAAGGATGAAGGAGAGGACAGGGCAGACACCCGAGAGAAGCACTACATTGAGTGAGTGGATGGTGAGCGCCCCCACCTACCACAAAATTATAACTAGAACTCTGTAACTGTCCTACAGACAGTCACTAGTCTCCATCTACTGTTTCTTAGCGACCTTGACCCCATTGATGAGATCTATTTTTTTAAAAATCAACAATGATTCCAGGAGCATTGGAGAATGTGCACGGAATCTGAATGGTCCAGGTTATATGTCCTTGCATGGGCCATTACTGATAGAAAAAAATCCAAATCTCCCCAGCTGGGCAAGGTCATTTTAAGGAACAGTAGCAGACACATGCATTCTTCGACACCTTTGTGAGATCCCTTGTTGATCATGCACAAGAAGTTACTTTAGGGTCTTCAGATCTTGTTTATATTACACATACCTTGCCACACACCAAATCTTCCTTATTGGAGCAACACAATATTAATATGCAACTAATTATTATACCACCCTCTGATTCGCCGAACGATTCCAGGAGAACTGGCGACTGTGCAAGGAATCAAATGGGCCCAGGGGATGTGTCCTGGCATGGACCATTCCTGGTAGGAAAAAAAAAATTCAAATCACTCCAGTGAGGAATAGGTCATTAAGAAACATTAGGTGGAGTATAGTGACTGTGTGTGTGTGTGTGTGTGTGTGTGTGTGTGTGTGTGTGTGTGTGTGTGTATAGATAGATAGATAGATATAGATATGGATATTTACTGTAGGCATGGGTTCCCTGGGATATGGAAAATTGTTTCAAGGGTTCCTCCAAGGTGTAATGGTTGAGAATCACTGCCTTAGGGTCTTCAGATCTTGTTTATATTACTACCAACAGAGTAGGGCTGGCGGCACAGGGTCCTCCCGATCACCATCAAGCGATTGTGTCGACAATGACTGCTGCAAATACAGCTCATGGTCATCAGCGAAGAAGCGCAGGCTCGGCCTAAACTTTACCAATATCCGGGGTCTTAGTGCCAATTTGAATTCAGTTCACTTTTCTCTTCAGTCAGTATATATCCCCTCAAGCCCTGGTCATCTCAGAATCCCAAATCTCACCCTGATGAAATATTTCCATTTTCTTTTCCTGGTTACCAACTCCTTACAAACTTCTGTTACAAGGGTGACACCTGTTGATATATCAAATCTGAATTAGCAGTTGACACTGTTTCAAATTTCACTTCAATTAATTTTTATTATTCACTGTGTAAACTAAATCATCTAAATATTACCAGATATATCTGTGTAGTCTACTGCTCCCCCAGTGCTTCTTAAGAAGTCAGTGTATTTGACTCCATATCCACACAGTTGAGTAACATTAACCTCACCGTTAGCACTGAGATTATCGTTTTGGGTGATTTTAACGTGCATCATGTAGAATTGTTATCACATTCTGCAAGGACTGACGATAACGGTCTAGAATGTGAGCTGTTTGCAGAATCGTTTAATCTCACACGGTTGGTAAAGCAACCAACTAGAATACCAGATAACCCTGACCACAATTCCTATCTCTTGGACCTGTTTCTGCAAATAATCCAGATCAATACAGGATAGAAGTACTGTCACCACTTGGATCCTCAGACCACAATTTCTTCAAAGCCTCATTAGTCAGTTCCCCAGAACTTCCCTGTTCCGAACCTGTCAGGGCGACCCAGTGGCACTTTGATGGGGCAGACTGGGATGGATTCAGAAATTATCTTGCTGACGTTCCATGGCAGTCTTTCTTCTCTAGTGACATCAATTATATCCAGTCCCACATTAATGACTTAATACAAGTTGGCATGGAATTGTTCATAACAAGTTAACAGTTTACTGAAAGATCAGACTCCCCAAAATTGTTTGATAGCAATTTTGCCGGAGCAACGGCCCAAAAGTCATTAGCGTATAACACTTACTTAAAATCATAACATTTGCATCACTCAGTCAATTTAAACTTGCTAGAAACCATGAAAAAGCAGTAATAAATGTTCTAAGTCAAGCTTTCTTCCCAGCCAAGCATCCAGACTACTAAACAGTTCTAATGACAGCAGATTTTTCTGGTCAGCTCTCAATTCTTTCAATAATAACTTTAGCAAATCACCACCCATTCCCCCACTAAAATCTTCAGAAGGTATCATTTACAAATTATCTACGTGGTAAAGCGAATATCCTTGTCAGTACATTTGCCAGAAATTCTACATTAAAGAAAGTCAGTCAAAACGTCCCAGTATTAGAACTTGGCTCTCCTGAAATTGCTCCACTTAAAATAAAGACTAGATACCTAAAATTCATCCTAGACAATTTACCCGCAACAAGGCTCCAGGCACAGATGGAATTCCTCCAATGAAAAAGTGCTCCACAGAACTTGTTTCTGTTCTAGCCAAATTATTCAGACTATGCATATGAACTTCTTCATTCCCTAATTCTTGGAAAGTAGCAAATATCCACCCTATTCCGAGGAGAGGAAGTTCCACTGACCCCTCTGATTACAGACCAATAGCTATCACATCTTCTCTTGGTAAAGTACTCGAAATGTAATGAATAAGCACATTTTTAAACATCTTGAATACAGTAATTTAATTAGTGATAGACAGTATGCTTTCGCCACAAAAGATTCTCCATTGATATGCTTTGTCTCCTGACTCACACTATCCATCAAACAATTGACCAACATGTAGAAGTTCATGCAGTAGCCCTTGATATTCTAAAGCTTTTGGCAGAGTGTGACACTATTCCCTGCTATCCAGGCTCCCTTGCTATGGACTAATGCCTATTGTTCCTTCTGATTTTCTCATATATCAGTGACAAAAACATAAGAGTAAAAGTAGATGATGTATATTCCAATTTCCACTCAGTTCATGTCTGTGTGCCACAAGGATCAGTTCTGGCTCCAACCCAGTTCCTAATTCAAATTAATGATCTCTTATCTGTCACCCATAATCCCATTCACTGATATAGAGATGACTCAATTCTTTACAGTTCATTCACACTTAAACATCCATTAACAGAATTTAATATCTCTAACTCACAACTCAGTTCAACCATTTGTATGAATCAAGACTAATCTCGGATCATATAATGGGAACCAAAAAACCTTGTCTTATTCAACGCTAGTAAAACCAAATTTATACAGTTTGCTAACAGACAGATATTGGCAGATTCATATATTACCTTGAATTGTACAAATATTCCTGTCTCCAAATTTATTGAAATTCTCTGTATTTCACATAACAATGACCTCAGGTGGACCTTTCATGTCGTATCACTTGCTAAAATCACCTTAGAGAAACTTGGATTACTGTTCAGAGTTCGCAGCTTCTTTACTGATGAGCAGTTAGCAATAGTTTATAAGAGTCATGTGCGCTCTCATCTGGAAAATTGCTCACCCCTGTGGGGTGGGTATGGGAGGTTGCACAAAAGCAACTATGCAAAATTCAGAACAAAGATGTTAGAATTATTAATAACCCTGCTATTACAAATGAACTTCTTCCCCTACAAGTAAGAAGGATTGCTGCCTCCCATGCATTATTTTACAGATGCTTTTATTGCAAACGCTCAGATAAAGTTGCATCCATTGTGCTACCTCTCTGTGCCTTCCCCTGTGCTACACAGGCATCTGGTAGCACTCATGACTGGAATGTCACACTGCCATATTGCAGAACTTCCGCCTATCAGAAATCCTTTATTCCTCGAACTACATCTCTTTAGAACTCACTTCCCCAGAGTTGTTTCCCCCTAAACTTCAACCTTCAGCTGTTAAGTCCAACTGTTACAGATTTTTTATGAATGGAGGACACCAGTAATCTGGTGTATGGATTATTTTTTCTTTTATTCATATGTTTTTCCTTCCTCTGTTCTGTTATTCACTATATATATATATATATATATATATATATATATATATATATATATATATATATATATATATATCTATTGTGTGTGTGTGTGTGTGTGTGTGTGTGTGTGTGTATGTATAGAGAGAGAGAGAGAGAGAGAGAGGGAGGGAGGGAAAGAGAGAGATACATAGATAGATAGATATAGATATATATAGATAAAGATATAGTTATATATATATATATATATATATATATATATATATATATATATATATATATATATATATATATATATTCATTACCACATGGCAAAGCTTCGTTATTGTGGCTACACATTAAGAATATGTAACTAATTATTATTTTTCCCAGCCTTGGAATCTCGCGACTATTCCAGGAGAACCAGAGGCGCGTAAGAAATCAAATGGGCCCAAGTTATATGCCCTGACATGAATCATTTCTTATAGACAAAAATCCAAATCTCTCCAGTGGAGTCCAGGTCAATAGAAAACAGTAGCTGGAGACTAGTAACTGTCTGTGGGACAGTTACAAACATCTAGTTGTTTTTATTCTCATCTCAGAGTCTCGCAGTGATTCCAGGAGAACCGGAGACTGTGCAAGGAATCCGAATGGCCCAGGTTATCTGTCCTGGCATGGGTCATTGCTGACAGGAAAAAAATCCGAATCTCCCCAATGGGTTCAAGGTCATTGTAAGTAACAGTAGCAGACACTTGCGTTCTTTGACTCCTTCATCTCCCTTGTTGATGTTACGCAAGAAGTTGCTTTAGTGTCTTTAGATCCTGTTTGTATTACACATACCTTACCACGTGGCGAAGCTTCCCTGTTGTGGCTACACAATGCGAATACATAATTATCTATCTATCTATTGTCAGACGCCTTAATCCCGTAAGGGGTGGCCACAAACAAATCTCCTCCATGTCGCCCTGTCCCCAGCCATTTCACTGCCCTGCTTCCAGTTCACACGCCTTTCTCTCATATAACTCTCGCCACTTCATCCCTCCATCTCATCCTTGGCCTACCCCTTCCTCTCCCTTCTTCCACCTCACTCACATACACTCTTCTCGTCAGTCTCTCACTCTCCATCCTCTCCACATTGTCAAACCACCTCAGTGCGTTTCTCCTAACGCTTCCTGTCACATCCACATCTACACCACAACGCTCCTTCACATGCTCATTTGTCAGTCTGTCTCTCCATGTGACTCCACGGGCTCCTCTCAGCTCAATTCCATTGCTCTCACTTTCGACTTCTGTCCCTCCAAGGTCCAAGCTTCACTTCCATAGGTTAGACTTGGCAATACAATACTGTCATGTAGTAACTTTTTCACTTTCATACTCACTTCTCTGTTCCATATCAATGCTTTTAAGGAACCAGCAACCTTTCTTCCTTGTTGTACACTTTCAAGCACATCACCCTCTAAACCTCCATCATTACTCATCACACTAACAAGTACTTAAATGCACTCACATTTTCCATTTCCTCTTCATCCATCCTCACTGTACATTCACAAACTTCACTTCTCTCGAAGACCATACTTTTACTCTTCTCTATATTCACATTTACATTCCGTTTTTTACACACTTTCCCAGACTCATCCACCAAGTCTTGCAGCTCCCCTTCATCTTCACTTAACAACACAGTATCATCTGCAAACAGCAGTACAGGGAATTTCCAAACACTGGCCTCTCTCATTAGGGCCGCTCCAGCATCCACTGCCCTACCTTTCTCTTTTATAACCCCATCCATATACCGACTGAATAACCATGGAGACATGACACATCCCTGTTTCAGCCCAGCCTTTATACATAACTAATTATTATTATTATTACGATCTCAGAGTCACATGACGATTCCAGGAGAATCAGAGACTGCGCAAGTAATATGAAGGCACTAGGTTGTGTCCAGGCATGGACCACTGTTGTTAGAAAGATAATCCAAATTTCCCCAACGGGATCAAGGTCATTGTACAGTAAGAAACAGTAGGTTGAGACTAGTGACTGTGCAGGACAGAGTCCTAGTTCTTGTTATTCTCCATTATGAAGAAGTAAATTGCTCATACTCTCTCAGTCCAATGAATCGGCCATCTGAATCCCATAGGTGGTGGCTTCATATGACCCAGTATCATCCAGTTTCTCATTTACATCCAAAAACGTATAAAAATTATCTCTTCATGGATTCTCAGAAACCGCTAAAGGTAAAAATTTTGTGAGGCATAGCCATCGTCAGAGGGCACGTCTGAAATTAGTTTGGGCTCAGTTGGACAGGTAATTTTTAAAGTTGCCCCGTGGTCTATGGAATGTAGTTTTGGGCCACTGAGTACACAATTAAAAAAAAAAAATAGAATTGAGCTATAATCACCAAACTTGGTACCTGTATAAAAATTTATATGATATACACAACTACCAAGGGTGAATGACCTTGACCTAAAACTCAAGGTCACAGCCAAGGTCAAAGTTCAGTTGCACAATATAAAAAAAAAAAACAAGATAGAACTGAACTACAATCCTCAAACTTGGTACATTAATAGAACCTCATATGCTATGCATGGCTGCCAAGTATGAATGACTTTGATCCAAAACTCATGGTCACAGCTAAGGTCAAAGTTCGAAATTTGCTTATTTTTTTATGTACTGAGGCTACATGCTCAAGGTGGATGACTTTGTCTTGCAGTGAGTTATAGAAATTGCTAATGGCAGTTTCCATTTTCTGGTTATTATTATTATTGTTATTATTATTATTATTATTATTATTATTATTACTATTATTATTATTATATTATGTGGGTAAGGAGATGGGGCCATTATAATGTGGCAGGGGTAAACCAGCTCTGCTGTCGGACCCTGCTGTGGATGTTGCTGATTGGATTGCGCAGTTGACCCTCGTGTGGTGTGATGTGTTGAGGATCATTCCCTTCTCCTTTTGGGGCTAAGATACGAATAAATGTGTGTGTGTGGATGAGTAAATTGGGAGTGTGTCTTCCTGTCTTGGCTACCTCCTTAGCCTAGGTATATAGTTAGATTTTTATTCTTTCTTACAAAGAAGTAAAATTCTTATATTCACTTAATTTCTAAGCTACAACCATTATGTTTGGCCATTCAGGTCCTCCTTCTGGCAGCTTCATATGACCCAGTGTCAACCAGTTCCCAGTACGGATATTCCAGTTACAACACAAAACCAACAAAAATATTCTATTTATAGATTCACAGGAACCGCTAAAGGTCCAGCCTTGAAATTTTTGTGGGACATAGCTAAGGCCAGGGAGCAGGTCTGAAGTGACTATGGGCCCATTTTTGCCTATAGTTTCTGAGATTGTCCAGGGGTCAATGGTGAGTAGTTTGGAGTCATTGACAGCATAATTTTAAAAATCAACAAAAATTACCTACAATCACCAAACTTGGTACATTTATAGAACTTAATATGCTATACATTGTTACCAAATATGAATGACCTTGACCCAAAACTCAAGGTCACAGCTAAGGTCAAAGTACATAATTTGCGTATTTTTATGTAGGTTACTGAGGTCATGTTATAAGAGAGATACAAGGTACAACAGTGGATGTTGGAGCGGCCCTAATGAAAGAGGACAGTTTGTTTTTTTTAGATTTTGAGACGGATCTGGATCCACGTGTGGATCCAGGAGCTTTGTTTGTTAATATTGTTGGATATTGAAATTTTGCAGATTTTTGGCAATTTGACAGATTTTTTGAAACACTTGTACATTCATAGCTTTTGTAATGGCAAAGCCTGAAAACTACAGCCTGATTTTTAAAGTTTTGGTGACAATGGCTTTGGAGGAGATATGTTCTCTGTGGATGCTTTAGAATTGCATATTAGACATATACAAATTGAAATTCATATTATACTGTGTAACAAAGAATTTACTTATTTAATTTTTTTTTGGTCGTGTTAGACTCAGTTTTCCACACTGATTCCAATGGTGTATGTTTTGTTTGTCTGTCTCTAGGTTTTTGTCATCAATTGGTAATCGTTTATTTCCATTCTTGCTACCCCGTGCCAATGTAATGGTTGACGTATCGCTTACCACGTCACACACACACACACACACACACACACACACACACACACACACACACACACACACCTTCTGCATCATGCAAAGTAGATTGAGTCAGTTCATTTGATGAGCGATGGTCGTGGCCCACGACTCTGAGGTTGTCATTTTCGTACCCTGGCAACCTACCAATCAAAAGTGCGTCCGATTTCGTGTCATATTATACACGAATCATTACTATGCACGAATATATTATACGCGAATATTATTATACACGAAATATTATACACGAATCACATGTGTCTCATACACGAAATCAGACGCACTTTTGAATGGTAGGGTGCCAAGGCACAATAATAACAACCTCAGAGTCGTGCGCCACGACTATAGTCTCACATTGCTGGTATGGCTGGTCGACGTGTTTTTGAGCTGTTCCTAAAGGTGTCCCATTGACCAGTAGACGTTCTTGCAAACTATCAGCTGATACATTTTGTTATGTCAACAATTTTGCAGGGGTAAAGAAGGAACGGAGTCGGCTAAGCACACCCAATCTCTTGGGATCAGATTTTACAAGAGATGTAATACGATCTTTCCAAGATAAGTCCCGAGTAAATGAAACCCCAAGCATGTTCAAGGATGATGCAGGATTAAGCTGAATATTATTAAACATTAGTGGGTATACCTGTGGAAGATTTTGTCGGGTTGATAGGTGCAAAAACTGAGTCTTTGATGCATTAAAAACAACCAGATTATTTTTACCCCAGTCAGAGATACGAACCAAGTCAGACATTAGGTGTGCCATAGCCTCATCCCTTGTTTATTGAAGTAACTGCTGAGATGGACGTTGCAGGAATCGAATGGAAAGGTGAAGGGTGGAGTCATCAGCATATGAGTGGATTGGGTTAGATGTACAGCTTAGAAGGTCATTGATGAATAAAAGGAAGAGGGTTGGTGATGGGACAGAACCCTGAGAAACACCTCTGTTAATAGATCTAGGAGAAGAACAATGGCTGTCTACAACAGTGACTATAAAACGACCAGAAAGGAAAGTAGAGATGAAGGCACAGATAGAAGGATAGAAACTGTAAGAGGGCAGTTTGGAAATTACAGATTTATGCCGGACTCGATCGAAAGCCTTTGAGATGTCAAGTGCAATGGTAAAGCTTTCGCCAAAGTCCCGAAAGGAGGATGACCAGGAGTCTGAAATGTAGGTGAGAAGATCGCCAGTAGAGCATCCCTGATGGAACCCATGCTGACGATCAGAAAGAAGGCTGTGATAGGACATGCTTAAAAATTTTTATATTAAGAATTGACTAGAAAACTTTTGAGATACAGGATGTTAAACCAATTGGACGATAGTTAGAGGGTTGGGAATGGTCACCCTTCTGTGGGACTGGCTGAATGAGAGCAAACTTCCAGCAAGAATGAAAGGTACAAATTGATAGACAAAGGTGAAAGAGTTTGCCTAGGCAGGGTGTAAGCACTGAAGCACAGTTCTTGAGAACAACAGGAGGGATACCATTAGGCCCATATGCCTTATTAGTATTGAGGCCTGTGATGGCAGAAAATACATCAGCTGAAGAAATTTTAATGTCAGCCATGAGGAAGTCAGAGGGGGGAAGTGATTGAGGAACAGCACCGGAATCGTCTAAGGTGGAATTGGAGGAGAAAGTCTGAGCGAAGAGATCTGCTTTATCAGTAGAAGAAATAGCTACAGAGCCATCAGATTAGAAAAGATGAGGGAAGGATGATGAGGTAAAGTTGTTACAAAGGTTTTTGGCAAGGTGCCAGAAGGAGAGGGAACAATTCGAGTTAGAGAGTTGAGAGCACTTAGTACGGATGAAATTATTTTTAGCAGAGCGAAGAACAGACTTAGCACGATTCCGGGCAGAAACGTATAAAAGATGTGATTCAGGGGAGGGTTGGCTCCAGTACCTTTTATAGGCCCTCTCCTTGTTGTGGACAGCATTAGAACAAGAGTGATTAAACCAAGGCTTTTGTGCATTAGTCAGAGGATATGAGAAAGGAATGTATGCTTCCATGCCTGAGAGAATAACCTCCATAATGCGCAAGGCACACCCAGATGGCTTCCGGCCATGGAAGCAATTATCATTCCAGAGAAAATCAAAGAAGTACTGCCTGAGGGCCTCCCAATCTGCAGCTGCAAAGTGCCACAGATGACGTTTCTTTGGAGGGTCCGCAGGCCATACTGGAGTGATAGAACAGGTTAAAGTGATAAAGTTGTGATTGGAGAAGTCCAACGGAGAGAAAAGATTAACAGTGTAAGCAGAAGGATTAGTTGTAAGGAAGAGGTTGAATATGTTGGAGCTCTCTCCAAGGCGGTCAGGAATACGAGTAGGGTGCTGCATAAGCTGCTCTAGGTCATTAAGGATAGAAAAGGTGTAGGCTTGTTCACCAGGTGGATCAGTGAAAGGAGAGGAGAGCCAAAAGTGGTGGTGAACATTGAAATCTTCTAGAATGGAGATTTCAGAGAAAGGAGAAATGAATAGAATGTGTTCCATCGCAGAAGTAAGATAGTCAAAGAATTTTTGATAGTCAGTAGAGTTCGGAGATAAGTAAACAGCACAGATATATTTAGTCAGAGGATGACAGGAAAGCCGAAGCCAGAGTGTAGAGAATTTAGAAGAATCTTGTTCAGGAACATGAGAGCAAGATAAGTTGTTGCGTATATATACACAACAGCCACCTTTGGCTTTGAAATGAGTATAGCGAAAGTAGGAGGATACAGAAAAGGGTCTGCTGTCAGTTGCCTCAGACAGCTGAGTCTCAGTTAGAAAAAGAAGGTGAGGTTTAGAAAAGGAGAGGTGGTGCTCAACAGAGCGAAAGTTAGAGGAAAGGCCACGAATGTTGCAGAAATGAAGAAGAAGAGAGTCAGACAGTGGCTCCAGGCATCTTGAGTCATCACCAGGAGAGGGGCAGAAGGTGGGGGCATTTATGGTCCCTCCCCCCCGGGGATGCACTGCTGGCATCACATCTAAGTGAATGGAACTTGCTGGATCCCAGTTGCAAGTTGAGTTATAGGAATCGCCACGGCAAGTTTACATCCTTCTTCAGATTTTGTGAAGAAACCACGTTGTGTTATTGTTTTGATGTTAAGGGTTTGTTCCAAGCCATGGGAGTGGATTACAAGGCCTCAGAATGGCGACTCTACATAGACAGTTCCGTGAAGAGCCTAAAAGCTGTTCATTTGCATAATGGCAACAAACTCCCATCAATTCCAGTTGCACATTCTGTGGAAATGAAAGAAGGCTATGAGAATGTGAAGATTTGTCTAACTAAGATCAAGTACAGTACTCAGATCACAGCTGGGAGGTTTGTGGGGATTTCAAAATGATTTTGTTCCTACCTGGAATGCAAGATGGTTATACGAAGTACTCATGTTTTTTATTCATGTGGGACAGCTGGAACAATGTAGAACATTTTGTGAGAAAAGACTGGCCTCTCAGAGTAAGTCTCACACCAGTCTTGTGCAACGTTCTGAAAGCTCCACTGATCTCCAGTGGGAGGGTATTGCAACCACCACTACACGTATAACTTGGTCTTGTGAAACAATTCTGAAAGCCATTGAGAAGGATGACGATGCATTTCTGCATATCCGATCAATGTTTCCCAAGTTCAGCATGTCAAAGGTGATGGCCGGCATATTCACCAGGCCGCAAGTTTGAAGAATGCTTGCAAATCGTGTACACCAGGGTAAAATGACCAATAATGAAAAGTGCACTTGGAATGCTTTCAGAGGGGTTGTGGAAGGTTTCCTTGGGAACCAGAGGAGACCAGATTCCGCACAGCTCGTCGATGACCTAATCAGCGCATTTCACCAGTTTGGATGCAGAATGTCAATCAAATTGCACTATCTGTATTCCCACCTTGGTTTCTTCAAAAGCAACTTGTGTGCAGTCAGCGAGGAGCACGGTGGACGTTTCCACCAGGACATTCTGCTAATGGAAACCAGATATCAGGGCAGGTGGAACAAGGCGATGATGGGCGATTACATTTGGGGATTGTTGTGCGATTGTCATAACAGCTACAGAAGAAAGTCAAGATCGAAAGAACATTTCTAGATACTATGTGCCTGCATTCCTTGTGATGTTACTCTTTGCTCATTTTCTAGTTATATTCATAATATACACCCGGAAATATATAAATTGTTTGACATTCTCAACATTCTCAAAATGGTAATGAATTGCAGTTCCTGTCCTTGTACGATACATATGTTGTTGAATAATTCCTGTAACTCTAGATTTGCACAAAAACAAAGAGCATATTCAGAATCTACGCATTGACAATGATCAGAAATAGTTTAAAAATCAACATAAACAAAAAATTGGTTTAACTTACAGTGTTATTAACCCTCCCCATCCCAACTGCTTTTTCACCCCTGACTTCCCCCAATCCCAACCATTTTTGGAAAATTTTTTGTTTGGCTCAAACCTCCGCTTTTGGTGAGAAACATCGAAAATTCATAGAGAAATCGCTCACCTGAGGTTTAAAATACTCGATACAGGTAGCAGTACCTCCTCACCTTACTGTGTTTTTTTATCAGGCTGTCTCCAAAGAAAACGAGTTCTATGGGAGGGTAACCATTCCATGACCCTCATAAACGGTATTTATTTATTTATTTGGTACGAATTTATATGTAGTATGAGAGTATATTGGTTTTCACACAGTAATATAGGCAATATAAGCATTGTTTCACTCACGAAACACATCAACATACCTGACCTTTTTTGGCGACATTACCTGATCATCATTTCTGACTGTTTCTTCCTCTAATGCTATGTAAAGTTTGTCCTCAACATTGTCATCGACTGGGGAATCACTCTGGCCCTGAATTTCGTACCATGGCACGACATGTCTTTACTGGCCAGGTCACTGGTAACAGGTGAATTGCCGAGACACTGGCATACGGGGGAGGGGAGGTCATGCTGAGTAAGGCATTGTCCCTGCCTGGCATCTTGTAGAGGAAGGTGTCCCGTGTATACGTACCAAAAATCACTTGCTAAAATTGAAAATTGTGCAAATTAGGGACCTTGCAATTGATTCGCATTTTTGTACATCAACGGGATTGGCAGTAACAAAACAAGTGGACGTTTATTCACGTCAATGGGACACGGCAGGTTAATATACATTCTTATTTCTCTCTAAGCATAATTATGAAGCAGAATGGATATGACATTCATTCATTATACTGCAGCCGTTGTGATTATAAGCATGATGATGTGTCAAGTATGCTGTTGTTTTAAAGATGGAATAAGTTACACTATATATTATATTTGATATTCCCTGGTCGGTAGTTAGTCTGCCCCGAGCACATACAAGTATTGGTGGGATGACAGAAATAAACTGGTACTGTCTTGCGAGCTGCATATGCATTCATGAGTCAGAGTCACTGCAAATAAAGGCCACCCCTGATATGTAGCAAAGTGCAATATAATATAATGTAATATTGGTCCTGAACATCCTAGGATAAACAGAGCTTTTATTATATACTTCATTAAATGAGCATTCCACTAAGCTGAGTAAACAGTCTGCAAATTCGACCATGAATGTTAACGCTACCGGTATTATGACTCTCACACTCGTATGGCTCGTCTGCTGAATACTGTTGTCTGGAACAGGCTGGAATACAGTACTGTACGAGAGTAACTGTGATCATGTGCGGATTAATATTATTTTGAATACTTCAAACTATAATGTAGGCCTACATCATGCAGTATAAACATACATACTTACATATTTGCATACACATAAACATGTAGTCTATGTATATACAAGTGCTTGCCCTGAAAAATTTGCGGATCAGACTAATAGTCTTTCCATCACAAAATGTTTATAGATACCATTATTTTTGTTTCCATACCGTTATTGAACCTACAACGACAAATTCTGCCCAAAAGTCGAAACAAAATATTTTCTGACCAAAAAGTCGAAAAAAATTATTTCTCCATAGTTTCGAGTGTTGCGATTTCGGACAATTTTTCGCCGTAGCGTCGCACGCGATCTCCATTTTTTTTCTGACACTCCCCGGACTTACTCTTACCTAATGCAAAAAGAATTAGGACGATATCTGTTACCATTCCCGTGCAAGAAACGAACTAACGAACGGTCAGACACTTTCGGGTGTCGAGATTTCCGACCATTTCGCACCGTTTCGTCGTGCGTGATAGCCAGAATTTTTGTTTCGTATTTTTCCGACACTCCCTGGATTTATCCCGATCTGATTAAAAAAGAATTAGGTCGATGTCTATTACCGATCTCGTGCAAGAAACGAACAGCCACACACACACACACACACACACACACACACGCACAGCTTGACTTTATATCTATCTATCTATCGATAGATAGATAGACATAGATAGGTATATATATATATATATATATATTGGTTGCTGATTTCATAAGCATTAAAATGCAGGTGAAAAACTGAAAACAAGAAATGTGTCTGTTGTACTGGCATAAATGTAAAAATCATCCTTGCCTCAGAATTGCTTAAGAGTGAGGGAGAGTTTGACATGGACGTCAACGGTCATTTCTTAACAACCTTCTTTTATCAGACAATGCATTATGAAGAACTTGGCAGGTTGAACTGAATAGTCCGTAATCCTAATGTAATTTCGGTTATTAGAAAGTGCATTAATACCGGAACCTGGTGAAAGGTAAAAATATTAGTGTACAGTAAACAATCACTAAGATTCAACCGGCGCGGCGACTCGATTGTTCGTTGGGCGATCAATATCCGTGTGTTTGTATATTGGAGTTGAGTTTGTCAGACACCTAGTTTATGGACAGCTCTTCGTAACACTCTACGATAATGTCAAGTGGACAAGCACTGCGCTCAGTCAAGCACATTAGACTGGATGAGATTCGGTCGTTTATTTGGCTCCTGAATTATGTGCCAGCATTCAGTGTAAAGTACACTTTTTTTTTTTTTTTTTTTTAATCACAGTTTTTCTATCATGTCATTATTTCAGCACATGTCTTTATTTCCGTATTTCTCCCCCTCACACTTTTGTTATACGGTTTCTCATTTCGTCCTTAGCATTCTGTTTCCCTACTCATTCTGTTTTTATCCATTTATCTCAGCATGAAATGTCAGTGTATTTATGTATCCACAACAGTCCTCGTTAGCTCATTTTCATTTAGGCCTAACCACCAGAATTTTCTTTTCCATTTGATGCCCGCAGCATTTTTCTCATGGCAACTACATTGCTTTCACATTCATTTTTCTACGACTTAGTATTAGATATTAAAGGCGTCTCCTTCATCACCGCCACCATTTCCTCTCACCAGGGTTTCTTCTTTGGGGATGTTCTCAGTATCCCGGGGGTCCGGGACAACACGAATGTGTTTCCGCTATCCAGGGAATTCTCGGCATAGATGAGAAAAATGTCAGTATAAACAAATTCTCTCATGTTTTTAGTTGTTAGATAACATTATACATATTCTTCCTCAATTAGTAACCGGTACCTGATCTCCGTATTCATTGTACATTAATTGTAATGACAAACACTGCAGTAATAAAAAATATTGCATTAGATTACTTCATACCTATTAGTGTATGACTTATCGTTTCACTACAGAAAAAAAAATCCAAATTTTATAACAGAGAGCAAAAGTCACTGTTTCTCAGTTGTTTACTCAAGAATATTTGTTTCTTGTACCTTCATCCATTACATGCTTTAGCAGATGTAACAAAATATTGTCATGACCTTGATGTAAGCTGCAAGACGACATGCAATTAAGCTTTGAAAAAAATACACGAAGGTTCTTTTAAGCAGAATTATTATCTTAAGTTGATGTGTTGCAGGGCTCCCCTCCACTCACTCGATCTACTACCGCCGCAACGTGACTCTGCACACAGTGATAGGTCAGATGCTTTCCTGTAACATAGGGAATCATTTACTACGCTGAGTGGTAGCCATATAACCAAATGGACGCCTGATGGTCGAATGATATGACTCTCCAACTGGATGTGGCTCATAAGGGTTCACATCTGAGGGCGGGTTGGGAATTTTTGCTTACATTATGGCAATCAGTGACGAGCGACTAGTATCCCACGCCTTATACCTCAGGAGTAAATAACTTGACCCTGGCCAGCACCCTTCTGATGGGGCAACACTGGTCTGGATGATTGTTAATAAAAATATAAATAATCCTGTCTTTTGTTTGTGAAATGCACACACACACACACACACACACACACACACACACACACACACACACCATCTATAATAATTATGGACCGTTGTCTGTCTGAGTAAGGTTTATCTAGGTACTCCTCCTAGACGCGTGGATCGATTGTGATGACTTTCCAGGAACACTCCCTATGGTCCCAGATTTTTTATAAACTTTCTTGGTTCCAAAAATCTGAAAAAATATCATACGAGAAATAATTAAGGTCACTAGTTTGTTTTCTGTAGCGGAAACAACAGAGCCAAGTCCATTCACTTTGAGTATTACTGCATACTAGGTTATTCGTTCATGTTTAGTTTCTTTCAAATTTTCGAAAAATAAACAAAGGATGACGAACCAAACGAGATTAGGAAGTCTTACACTAGTACTTGTTAAGGGGTAAATGCAGTAAGAATAAAGGGATAAAACAGGAAAAGGTATGAAGAGATGTATAATACCCGAATTTTTGTTTTTCATTTGTAGAATGTTTAATGCTTCAGAGAAAAAAAAAATCCTAGGAATTTGATCGGTTTCCCGGGAAACAGAAATAGTAAGGGCAGACCTAATGGTCTGCCACTGTGATCCCTCACGTCTTTTTTTCCAATAATTCATAGTTGCTGGAGCATCTCTAGGAGTGACAGTCTGTCTCAGCCACAAGTGTCATTCCCGTAGGTTTGAGCAAACCCCCATATTACAGACTGATGGGCCCCAGGCCATCTACTACTTTTGTGCTTCTTCACTTTGTTCATACTTTTCCTTCTCCGGATTTTCGTACCTACTCTTTCTTCTGATCAATTGCACTCACTTTGTAACTCATCAAAACTTTATCCATCTATCACACTATTTTCATTTCCTGTTCTAAGTGAACCGGTTACTTGTACATCACATCTGTTTCCCTCTTCCTCTTTCTTTTTAACCTTTTCTCTTTCCTAAGTAATTCATACACCTATGAGCGTGAAAGCACGTTGGGCATAATGTTTTGTTTAGCGTGTGTACGCATGAATATAATGATGAAGCTGATAATAATAATGATAATAATAATAATAATAATAATAATAACTAGAATGGCAATCAGTAGAGCGCATACCTCCGCCAAGGCTCAACACGCAGTTCCGTTTTATTCAGTTAAGTCCTATTGGTTCCTGTACAGCAGTTGGAAAAAGACTACCCCCCTATAAAAGCATATTTAAATCCGTTGGATCCGGAATTTTATATGGATACACGCCAAACAGTACACATTCGTAGATACCAGCATCCTAAATATGCCTTATTTGTTTCAAGCTCCATGCAATATTCACTGAAAAATTTACGAAAATGTCGAAAAACGCCCTATCTCGCAATGTTAAAGAAAGTAAAAAAAAAAAAAAGTCCTGGATCCGCATCTTTATCCGGATCCGCACCAAAATTTAATGAAGTCTATTCTGGGTCAAGGCCCATTCTGCTACCACGTTTCGTGGAAATCCGTCCTGTAGTTTTTGTGTAATCTTGCTCACAAACCAACCAACCAACCAACCAACAAACGGACAAGGGTGAAAACATAACCTTCTTGGCAGAGGTAATTATAATAATAATAATAATAATAATAATAATAATGATGATGATGATGATGATGATGTTAATAATAATAATAATAGTAATAATAATAATAATAATAATAATAATAATAATAATAATAATAATAATAACGACGAAGACGATAATGATGATGATGATGATGATGATGTTAATAATAATAATAATAGTAATAATAATAATAATAATAATAATAATAATAATAATAATAATAATAACGACGAAGACGATAATGATGATGATGATCTTCTGTTTATTTTTCACTGCAGCCAGTGGCTGAATATATCCAGGCCGTCAGTTCAGAGTACTACGATACTATCCAAACTGTTTTTTTTTTTTTTTTTTTTTTTCCCCTGTCCTTAAACGAAATAAATCGGTCGGTTTTTATTCCGTTTTAGTCAGTCTTGATGGAAGAGTTGGGGGTCAGTCAAGGAGCCAAGGGGATGACCTAACGTTTTTCAAGAATGTTAAGTCAGAAATCAAGTGACATGGCATAGTCAGTTTATTCATCTTAGATTC
Organism: Coenobita brevimanus; assembly: GCF_032717465.1. Lineage (NCBI taxonomy): Eukaryota > Metazoa > Arthropoda > Malacostraca > Decapoda > Coenobitidae > Coenobita > Coenobita brevimanus. Next base: position 28,836,676 of record NC_137053.1, on the reverse strand, counting down.
AGTTCAGGTCAGACCTTATGGAATGATTGGGACAAGACAATGACTAAGTGATTCGGTTGTGGGAACATCTGGTAAATGGGGAAGGTCATAGGGATGGCCAAAGATGCGACCTTACAACACAGACAGTTCTTATATAGTCCAACCAAACCTGGCGGAAAGGTTAATGGTCGGTCACGAATGAAAGGCTCGATTTTGAGAACAAACGGTAAGAGGGCAAGGTCACTTGGCAAGATCAGCTTCAAAAGTTACGATTCGATTTAGAACTTGAGGATCAGGCAAGGGAGAAATTATTCGATTCTGAGAACAATTTGTTGATGGTCATGGAGGCAGCAGAGTCAAGTATTCTGCCCCAGCCCACTAATTTTAGAGCCCTAGACTAATAATGAACCTCTGCCACACATACAATCCTTCTACTAAGACCATTGAAGTGACCTGTGGCACTGGAGTCACCTTCAAGGGCCACATACAAGACATCAACATGTGCTTCCCCAGGCTCAGCATAAAGAGGACATTTACAGGGGGCGGACTTGAGGGAAAAAAAAAAAATCTCCCTACTCTACAAACAGTATATTAGACCAGTGATGTCCTTTGCCTCCTTGGCGTGGGGCCCCATCCTATCTAATACCCACTACGGTACCTTGCAAACCATGCTGAATAACGCCCTTCGCATCATCGCCAGCTGCACGACACTACTGTACTCTCACAGCTCACCCACACTAAAACTAAAGTCAGTCCGTTAAGGAATACCTTGATATAAGAGGCACACAGTCTATGTGGCAGCCGGGACTGACACAAAACACCCTTTTCACTGTATGACAGCCCTACAGCACAACGAAGCACATAAAACAATCATTTCACAATCATTACCAGACTTTCTTCAACATCATCCCACTTCCAGACATTCCAACACTTGGAATGAAGCAACACCTACAGCACATACTAATTTCATAAGCAGGGCAATACATCACTTCAATTAGAACACTGTATTATAACCCCCTCCTCCAAACATTCACCCATCAGAGGTGTCCTTAAGTTGGACTGATCGAATTCATCCTGCTTGGCTTAGAGCAGGATATCAATCTGCCCTCCTCGGTACCATCCTAGATGGAGTCACAGATTACACGATTCCTGCATGTAGAGCAGACTAACACAACATAACTTATAATGGGGCACTGCATAGTACATGCCACACGAAGGCCCAGACACATGAGCGTAAAGAACCAATGGGACGCCCCCTCAGGGCAGTAGCTTACCTGCGGTCGACTGATCTGTTCAGCCAGGCGCACTGGAGAGAAGTAATAAATATTTTATACTATTCGTCCTTTTTTTTTTTTTTTTTTTTGCTATGACATGTCGTCATCGTAACGTGCTTTACTACTCACCTAATCTTATTTTCTCTCTTTCCCCGTCCAATGTCCCCAGCCTGCAACTGCCTCCAGCCGCCACCATCCCACCCAACCGCTCCCTCAAGTTTTCACAGCTTTGTGTCTGAAGGAATGTGGGAAAGAATTGGAGTTTGCCACAACGAGACAGTTTTGTGAGGTGGACTGAGAAACTTGCGAGCACGAGCGTCTGGTTTGTTGATAAAGGGAACTATCTGTGGGGGGAAGAAAGAGCGAGACTGTGGAGAGAGGCGAAGGAGAAGAAAAGAGAGAGAGAGAGAGAGAGAGAGAGAGAGAGAGAGAGTGAGGAAGGGACCGAAAGAGATAGGCAGTATGTGTGTGTGTGTGTGTGTGTGTGTGTGTGTGTGTGTGTGTGTGTGTGTGTGTGTGTGTGTGTGTGTGTGTGTGTGTGTGTGTGTGTGTGTGTGTGTGTGTGTGAGAGAGAGAGAGAGAGAGAGAGAGAGAGAGAGGAAGGGACCGAAAGAGATAGGCAGTATGTGTGTGTGTGTGTGTGTGTGTGTGTGTGTGTGTGTGTGTGTGTGTGTGTGTGTGTGTGTGTGTGTGTGAGAGAGAGAGAGAGAGAGAGAGAGAGAGAGAGAGAGAGAGAGAGAGAGAGAGAGATTTGGAGTATGGCTAAGATCGAAGAGAATGGAGTGGAAGCAAGACAAAAGTATTTTACGTATAAGCTTAATAGTTAGCAGCAGAATGAGTAATTAGAGACGGTGTTAATGACGAACTACGAACCAGAGAATGGGAACTGTATGATTATATACAAAGATTGTACCGTAATAGAAAGTCATCATATAACGAAAAGAAAATTAAAGGAACCAGCGACTGAAACGAATGCATCATGCAGTAGCGTCAGTTGCAATTGAATAGTCCGGTTGCAAAGAATTTGGGCCAGCGTGAAACTAACAAGAAGTTTATCTGTCTGTCTACAGCCAGAAACCTTAATCCCGTAAGGCGTGGCCACAAACAAATCGCCTCCACGTCACCCTGTCCCCCACAATTTCGCTGCCCTCCCCCCCCCCCAACTTCTATCCCCTTTTCTATTATGCCTCCCCACATCATCCCTCCATCTCATCCTCGGTCTCCCCCTCCCTTTCCTCGCTTCCACCTTACTAACACACACTCTCCTTGTTACATTCTCCACGCTCTCCCCATGGCCACACCAACTCAGTCTATTTCTCTTAGTGCGTTTAGTCCTATCCACATCCACACCACAACGCTCCTTCATGTACTCGTTTGTCAGTCTGTCTTTTCATGTAACTCTACATACTCTTCTCAAATAACTTATTTCCACTGCTCTCGCCCTTGACTTGTGTTCATTCAACAAAGTCCAAGCTTCACTTCCGTATGATAGAGTAGTTATGACAATAGTATCATGCAGCGGTTATTTACTTCATTGCTCTTTATCCTATTTCTTACTACTGCTTTCAGTAAATCAGCAACCTTTCTTCTCTGTTGTACCCTTTCAAGCACTTCATCCTCTAAACTTCCTCACTTACTTATCACACTACCCAAGTACCTAAATGCTCTCACATTTTCCATTTCCTCACTGTCCATTCTCAGTGGATTCGGTGACCATTTCTCTTGAAGACAACAACTTTAATTTTCCCTATATTCACCTTTAAATTCTGTTTCTTGCATACTCTCCCAGACTCGTTCACCAAATCTTGCAGTGCCCCTTCGTCTTCATTTAACAATACGGTATCATCTGCAAACAATAGAACAAGTTTACGACGCTACCATCTCTCATTAGGGCCACTCCAACATCGACTGTTTTACCTCGTATTCCTTTTCATAATTCCATCCATATACAGATTGAACAACCATAGAGATATGACATTTAGAGAGAAAAATTCACTCAGTTCACCATCCACACGAACCGCAGCCCTAGCGCCGTCATACATACCCCTCACAGCATTCAACAGTTTCCCATTTACTCCATACATTTTTACTATATTCCGCATTCCTTGTCTGTCCACTCTGTCATATGCTTTCTCCATATCCATGAAAGCAGTTAAAAACTTCTTTCTCTTCTCTAGAAACTTACCACTAAACATTTTTGGATGAACATCTAATGTACACAACCTCTTCCCTTCCAGAAAATCTCCCTGTTCTTCTCCAATTAATTCCTCTCTTATTTCAATAACTCTGTCAATAAGTATCCTACCATATACTTTCCTATTACATGTAACACTAAGAAGACAAATGCCCCTAAGATTACCTCACACTTCTTTTTCCCTTTTCCTTTGTACAGGGAATAATTATACCTGATTCCCAATCCTCCGGGACTGTACCTTCCTCCCAGGCCAATCTGCACATTTCCATATTCATTCTACCACTGTCTCTCCCCCATGCTTCAGCAGTTCACCACACATTCCTTCAATTCCTAGGACTTTCCACATTTTGAGTTTCTTCATTGCTTCCACTGCTTCCATCCTCTTGATCTCTTCCTCCTTTCTCATCTCCCTTCTTCTCTCAGCCATTCCCCAGCCTCTTTTACTCGTGGTACTTTCATCATCTATGTTTAACAATTCCCTAAAGTATTCTGTACACCAGCTCACTGTTTCCTTCCTTCTCCACTAGCATTCTGCCAATTTTATCTTTTATTCCTTACTCATTATTGCCCTGCCTTACTCTTAAAACATCCCTCCACAACATTTTTTACATTCTCTCCACTTTGCATTCAAATTCCTTCCAAACTCTTCATCCACTCTCTTTTTACTCTCTCTTATTAACCTTTACATCCCTCTCCTCTTCTCTGCATTTAACTTTCTATTCCGTCTCTCTGCCTTCTCCATGCCTCTGCTTCCCTCCCACACACTATATGATTTTTATTTCTTTTGCGCCACAGCTTATCTCTTCATTCCACCATGCTGTTCCTTGCATTCCCTTTCATCTTCTTTTCACATCAAAACACCTCACATGCTGCACAGATTTCTTTTGTGAATACTTTACACGCACCTGCCACCTCCTCATCTGCTCCAAATCATATCTACCCAATCACTCCCCTACTTCTCTCTCATATTCTGCCCCTCCATTTTTTTCTCATCTTCCTGCAATTTTTCTACCCTCTTTGTATGGACTACTTCCTCCTGCCATTCTCTCCTTCTATTCATCGATCGCGTTCGTATCTTGACTCTCACCACTACTAAGTGGGGGTCAGAGTCCTCATTCCCAACCACTGTATGCCCTCGCATCCAGCATATGTCTTTTCATTCTCTCATTCACACACACATGATCAATTAATGCCTTCCGTTCATCCAGCAAGAAGTACGAGGCCATTTACTAACAGTCAGAACTGAGTTACATGACTGGAGATAGCCTATACACAATTGCCTGGGAAGCTGAAGATGATGTAGAGAAGGAAAATAAATGAAGAATATTAAATATGGCAGAGCTGTGGTTCCATAATATTTTGAAGATTGAAAGAGAGAGAGAGAGAGAGAGGGTGGGGGGGAAACGGAGTGCAGATGAGCAAGAATATTACCTGAACTAAAGGTGGACAACTTTAAGGGAGGAGAATAATCAATTCTCTCTCTCTCTCTCTCTCTCTCTCTCTCTCTCTCTCTCTCTCTCTCTCTCTCTCCTGTAGAGAGAAATAGAGGGTCATCAGGGGTTCTCCTGAACGGAATGTTAAAAAGATCAAGATTCAGGTAGAGAAACATGTTTTAGAGATGGGACTTTGCAATAATTGCTCAAGTTACTGCCAATAACTTATTCCTTAGGAATGGGGATAATGGCAACATATAGTACTACGACCAATGTCCATGGTGGATGACCTGAAGCTTAATACGGATAGGACTGCTTTAATATGGTCCTGCCTAGACTTGGTTAGACTTGGTGACAGTGACCATGCTCTGCCCAAGGTCACTGGGATCAATGAGAGGTCTGAGGACATGCATTTCGCTATTCGTGGTTGAATATGATGTGTTCTGTGGACGACCAAATCTATACCTAGCAGATGGGCCCATTAAACAACAGAGGGAAGGAGGTATTAGCGGACGTGGTGAGCCACATCTTTTGTAATACAGAAAAGTCAGTGCATGTAATAGGTGAATGTCATCCACCTGAGGGTAGTCATGATTCTGAAGAGGTAGCGCCGCAGAGAGAGCGTCTGGTTTGTTGATAAAGGGAACTATCTGTGGGGGGAAGAAAGAGCGAGACTGTGGAGAGAGGCGAAGGAGAAGAAAAGAGAGAGAGAGAGAGAGAGAGAGAGAGTGAGGAAGGGACCGAAAGAGATAGGCAGAATGTGTGTGTGTGTGTGTGTGTGTGTGTGTGTGTGTGTGTGTGTGTGTGTGTGCGTGCGTGCGTGCGTGTGTGTGTGTGTGTGTGTGTGTGTGTGTGTGTGTGTGAGAGAGAGAGAGAGAGAGAGAGAGAGAGAGAGAGAGGAAGGGACCGAAAGAGATAGGCAGTATGTGTGTGTGTGTGTGTGTGTGTGTGTGTGTGTGTGTGTGTGTGTGTGTGAGAGAGAGAGAGAGAGAGAGAGAGAGAGAGAGAGAGAGAGAGAGAGAGATTTGGAGTATGGCTAAGATCGAAGAGAATGGAGTGGAAGCAAGACAAAAGTATTTTACGTATAAGCTTAATAGTTAGCAGCAGAATGAGTAATTGGAGACGGTGTTAATGACGAACTACGAACCAGAGAATGGGAACTGTATGATTATATACAAAGATTGTACCGTAATAGAAAGTCATCATATAACGAAAAGAAAATTAAAGGAACCAGCGACTGAAACGAATGCATCATGCAGTAGCGTCAGTTGCAATTGAATAGTCCGGTTGCAAAGAATTTGGGCCAGCGTGAAACTAACAAGAAGTTTATCTGTCTGTCTACAGCCAGAAACCTTAATCCCGTAAGGGGTGGCCACAAACAAATCGCCTCCACGTCACCCTGTCCCCCACAATTTCGCTGCCCTCCCCCCCCCAACTTCTATCCCCTTTTCTATTATGCCTCCCCACATCATCCCTCCATCTCATCCTCGGTCTCCCCCTCCCTTTCCTCGCTTCCACCTTACTAACACACACTCTCCTTGTTACATTCTCCACGCTCTCCCCATGGCCACACCAACTCAGTCTATTTCTCTTAGTGCGTTTAGTCCTATCCACATCCACACCACAACGCTCCTTCATGTACTCGTTTGTCAGTCTGTCTTTTCATGTAACTCTACATACTCTTCTCAAATAACTTATTTCCACTGCTCTCGCCCTTGACTTGTGTTCATTCAACAAAGTCCAAGCTTCACTTCCGTATGATAGAGTAGTTATGACAATAGTATCATGCAGCGGTTATTTACTTCATTGCTCTTTATCCTATTTCTTACTACTGCTTTCAGTAAATCAGCAACCTTTCTTCTCTGTTGTACCCTTTCAAGCACTTCATCCTCTAAACTTCCTCACTTACTTATCACACTACCCAAGTACCTAAATGCTCTCACATTTTCCATTTCCTCACTGTCCATTCTCAGTGGATTCGGTGACCATTTCTCTTGAAGACAACAACTTTAATTTTCCCTATATTCACCTTTAAATTCTGTTTCTTGCATACTCTCCCAGACTCGTTCACCAAATCTTGCAGTGCCCCTTCGTCTTCATTTAACAATACGGTATCATCTGCAAACAATAGAACAAGTTTACGACGCTACCATCTCTCATTAGGGCCACTCCAACATCGACTGTTTTACCTCGTATTCCTTTTCATAATTCCATCCATATACAGATTGAACAACCATAGAGATATGACATTTAGAGAGAAAAATTCACTCAGTTCACCATCCACACGAACCGCAGCCCTAGCGCCGTCATACATACCCCTCACAGCATTCAACAGTTTCCCATTTACTCCATACATTTTTACTATATTCCGCATTCCTTGTCTGTCCACTCTGTCATATGCTTTCTCCATATCCATGAAAGCAGTTAAAAACTTCTTTCTCTTCTCTAGAAACTTACCACTAAACATTTTTGGATGAACATCTAATGTACACAACCTCTTCCCTTCCAGAAAATCTCCCTGTTCTTCTCCAATTAATTCCTCTCTTATTTCAATAACTCTGTCAATAAGTATCCTACCATATACTTTCCTATTACATGTAACACTAAGAAGACAAATGCCCCTAAGATTACCTCACACTTCTTTTTCCCTTTTCCTTTGTACAGGGGAATAATTATACCTGATTCCCAATCCTCCGGGACTGTACCTTCCTCCCAGGCCAATCTGCACATTTCCATATTCATTCTACCACTGTCTCTCCCCCATGCTTCAGCAGTTCACCACACATTCCTTCAATTCCTAGGACTTTCCACATTTTGAGTTTCTTCATTGCTTCCACTGCTTCCATCCTCTTGATCTCTTCCTCCTTTCTCATCTCCCTTCTTCTCTCAGCCATTCCCCAGCCTCTTTTACTCGTGGTACTTTCATCATCTATGTTTAACAATTCCCTAAAGTATTCTGTACACCAGCTCACTGTTTCCTTCCTTCTCCACTAGCATTCTGCCAATTTTATCTTTTATTCCTTACTCATTATTGCCCTGCCTTACTCTTAAAACATCCCTCCACAACATTTTTTACATTCTCTCCACTTTGCATTCAAATTCCTTCCAAACTCTTCATCCACTCTCTTTTTACTCTCTCTTATTAACCTTTACATCCCTCTCCTCTTCTCTGCATTTAACTTTCTATTCCGTCTCTCTGCCTTCTCCATGCCTCTGCTTCCCTCCCACACACTATATGATTTTTATTTCTTTTGCGCCACAGCTTATCTCTTCATTCCACCATGCTGTTCCTTGCATTCCCTTTCATCTTCTTTTCACATCAAAACACCTCACATGCTGCACAGATTTCTTTTGTGAATACTTTACACGCACCTGCCACCTCCTCATCTGCTCCAAATCATATCTACCCAATCACTCCCCTACTTCTCTCTCATATTCTGCCCCCCCCCCCTTTTTTTTTCTCATCTTCCTGCAATTTTTCTACCCTCTTTGTATGGACTACTTCCTCCTGCCATTCTCTCCTTCTATTCATCGATCGCGTTCGTATCTTGACTCTCACCACTACTAAGTGGGGGTCAGAGTCCTCATTCCCAACCACTGTATGCCCTCGCATCCAGCATATGTCTTTTCATTCTCTCATTCACACACACATGATCAATTAATGCCTTCCGTTCATCCAGCAAGAAGTACGAGGCCATTTACTAACAGTCAGAACTGAGTTACATGACTGGAGATAGCCTATACACAATTGCCTGGGAAGCTGAAGATGATGTAGAGAAGGAAAATAAATGAAGAATATTAAATATGGCAGAGCTGTGGTTCCATAATATTTTGAAGATTGAAAGAGAGAGAGAGAGAGAGAGAGGGTGGGGGGGAAACGGAGTGCAGATGAGCAAGAATATTTCCTGAACTAAAGGTGGACAACTTTAAGGGAGGAGAATAATCAATTCTCTCTCTCTCTCTCTCTCTCTCTCTCTCTCTCTCTCTCTCTCTCCTGTAGAGGGAAATAGAGGGTCATCAGGGGTTCTCCTGAACGGAATGTTAAAAAGATCAAGATTCAGGTAGAGAAACATGTTTTAGAGATGGGACTTTGCAATAATTGCTCAAGTTACTGCCAATAACTTATTCCTTAGGAATGGGGATAATGGCAACATATAGTACTACGACCAATGTCCATGGTGGATGACCTGAAGCTTAATACGGATAGGACTGCTTTAATTATGGTCCTGCCTAGACTTGGTTAGACTTGGTGACAGTGACCATGCTCTGCCCAAGGTCACTGGGATCAATGAGAGGTCTGAGGACATGCATTTCGCTATTCGTGGTTGTATATGATGTGTTCTGTGGACGACCAAATCTATACCTAGCAGATGGGCCCATTAAACAACAGAGGGAAGGAGGTATTAGCGGACGTGGTGAGCCACATCTTTTGTAATACAGAAAAGTCAATGCATGTAATAGGTGAATGTCATCCACCTGAGGGTAGTCATGATTCTGAAGAGGTAGCGCCGCAGAGAGAGAACGTATTGGGAGAAGTTTGTCAGGTAGCAGCAGGGCCTACTGCAGAGGGTGCACACACACCTCTGTTAGCAGCGTTGTCAACAACATTATGTACCTAGACAGGTAATGTAGAACTGAAGCATTCAGGAAACCATTCAATCTACAGAGTCGGTCAATACTGATAGACTCCGTTCAAGTAGTACATATTAACCCATGAACTAAAGCAAGGAGTTACAAAACAGGCCATGTGGTGTGGCATGGTTGCAAATTTAGCACCAACTGCAAAGCGACTTCAGATGTCCATAATCGTCTTGGAATTTATATAACATACCCATCCATAAAGTATGTTTACTCAGCTCACTGCAGTTATATAGTTATTGTAGTCAGAAATTTCTAAGCTGGTAGGAAACGGCATCTGTATGAGTCGGATTCACTCCTGCCGAAACCTAAGTGAGTTGGCCGTTTTGCTGAATAATCCATAACTTTAGCATAAAACATGCCACTTTCAATAATTTATTTCATCTTTCCCTCTCTCCCTGTAGCAACTATCCACCTTGCATTCGATTTTGTTATAAAAAAAAGTTTTTTTTTAGAGAGGTTTGAGACTTCCTTAGATGCTAAAACGATGGTTTTTTCATCAGGAAGTGAATAAATTTCATTCATGGTAGCTGCTGTTACTTTGTTTTTGGTCTCTGCCCACGGGGTGGACATAAGAGATGATCCATTGCCCCATATCCCTCCAAAAAACTATGTGATGCTGCTCCTGCAGGACTCATCATGGTATGTTATTAAAAATCCTGCTCATATGAGGTGGGTGGCATGCCTGCTGGGTTGACTCAAATGGTGGTAAGTCACATCCCACTGGTTAAAACTAAGGCAATTAGAAATCAGTTTAGTGAGTTTAGACCTTTAACAGTGATTGAGATGATGGATGTGATAGCAGTTACAGAGTCATGGATGCCTGCTGACAGAAGGAACACTATTTTAGAATTCTACATCCCTAACTTCAGAATATTTCATAGGAAGCTATCCATTTCGGAGGAAGGAGTAGCGAAAGGGTGATTTGTTTGTGGCCAACCTGTACGGGATTAAGGTGTCTGGCAATAGATATATAGATAGATAGAGAAGCAGTGCATGTCTGGCATTGCCTGGATCCCATGGTTTGCAAAGTCAGACCAGAGCAAAAGATACTAGGCTTGGATCTCACTGTGGAAACAGGTGCAGACAGATTCGTTCTTCTACAATTCACTACACCAGCTCATCGATGATGATGCTAGGTTGTGTAATGAGGGTTGTAAGCCAATAGGAGAAAATGATACAGTCATGCTTGGTGACTTCAACTGTCACATTAACTGGACATGTAAATCGGGGAACACAGAAGCAAGAAGGCTTATCAACTTTGCTGAGGAAGCCTTCTTGATCCAGTGGATGACTGAGCCTATAAAGGGGGGGGGGGACTTGTTATATTTTGTATAACCTCGTTTTCATCTTCACTGTTGATGAAGTGACTTTAGTCTAATTATATTCTTGCTGCATGTACTGTACTTACATTGAAATCAAAGCTCAGCCTCCTAGTGCACTTGACGTAAGAAAATCGGACAGCATGCCTTAGAGAGGGAAAGGGTGCAATGGATCTGAAAATGAGGCAGTACGATTGAGTCTTGATGCTCACTGTCTTCCCCAAGACAGTTCACACAGGTCTTAGTAGCAACAATAAGGAAGAGAAAGGCAGTGTACTGCAAGTTTAAAGATAATGGTACTACATTCACCTGCATAGGTAAGGAGATCCTCTAAGAGTTCTTTAATATGTAACCTGTGATTTTTTTTCCCCATATATATCTTCCATACCAAAATTATTTACTATGACATGTGCTTCTCTTTCTTCTTAAAGATACATTGGCCATTGGTCTACAGCAGGCATTGATAGAAATCTGGTGGAACATATCAGCTTTGGTATGGCAGCCACTAATTTCAGTTGGTATAAAATTTGTCAATGTTTTTCATTTTAATTTTCCTTTCAGTATTTCGTCACCTGTACTTTCATACATTTTGCACCAAATTGAAGGGAAAGGGCGATAGAAATTGTGTACAAGTGATTGTTTGAATAAAGATGTTGTAAAAATTTTTGGTGATTTTCTAAAGATCGAGGTCTGGCAGACCCCGGGTTACCTGACATGTTATTGGAGTTGTAGGGTTACCTTACAAGGATTAGAGAGATGGGAAAGGATGTCCCTGAATCAGGCATTACTCATAAAGAATGTTTGGTGTACCAAAGCAGAAGTATCTGAAAGGCTAGGCAAATTAAAAACCACAAATCCCTAGGTCATGATGAATTTCTTCCAAGAGTACTGTGCGAAGTTAGAAATTAGATGGCCCTTCACCTCACTACTATCTTCATTAAATCACTGGCTACTGGGGAAGCTCCAGTGAATTGGAAGCATACTAATGTGACCCATATATTTTATTAAGGAGATCATCATTCTCCAGAAAATTACCATCCAGTTAGCCTAACTTGTGTGGTAGGAAAGGTAAGGGAAAGTATAGGCTCGGATAGGAGTGTAGAGCATCTAGAATCAGATAAGTTACTCTATGACTCGCAACAAGGCTTTCAGTGGCATCGTTCGTATTGACCAATTTGACTGAATTCTTCCACTCTATGCTCTGTGAATATGACCAGTGGAGGGCAACTGACATTTTTTATTTGGACTTCAAGAAGGAATTCGATATAATATCCCATAGAAGGTTGATGGCAGAAACTAGTGCAGTGGGATTTTGGGAAGCAGTAACTTCATGGATTGAAAATTGGCTGACTGGCTGGTGCCAGAGATTGGCAGTCAGTGGCGAAACCTCAGACTGGACATCAGTTGTAAGTGAAGTTCCCCAGGACTCAGTCTATGTGTTTGTGTGTGTGTGTGTGTGTGTGTGTGTGTGTGTGTCCACATCACTCTCATTCGGTTTTCTCCCCTTCCCTCTCCGGTTTCCTTTTTTCCCCCTTCTACCACGTTACCTGAACCACTTTCTGACTCAGCGTGCCATTCTAACTCTGTGTCTCTCTCTCACTCACACTCACAAATTCACACATTCATCCTCTCTCATGCACGACTGTAAGCTCTTTCCCTACAGGTACTCCTACTTCTTTTTCTCTCTCTTTTTTTTTCTTTTATTGTAGTTTTTACTCCCACACTCATCCATAATATTTCTCCTCTCTCTCACTCACCTTTTCTCAGCCCAGTTGTTAATCTATGAAAGTTTTCCGCCATTCACTGAAGTTTGTCTGGCTTTGCTTCCTTTCAGTTATTCACCCCTCCATTGTTCTCCTACCTTTACATATTCATCTTTCTTGTTTCTGTGTACTAGTTGATTCAGTGTTTCCTTCCATGTTCATATCTGGCAGTCACTTCCATAGTCTGTTTTGCCTGTTCCTTTCCATATTCTCTTTTCCTCTGTTCCTTTGTACACTTTCTTCATTCTACCCGTTTCCTTCAAATTTTATGTGAATTTTCTTTCTTTCCTCGTTTTAAGTACATTTCTCCCCTTCCTGTACTTATCCTGTTTCTTCCTTCTTTTTTATCTATTTTCATTCTTTCATTCTTCTTTTTCTTCCATGTTTACCGACCTGCTTCTCTAACTCATTTCTCCACTCTTTCTTTTCCTCTGTATTTCATCTCCTCCCTGCGCCTTCCCTTCTCCTTCCCTTCCTCTCCTTCTCCATTTTGTTATTGCCACCTGCTTCCCCTTTGCGTCTCTCCTCCTCCCATTTACTTCCCTTCCTCCCTCAGTTTCCACCTTATCCTTTCGCGACTTCTTTCTATATTTTCCTCTCTCGCTTCCATATTTCACCCAGCCTCTCGCTCACTCGCTCACTGTCCTGGCTCCTCGGTTTCGACCCTCTAACTTTCTCGGATTTCGCCTGTGTCTAGCTTTACATTCGACCATCATCCCTCCTCGTCTTCTCATTCCACCGTCTCTCCTTCCACCATGAGCTATTTTCTCCTCTTTCTTTCGTTAACTCTACTTCCCAGACTTTCTGCTAATACCTACTGTTTCATAGGGGGTACTCTGTTTATCCTGTCTTTCATCCCTGTTTTTTCCTGTCACTATCTACTAATACCTGCTTTGATGCTTGTGATACATTTTCGTTAATTCCATTTCTTTCTGCATATTCTGTATACTAATACAAACCCACGCTTATGCGATACTCTTCTCCTCACCATTATTTCTCTTTCTCTGTCTGTCTGTCTGTCTGTCTGTCTCTCCAAATTAATGTAATCTGCTAATTCCTACTCACACAAATAAGATTCTTTTCTCATCTCTTCTCTTCATCCTCTCTTTAACCCATTCAGTCCGATGAAATATTTTAAAATTCGTGTTTTACTATTTTCAAGCAACTTTGATAATTTTAGGATAGATTTTTCTATCTACAGAGGTTCGTGACTGATATAGTCTGAGATTTTGTAAATCTTGCTCTACTGGCGATATCATTAACCTCTGAATAGACATTTTGAAGTAGTGGGAGTCGGATATGTACTTCAATATCTATTTTGTCTTCTAAGTCGATTTTAATATAATCGTCTTAAAGCAGGAAGATCACAATAAAAATTTTATCCCTTGAGTGAAAGGTTAATGACACAGTGAAAAACTGTGTATCTGGCGGTCTCTGTGGGTGAAGAAAATCACTTGCATGAGTGATGGAATTACGGACAAATCATCTGGCAGCAACAAGAGCAAGAATAACATTCAGGTCTTCAGGTTGAAAGTCTTTATTTCTTTTCTAACTTGCCAGTGTAATTTGTGTATGCCTGTCTGATCAGCTATATTCTGCAGTTTCTTGTTTTTAATTAAGCCATGTATTTCCATTGATCTTTTTCTCTCTCCCTCTCTCTCTCTCTCTCTCTCTCTCTCTCTCTCTTTCTCTTATTTTGGAAATCCAAATTGCATTTGCATTACCAATTTCCTTTTCCTAAAACATTTTTACACATTAGGTTTCATTTTTCCAGTCTTCATACTGACCCTACCTAATGTATGCTTTAATTAGGCTGTTTCATCCATTCATCCTAATTTCATGTTTTCTTAATCTCGTCTCTTCCTTTGTATAATAAATTATCATAATTTTACACATCTGTGGATACCTTATGTTTGTTTACCTTTTTCAATTATCCTGTACCTTATTTACGTGTAGTCTTCTTTATCTTCATACATTAAGTTTTACTTGATTCATTGTTTGTTTTCCTCCACCTCTTTTTTTTTTTTTCTTCCCCTTCTCTCTCTCTCTCTCAAATGCTAAACTGCGGCAAAAGTTTTAGTGTTAGTTATGAAGAAATGCTATAGAAAAAAAGTAGGGTCGTAGTACTTATAGTGCAGTTGCAATACGTAAAAAAATAAGAAAACGAAACTTCCCAAGTTAAGGTGGATGAACTATAACGAAGTTTTCGTACTTTCTTATTTGGCACGCTGCAGCTCACTGCTCCCTCCCTTTAAAGTTGCCTTTCATTACGTGGAGGGAATTGGGGTTCTTTCTCCCATGCTGTGAATCAGCAGGTAGCCCACTCACCCGACCCAGTGATCTTGGCATGAGTCAGTCCTGGAGCAGTATGATTTTCTGCCGGGGCTTGTGCATATAGGGCTCAAAGGGACTGAAGCTCCTGCCCCAATACCCCGCTGACTACCAAGTGCCCTCTTAGACTCTCTCTCTCTCTCTCTCTCTCGTAGTGGTAGTAGTAGTAGCAGTAGTTACAAAGAAAGGTTGTGAGTCCCCCCTCCCTTTTTCAGCAAAAGTCTTTGTCTCTGAAAGTTTCTTTTCACACCACTGGTTTCTTGTCATTTCCACCATTTTGGTTCTAAAGTTTTGCCTACTTTCTCTGCGATTACTGTTCTGATTGACTGATTTCCATATATCTATTTATCTATCTATCTATCTATCTATCTATAAATCGATCTATCCATATTTGTCTATCATGTATTTGTTTATATCTACATCTATATCTGTATCTACAGGATATATATATATATATATATATATATATATATATATATTAGGTGACCAAGGCCGACACATGCAAGCATGTTGGAGCCTTGAAAAACGAAAACGATATATATATATATATATATATATATATATATATATATATATATATATATATATATATACACTGTATATATATATATATATATATATATATATATATATATATATATATATATATATATATATATATAAAATATGCTTCCTTTGCTTTTTCTTCGTCTGGATATGTTTGCCAAACTGGTAATTGATTCCTTTCATTGATAGTCATCTCCATGTACACTCGGGAAGATTCTGACTGGACCATCTGGTTGCTGGCTTTGGCTAACGTGGCAACAGCGCGCTCCCGTGTGTGTGTCTGTGTGTGTGCCCGACAATTTTTCAAATTGCTAAGCTTCATACTCCAAATTACATTATGTGGCCATTATATCATGCTATGATATAGGCTAATAACTATTTTGTGATTGGGATATTGGGCTGTGCACTATACTGTTTATAGTCTGAGTTATATAAAATAATTTTCTTGCCTTGTAGCATGAACCACGATACAGGTTGAGTTGTGGTTCAGAAACAGAGGGCAGGTTCACCCACAAATGGCACGATGTAGGGGGATGGGGGGAGTATGGGAGTGAGCAGCCAACAGTTATATATTCTTAGTCATTACAGTATAGTCACCCGAGGCATTCCATTGACGTATGGGTACGTCGCAACGTTTTGTCACAGCTAGACCTGTCGACGTACTGGTACATCGCGCAATTGCAAGGTTCATAATTTGCACAATTTTCAATTTTCGCACGTGATTTTTTATACATATACACGGGACACCTTCCTCTATTCCTCTACAAGATGCAAGGCAGGGACATTGCCTTACCCTTCATGACCTCCCCCCCCGGCACGCCATTGTCTCGGCAATTCATCTGTTACCAGTGACCTGGCCAATAAAGGAATTCCAGGCCAGAGTGATTCCCCAATCGATGATAATGTGGAAGACAAAGTTTACGTAGCATTAGAGGAAGAAACAGTCAGAAATGATGATCAGGTAATGTCATCAAAAAAGGTCAGGTATGTTGATGTGTTTGGTGAGTGAAACAATGCTTATATTGCCTATATTACTGTTTGAAAACCAATATACTCTCGTACTACATATAAATTCGTACCAAATACTGTAAATAAATAAATATTGTTTATGAGCGGTATGGAATAGTTACCTTCCCATAGAACTAGTTTTCTTTGGAGCCAGCCTGATAGAAAACCCAGAAAGGTAAGGAGTATTGCTATCTATCTATCTATCTATATCTATCTATAGCCCGACGCCTAATCCCACAAAGGGTGGCCGCAGACAAAACGCCTCCAAGTCACTCTGTCACCCACCATTTGACTCCCCTCCCCCCAACTCACCCCCCCTCCCTCATATACCTCTCAACTCCATCCCTCCACCTCATCCTCGGTCTACCCCTCCCTCTCCCTCGCTCCACCTCACCTACATACACCCTCTTAGTCAGTCTTTCATTCTCCATTCTCTCCACATGTCCAAACCACCTCAGTGTATTTCTCCTAATCTTTTCAACTGCTATCTGCATCGAGTATTTAAAACCTCAGGTGAGCGATTTCTCTTTGAATTTTCGATGTTTCTCACCAAAAGCGGAGGTTTGAGCCAAAATTTTTTTTTTCCATAATTGGTCGGGACTGGGGGGAGTCAGTGGTGGAAAATTGGTCGGGACATGACGGGTTAAGGTGTCAATGATATCTTGTATCCGAAATAATAATAAACCTATTTATTTTTATTATCTTTATATAGACCCGATTACACACTAGGATACCCCCTCCCTCGTCAACGGAAGTCTGCTCCACCGCCTCGACTCTCTCTCTAAAACTCCTCAGCTGGCTATCAGTACACACACACACACACACACACACACACACACACACACACACACACAATTATCAGTTTGTGCTAATGAGTAATGACGTTGCATTTAGTATGTTTACCTAAAATTTGATACTGTGTCAAAATACAAGTGTAATACGTAACCACCTCACATTACGGATTATCTTAATCAGTAATCAATACTTATTTGCATAGTTTATGTTTCAGTAATAGTCATGGGGTAGCTATACCCACAGTGATATTTTCGTTAATGTTAAAGGTAATCATGTGTTCATTGGCGGATGCCAGTTAGAGGGAAGGTGGCCACTGAAATCTCCTATCCTCATAGCTACGGTCTTGAGTTGTAGTGTCACTGCAGAGGTTCCTGTTCCTCCAGTTATGTCAATAATTAAAGTTAACATACTGATGAACAGCCATTTCTTACGAAAAATACAAACAGCCTATATGGAACTCTGAAAATACATTTATGAAGCATATTGTGGGAGCTTTTCAGCTCTCACGCATCAGTCACAGTCTTTGTCCTTTGTTTCAGTATTGCCAGCCTAACAGTGTTAATGAACATGCTATTAATGTTAGTTCTATATGCTTATTTACATTTGGAACAACAGAATTCAAAGCACATAATCATTCAGTACGCAGAATGCCAAATACGGTATGTGTGTGTGCGTGTGGGTGTGGGACAATACGTGTGGTGGGGGTGGGGGGGAGTATGAAATGTGGGTCACAATGCTATTATGGGTGTGTGCATACGTGGCTAAGGACGTCCAGGACTGATATGTAATCTTTGCCTTTAGCACTTGATGACACACACCCCAGTATTTATTTAGGTTCTATTTATAAGTTTGTAGCATGTTACATCATTATATTTTTATGATTATGTTTTGGGGGTGAAACCTGAAACACCATATAAAGACAAACATTGAAGTATTATAATACTGTAATATGGAATCCACATTACATGCATAACTACTTCTTCCAAGAGACAATAATGTTATTTTAATGTTCATTACAAAATAATACTGTAGGAGCACTGTTTTTAATGATAGCTTACCAGATTCCCAGCGATCAGTTTATTAAGTTATACTTTTGCATGGATTTATGCAATATATCCGTTATATATTGTATTAACTATGTCATGAAGGCTCACACAGTGGACGCTCACGTAAACTACTTCGAAAAGGCAGCAAGTTCAGTGTTTAATAGTTTGCGAAGTTCACGTATTTTTTGGTGTGGTTATAAATCCAGCTCTCCTTTACTGGCCAATGTAATTCCTTGTAAAATGACAGTGGTCAAGTGTAAAACCAATACCCTATGTCGCATAGTAGTTTGAAAAATGATCACTGTTAATTGTATATGATTACTGCATGACCCTCACGAATGACCACACCCAATATCTTTGTTTTATTTATTTTAATGTTGGGTCACTTGTAACAGATATTAGTAAATGACACGATAGCCCACGTGGATTTACTGATTATAACCCACCCAGTATGAAGTTTCTTGATTAATAAGATATGTAGGTGTATGGTTATCAGGTAAAAGTGAGAACCTACACACACACACACACACACACACACACACACACACACAGTTTATATATATATATAGATAGATAGATAGATATAGATAGACAGATAGATAGATATGGACTGTAAGAATTATGGTAAACAGATAGGTTCAGGAAAACTGATTGGAGAGTGTGGAGGAGCAGTAGGTAGATAAAGGCCAGAGTGTGTTGATCGTATGCCTGACACTTCTCCATATGACTATTACCAGGTATTCTGTATTCATAAAATTTAATGATAGAGAAAATATTTCTGGAGGCGATAGTAATCTAATGTATATGTATAAATTTACTGACGATATGTGTAACAAACATATTTTTATACTGTATCACTAAACAGTTTTAATATTTAAAAAAAATATATATAGGGATCAATTGATATTCATAGTAATGATACCTCTAGCTGAACGCATATTACCAACACTTGCACCACTGTTTTTTAAGCCATACAATCCCTATAAAATATACCAAACAAACAGTGGATTATGAACAATAACATGTAAAACGGTGGCTTTTCGCGAAGCGTCAAAGGTATTAGAAATGAAACTATATGAGCGATGTGTAAATATTCTATTCACATGTAGTTACGACCGTAGGTGGTACTTGCCCGGGCGACCGAAGCCACTCCCAGGTACTCGAGCCCCGTGAGGGGCCGGGGGGGTTTGCGGATTTGTTTTAATGTTTGTTCATCACAAACATTAAAAATAAAATAACACCAAGACTCAATGCTTTGAGGTCACTTGACCATACAACATTTGGACACAACAAAGAAACTACCACCACAGTATACAAACAATACATGCGTTCAGTGATGAATTATGCAAGCCCTGCCTGGGCTTCTAACCTCACCAAAACACACTACAACACTCTACAGACCATACAGAACAAGGCCCTGAAAATAATCACAGGCTGCACAGCTACTACACCCACAGACCACCTACATCAAGAAACCAAAGTCTTCAAAGTCAAGGATCACCTAGACATGAGAGGCACCCAGTTTCTTGCTGCAGCCTCCACAAACCCACAACATCCACTATATTACATGGCAGCACATCCACCCACACCAAGGAACATCAAAACAACACCCAGCACACGATACCATACACAAATACTGTCATCTCTCCCCCCTCGCCCACCTCAGACCAGCTTCCAGAAGCATATCCACACTCAGATCACTCGCCGCTCCATTCAGTCATTTAAAAACAACACACAGCTGCATGCACGGCCTCCTGACATCCACCCTTCTGAATCCTATCTTCCTCGGGAGGACAGGGACCACCTGGCCGGGCTGAGATGCGGGCATCATCCAGCCCTCTTAAGTTACCAGAAGAGGCTGGATAACTCCTTCGCTGATGCCTGTCCATGATGCAACACAGCACCCCATACTATTAAGCACATTATGGAAGACTGCATTGGACACAATCACCTATGCCAACAACACAACATACACTCTTTGAGAGCGCTGTGGGAAAGCCCGGTCTCGGCCATGGCCTTCCTAAGGGACTCGGGGATGTTCGGCCAGACTGCCTAGGGAACAACTACTACTACTACGACTGTAGGAACATCTATGAGGAGGCTAGAAGTGGACACGTCACCGTCAGTGTCTGGGGGTGAATGTGCATCCACGGCATGGGTGACGTCACCAGGATAGAAGGGAGTTTCAGTGCTAAAAAATACATTGAAACTTTGCAGGATTTTTTCCTCCCCTCAGTTCAGGAGCAGAACTATCCGTTTCCTCCCGGCCTTATAATTTTTGTTCAGGACAGCTGCCCCATCCACACGGCGAGAAGAGTCTCGGAATGGTTTGGAGGTCGCAAGGACTTGCAGCTGCTCGACTGGCTCAGTAAGGAAGCAAACATGAACCCCATCAAAAATGTATGGGGGTATATGGTTAACTGCCGGGAGTCTGAGAGTGAACGGACACCAGATGAACTACTGGCCCACATCCATGCCTAGTGGGAACAGTTCAGAAGCCAGCAACAGCTCATATGGAACCATGTCGCCTCTATGCAAACAGACTGCGAGAGGTGATCGAGAAGGAGGGTGGGTTGACTTCCTACTAATGAATGAGTTCCATACAAATCTTATTATTATTTTTTTTTTACTATCCTCTGATTATAATGGATATTATTCCATGCAGTATAACAATCTAACAGTAACTTTACTAACTTACCTGACAATATAACTGATACGACACTATCTTATTTATTTTGCTAACTGACGTGATTTTCATTACGGGGCACTTACATAGGAAATAGTGACGTTTATGTGCTTTTCTTAACGCAATTTTCCCGTTACAATGGCACGTTTTTCCCATTAAAATATGAGGTTTTCTTGATTGGCGCAGTCACGACTCTCTAGACATTTGCTAGCACGCTGGACATCTTGCCACAGCCTGCTTTCAGGGCCCAGTAGTCCTCCTATGTATCGCACACCTCTACATATCACCATTTCGGCGCTAACACCCACCGTCCATACTGAATACATGCTAGGGCTGCCTCATACAGGACTGGTGTATTGGTATTAGTGGGGGTAATTTTACGACATGTCGGCGGGTCTTCTGGTAGATCAGTAAAGTCTGATATTGATGAAATTCAAATCTTTAAACTGTACCCTGCCCCAGCTGGATTTGAACTTGGGTCCTTTAGGACTGCAGACCAACTCTCTACCGATTAAGCCACCACCTTCCCCATGACAGGTGCTGTTTTCCAATCGTGATAAAGATTTTAAAAAATTACTCAGGAATAAGTTGATCAGCGTGTGATCAATAACAAATACCGGTAAACTACTAACAAATGCTGTCTGTTCCATGTAGTTTTAACTGAACGTCCACCATGACATCACTTATAATACAATATTAATAATACATAATAACTCAAAGCTACAGTATAACGTAACATACTGATCAAAGGAAATCCGATAATCTAAGCTTAAGAAACGCTGCACCTACAACGTATTTAAATAGATGTTATAATACGGTAATATTTCTTCCTGAAATACTGTTATTCGTGTATCTTGCCACACATAATGCATTTTTTTTTTTTTAATATTTCAGTGTTTGTCTTTCCCAAAACAAAATCATATATAAAATAATAATGTAACATGCTACAATCTTATGAATAGAGCCTAAATAAATAATGAGGTGTGTCATCAAGTGTTAAAGGCAAAGATTACATTTTAGTCTTGGACGTCCTTAGTCACATATGCATACACCCATATTACTATTATGACACACATTTCATACTAACCATCCTCCCCCCAACCCCACAACACGTATTGTCCCACACCCACACGCACACACACATACCGTATTTGGCATTCTGTGTACTGAATGAAATCCTGCTTTGAATTTTTGTTGTTCCAAATGTAAATAAGCATTTAGAACTAACATTAATAGCATGCTCATTAACATTGCACACTGTCAGGCTGGCAATACTGAAACAAAGGACAAAGACTGTGACTGATGCGTGAGAGCTGAAAAGCTCCCACAATATGCTTCATAAATGTATTTTCAGAGTTCCATATAGGCTGTTTGTATTTTTCATAAGAAATGGCTGTTCATCAGTATGTTAACTTTAATTATTGACATAACTGGAGGAACAGGAACCTCTGCAGTGATACTACAACTCAAGACCGTAGCTATGAGGATTGGAGGTTTCAGTGGCCACCTTCCCTCTAACTGGTATCCGCCAATGAACACATGATTACCTTTAACATTAACGAAAATATCACTGTGGGTATAGCTACCCCATGACTATTACTGAAACATAAACTATGCAAATAAGTATTGATTACTGGTTAAGGTAATCCGTAATGTGAGTTGGTTATGTATTGCACTTGTATTTTGACACAGGAGGAAGGAGAAAAAGTGGGATTGGTAATAAATTGTGGAAAGACTGAAATTATTAATATGAACGTGGAGAACCAAATCGATTGTGTAATTGGGAATAATGTGGTGAAGAATGTAGAAAATTTTAAATATCTGGGAACGATTGTATTATCTGATGGATCATTAAACAATGAAATTGAGGAGAGGATTAAACAGGCTTGGAGAGCTGTTGGAATGTTGAAATCTGTTTGGAATAATAATATGCTTTCGGTACATACCAAAGTGAAAATTTACAAGTCCATGGTTAGACCAGTTTTAATTTATGGGCATGAGTCATGGTACAGTACAATTGCAACAGATCAGAAAGTATTAGGATTTGAGAATAAAATACTAAGAAGGATTCTTGGGGTAAAGTGGCAAGACAGAGTTACAAATGAAAGAGTAAGGGATATTACGAGAGTGGAACCAGTTAATGAATATGTGAGACTGTCTCGCTGGAAGTGGCTGGGGCACATATACAGAAAAGAAGGCGGTTTAATACAGGATGTGCCAGAGTGGACTGCTAGAGGAAGAAGAGGTAGAGGTAGGCCAAGGGAAACCTGGTTGAGGACAATGAAAAAAGAAGCAGGAGAGGAGTGTTGGTGGGACCTGAAGGAGATGGCAAGAGACAAATACGAGTATTGGTGGAGAGAGTTCATTGAGGCCCTATGCATCCCGTGGGGTGCCACAGGAAATGATTGATTGATAAAATTTTAGGTAAACATACTAAATGCAACGTCATTACTCATTAGCACAAACTGATAATTGTGTGTGTGTGTGTGTGTGTGTGTGTGTGTGTGTGTGTGTACTGATAGCGAGCTGAGGAGTTTTAGAGAGAGATAGTTGAGTTTTTACGCACCGAAAATTCCGAAAGTGGCACTCTGTTTTTTGTCATCTATGGACCTTAGACAACATCCCCAGGGCAGGTGCTGGGCTGAAAATGTGTCCGGAGCTGAGATAGAGCTTGTGTTTTATAAGCGCATATAGGCACAAAATAAGAGAAAATAAGACATACATTTTACCACATCTGTGTTATTATCACTTGTATTTTATTTCTGTTATATTTCCAGGAAATCCTTGAGGAATCAAATACTTACCTGGCATTACCTATATATAACTACCTATAATAAAATACTACCCACTTACCTTCTTGGCATTCTTCTCTTCCTTGGCGAAAGGTTACCTGTTGGGATCCCAGTAACGTTAGACGCCTGGAGCGTCACTTTGGCATCTGCTCACGTGATTAGGTTTGTTAGCGTGTTAGTTTACAAGGGTGTTTAAGGCTATGACGTGCCATTCAATACATCATCAGTGATCATTATTTTGGAAATTGCTGGGTATGAATAATTGATGGTTCTTGGTTGGTCCAGTCCAAAATGAGCCAAAAAGGGAAACTGACCGCTATAGTAGCTAATTGTAGCTACTAACTCTTTGAACAGATCCACCTCACAATGGTCTACACAATTGGAAGGATATAATTTAATTTATAAAAGTATGCATGATTATAAGACGGATCACTTTAATGTAAATTTACCTATAAAGTAATGTCTGTAAAATGGTGCCTGTAAAAAATCACTACAATGATTTTGTATGACTTCACATTTGGAAGGATGAGACTGGAAGATTAAAAATATAAATTTAGTAGTGATATCAGTACTGTTTAGATCCTTTGTTGTTATATTAATGAAGGCAGAATAAAATGTGACTACACAAAATCACATAATGCTCAGATTGGGTATGTCATGCATAATGCAAGATTTGCATGATATCAGATGTATCTGAGGTACATATACATAACTGTCTAATACTACCATCTGAAGGAAAATGTCTTTGTGTGTCTAATGCTTTTACTTTGTGCTTTTTTCAGATAAAGTAGTTGGTGGTGGTTAAATTTTGACAGTGGAAAAGTAGCATGGAGGCAGTAGCCAACTTGCTGCCTCAAAAGAGGCCAAGATTAGAAGAGACCAACTGGCAGAACTGCATATTCTGCCAACGAGATACAGTAGTGAGACTGATTGCACCATCTACTTATGGATTTGAAAGAGTCAAGACAGTTTATGAACAGACCTACACTTGGCATGGACCTATGCAACAATACTCTCAGTTTCCATGCCCTATCTGGATTACACGACCAATCAGTTTTGTGGCATAGGAAGGAAAAGTGCCCGGAAGATCTACCAAGAAAACCCACATCTCCTGGATGACTTTGGTTATGGGCTGCTCTCTCCACAGAAACTATAAAATGTTGAGAAATTTGTAGTCAATATATATGCATCAAAGTCTACCCTTACTTCAGCAGATGAACTACGTGCTCAGCTGTTCTGCGCTGAAGCTGCAGAAAAACTTCCTCCAACACAAGATGCTATGATTCAACACGCCAAGCGAGCACACTACCAGGCTTTGATATGGCACCATGCACTAGAAGCCAAGCCCTCATTGCCAAATCCCAAAAAGTATAGTTGGAAAGGAGATGGTGGACACCTTGTACTATATCTTATGACCAAGCTTCCAGTCCCTGCTACATGCATTGCATTTGTGAGCTGTAGCTGTAAAACCTCATGTGTTTCATCCGATTGTTCTTGTAGGAGACACAATTTGTGCTGCACAAGGGCCTGCATTTGTTGTAGTGAGGACAGTGTGTGCCTCAATCCTCTTAATCCTTGGACACAAGATGATGAGGACAGTAACTCAGATGATAAGGAGATTTGATGTATTACTATTGCCTGAATCCCCCTAATACTTGGCACAAGATATGATAAAGACAGTGACTCAGGTGATGACATCTGTTGTACCGTACTGGTATTGTTGTTAGACTAGATAAACTGGTTCAACATAAAGATTATGTAATACATATTTTAACAATTATTTTGTTGTCAGAGAAAACTTTTGCATAACATGTCAACAGTACAGCACTTGTTTATCTAGGGGTCTTTATCTTTAGATTATTTTCGAAATATGGCCGCTCATAGTATTCATACGAATAGCACCGAAATAAGTATGCCTTGGTTATTTTTGTGTGAAAATATGCTCATTTTACATACATTTAAATAATGGCCTTTACTGGGTCTCAGCACGCAATGCCAGACTGGCACCTGGGTGTTTAGGTATGCGAGGGTATGGGTAAGACCCGTAGGGGGTCCATTACTTTTGGAATTTTCGGTGCCCAAAACTCCTTATCTATGCCGCTTTTTAGAACTGGCCTCCAGACTAAGAGAGAGAGAGAGAGAGAGAGAGTCGAGGCGGTGGAGCAGGCATTCTTTAACGAAGGAGGGGGTATCCTAGTGTGTAATCGGGTCTACATAAAGATAATAAAAATAAATAGGTTTATTATTATTTAGGATACAAGATATCATTGACACCTTAATAACTATACTGTAATGACTAAGAATATATAACTGTTGGCCGCCCACTCCCATACTCCCCCCTTCCCCCTACATCTAGCCATTTGTGGGTGAACCTGCCCTCTGTTTCTGAA
This sequence comes from Coenobita brevimanus, assembly GCF_032717465.1. Taxonomy (NCBI): domain Eukaryota; kingdom Metazoa; phylum Arthropoda; class Malacostraca; order Decapoda; family Coenobitidae; genus Coenobita; species Coenobita brevimanus. The sequence continues at coordinate 28,810,479 of NC_137053.1, read as the reverse complement.
CAACAACTCAACCTGTATCGTGGTTCATGCTACAAGGCAAGAGAATTATTTTATATAACTCAGACTATAAATAGTACAGTATAGTGCACAACCCAATATCCCAATCACATAATATTTTTTAGCCTATATCACAACATAATACAATGACCACATAATATAATTCGGAGCATGAAGCTTAGCGATTAGAAAAATTGTCGGACACACACACACACACACACACACACACACACACACATACATGGGCGCGCGCTGTTGCCACGTTAGCCAAATCCAGCAACCAGGTGGTCCAGTCGGAAATCTTGCCGAGTGTACCTGTACCGGGTGACGATTTTCATATGCTAGTAGTAGCCAGAATAGAACTGTCAGTACACTGACGGCCTGGGAAAAGTTTAAAACCCTTGAATTCTTTTATGTCTGTTATTTGGGTATATTATCTAAAGATGTTTTGGTTCAGCTTAGGAAAGTCCTTTCTGCTGCACAGATTACATATTAACCTCTTCCAGTCTAGAAGGCTCCTCACCTCAGTATATTCTAGCAACAGCAAAAATACAAACCAAGGCTTGGACATACTGAACGATTTAATTCTTTTCTTCTTTCTGTCATATTGTTATGTCTTAATTTCCTATCTTTTTACCTCATTCTTCTCCAGTATTTTAATCTTAATTTGCTTTTCTTCAACCTTTCTTCATGAAGACGCCATATTTTAATCTTTTCTTAATTCATCTAAATGATTCTCTGCAACTTAAGAATGACTTTTAATAATGACTGGAGCAATAAAGGTTACACCTAACCCCACTAGTAGGGAAGACATTGTAAATCTGAATGAAATCGTCTAGAGATAACAGGACTAAATGTAACTGTTATCATTACAGTGGGAAGATTAATCCATCTACAGACTCTGCCTCTCTGTATCCACACGCCTTAGGCTACAGCCATACTGGGAGCGAGATGGTGCGAGAGGGCTAGAGCGAGACGTTTTGTAGCATAGTAACTGGTTGACGTGGCCAAACTGCCGACGAGCTAAAGCTGGCAACAGTGCGAGCTGGCGCGATGGAAGGCGGGAACTGTTGACAGTTGACTATTCACGCGCGAGTCGAGTGTCAGAAATGGTTATAGAAACGTTAATGTCTGAGGTTTCTCTGACCCACTGCCTTCGGGATGCCTCCAGTAAGAGGCACAGTGACAGAACTTACACTGCACTGCAATACTCCAATGGAAAAGGATTGGAGAAAAACTGGGAGTTGCTGGTGAGTTTATTATGGTAAATAAACTATTTTCCAAATAATTTCCGTTACAATGACACACCCACACACACACACACACACACACACAGCATCAGAAGGTTGTTACTGATGGAAGGGACAGTGAGGTATGTAGTATGTACAGACCATAAAAAAAATTTCGACACCCTTACGGCACGAAACATTATGCCACACCACACGAGGCAGTCTGAATCAGCTCCTGAATTACGGTGCGTGGTTGTATCCCTTGCCCTGCGTTGCTGGTGTGTGTTAACTCGTCTGGTAATGATGAAATCCAGTGGGAGAGGGAGAGAGGTACAGGGGTACCAACTACACCACGTATTCTCGCCGTCGGTAACAGTCATCGTTGCGAAAGGTATCAGAGCAAGGGGTGCCGAAAAATTTTTGAGAGGGTGTACGTATGTAGGATGCAATGCTGCAAAAATTTGCCGGCGCACTGGAGGACAATATATACCAGAGAGAGAGAGAGAGAGAGAGAGAGAGAGAGAGAGAGAGAATTCAACATACGTACAGCATTGGGATGATCAGGCTAATGTGACGTAATTTTGCCAGGGTACTGATCCTTCATCAGAGCAGAAGTATTCTGTGAAGGCCTCTCTCAAATTGCTAGCTATTCTTTTGTAGTTTTTTTTTTTTTTTTTGCTGAACTTGATAACTGAACATTGCTATGGTTTTCTTCCCTAGTCTGGTGTGCCGATGCATTGATGCCATCTTCTTCAGTTATCATGTTGTGTAGAATGCATACAGCTTTCTTTTCTCTAGCACAAAGTCGGTATTTCAGCATACTATTTTCTAGCAGAGCAGACTTTCGTCAGTATGCTGTCTTCAGACTTTGTCGTCACAAATAAATCATGCAGAAAATCGGTGAGTCCTTCAACCCTTGGCCTGACGAGTGCGTTGCTATGGCAACTCCTGCTCATTGTGGCAGCTCCTCGCAATGAGGCCACACAACCCCTCCATCTCGCCCTCGCCCGTCCTTGCTAGCCCCATCTCACTTCCAATGCGGCCATAGCGTTAACCCGCCCCATCCCGACTGATTTTCCACCACTGACTCCCCCCAGTTCTGACCAATTTTGGAAAAACATTTTTTTTTTGGCTCAAACCTCCTCTTTTCGTGAGAAACATCGAAAATTCATAGAGAAATCGCTCACCTGAGGTTTAAAATACTCGATACAGGTAGCAGTACTCCTTACCTTACTGGGTTTTCCATCAGGCTGGCTCCAAAGAAAACGAGTTCTATGGGAGGGTAACTATTCCACACCACTCATAAACGGTATTTATTTATTTATTCGATACGAATTTATATGTAGTACGAAAGTATATAGGTTTTCAAACAGTAATATAGGCAATATAAGCATTGTTTCACTCACTAACACATCAACATACCTGACCTTTTTTGGTGACATTACCTGATCATCATTTCTGATTGTTTCTTCCTCTAATGCTACATAAACACTGTCCTCCACATTGTCATCGACTGGGGAATCACTCTGGCCCTGAATGTCTTTATTGGACAGGTCGGTGGTAACAGGTGAATTGCCAAGACAATGGCGTGCGGGGGGAGGGAGGTCATGCTCGGTAAGGCATTGTCCCTCTCTGGCATCTTGTAGATGAAGGTGTCCCATGTATACGTACGAAAAATCATGCGCGAAAATTGAAAATTGTCCAAATTATGAACCTTGTAATTGCATGATGTACCGGTACGTTGACGGGTCTAGCTGTGACAAAACGTTGCGACATACCCATACATCGATGGGATGCTTCGGGTTAATCCCAAAAAAAGTGACGACAAACGACTCCATGTCAACTTGTCCTCAGCCATCAACCTGCCCTCTCTCCAACTCAAACCCCTTCTCTTATACCTCGCTTCACCCCGGTTCTGCATCCCATCCACAGTCTCTCTTTGACTCACTCACAATTCTTATTCTCCATTCCCTCTGTATCCACAACCTCACAATACCCACTTAGTTCCCCATTTTCATTCTTTATCTCTCCACGTAACTCATATGCTTCTCCCAGATTTTTATACCTACAATATCCTGCTATGATACTCTTATATGTCATGCTATATATTACTTTTTCAAATATTCCAGTTTCATTTTTTTTTCTATCACGAACAATTTCCTGTTTCCGTTATGTAAGGTAAATTTAACCTCTTTAATTCCACTTTCTTTTAATTTGTGACCTCTAACGACATTAATGAACGAAACAGAGGTTTCCTAAAGAGATATATTTTATTAATCCCTTCAGTATAAGAGCCCTTCCCCAACTTTCAGTAAATTGTCTGAAAATGGCAAAAACAAACAAAAGCAAAGTCACCAGAGTGAAAGGGTTAATACCACCTTAAAATATTTTAGGGTCTCCAAACCTCATCCACAATACCACACACACACACACACACACACACACACACACACACACACACACACACAGATATTGATACATAAAAACAATATCACATGAGCAAGTGATGACAATTATGTTGTGTAACTTGCAGGAAAAATCAAAAGAAGAGGACCATCAAGGTTTAGTCTGTATTTCAAGACATCTTCAAGGTGAACCAAAGAGACACTGAAGATGTCTTGAACTACAGATGAAAGTTTGTTGGTCCTCTTTATTTGGTGTTGAAGGAAGAAACAGCAAACGCGTCATGGAGTTGAAGGAACAAGTTTTAAAAGCATCTTGGGGGTGTAGGGAACACAACAGACTGTTTATGATCATATCACCTCCAGATTCTCTCCTGAAAAAAAGGAAAAAGAAAAAGAAAACTATAAAGTATGAGTGTGGTATAAATATGATAGAATTCATGGTGGTAATGGGGCAAAAGGAGTCTGTTTCTGATGGTTGTACATACTCATCTTTCTTCCATATAACTTGATCTCTTCAGTATGGTGACAAACCTTTTTTTTTTTTTTGTATTCTTGCTACTACCTGACGATTTTATTCGCGTTAGGAAAAACGGTTTTTAGTGAAGGGATTAACTGAATGTACAGCTGATCTCTTCAGTTCGTAAAGTCTCTAAGGATTAATAAAATCGTCTTGTTGGTTACGAAAGCAGCAGTAAAAATACATGATTGGGTTGAAGAGATTGCTCTTTTGAATGGCAATGCTGTGAGTGGAAAGGCTATCGTGTCGTCTTGCATTTGTTACGCACTAGGAGAATAAAAGGAATCGCTTAATATTTCGCCACGTCCAGTTCTCTCTTCCTTATGCTGATTAATTTTACCGCTCTGACAGAGGCTTGATATATTTGTCTGCCAACATATGTTTTTGATATGATGCTCAGAACGGAAAGTGACGGACGTATCCAAAGCATGTAGTCGATGCAGAGGAACAGTAGGCAAGGTTGTGTCCCTACCAGTACTTGTAAGTAGATGACTGTACTGCATGCATTTGGTGAGATAAGAAGAATGCCTCTACTAAGTTGCTGACCTCTCCATAAAGCGCCTCTGTTTTGAGACCTGGGTGTCATAAATCTTGAAAAGGTTTGTGCATTAAGATATTTCACATACTGGGTTTCTATTTACAACTTCTCGTCAAGGGAAAGATACCCAGTAAATATAATGTGCTGTATGTAAAAGTTACGTCCATTTTCCGATATCACCTATGTATTTCTAAGAACTGCCCCACGCTGTCAAGGTCGCATCTGACTGATTCAACATGTAGGACTTCTATGGATCAGGACCTCTATCAAAATTACTGACAGTGTCAACAGTTTCCAACTTTACACTAATAATGTGGCTGATGGTTACTTGGTTAATTTCAAAGTATAATTCAGCTGCTAAAGGAGGATTAAAAATGAGCAGATGGTATCTTCTGCCCCATGCTGTTGTTAACAGGACCTTACTAGTGGCAGTTATTAACCCCTTAACCGAGGCGCGTCACTTTCGTGACGCTCAGCCACAATGGATCATACCGCAGGGTGTCACTTTTGTGATTCTGTGTTATTTTCAATTATCCCGGGCTCTCAAGTGGTGGCTTGTATCATCTATCAGTATTGCCAATGTCCAACACTAGTCAGCACTCCAAATCTCATCTGTACTCCCATCCATTGTTCACATTTTAGCAATTTTACCCCCTTCATGACTCCCCTCCCTACCTGCCCTCCATTACCCTGTCCTCTCACCTCCCACGCCGCGCTGCGCTACGCAAATTTCCCCTGGATTTTTCCACAGATATCATCCATTGAAATAAGCCCTATGCTCTATACTTATACAAAATAATATATACTAAAAAAAAATCAGGTAAGTGATAGTGTTATACACCAGGAATTGGCTAATTATCACCTGACAACACCTCATGTGCATTCATTCGCTACATTACCACGGTAATTTCCTCTTTGAATTATGCCTTGTAATCGATGTCTGTAATAAAAATATATATCAGAAAGGAAGGGAGAAGCCTAAGTGACATTTACATTCACCTGGAACTACCTATTTCTTTATGTATTGCCGAGATTTTCTACCTATAAAAAATTAGCATGTAGGTTAGCAGCAGTCAGCCTCAGTGTCATTGTCAATCCTTCCCTTCTCAGATAAGCCGCGGCATTTAGTTCCTTGTCCTCCGCTGTAGTGAAACCATGTCGCACTCGCGCCCCGCCATTCCTGCAGCTTCTGCGCCCATTGCAAAGGGTCCCGTGACCTCTACCCCTAAGAAAAGTAGTGAGGGAAGCGGGAAAGGCCTTAGTGACTCTGCAGTGGCACGTGAAGTTGCAGAATTGTCCATGGTGATGATGGACAGTGATTTTGACGATTCGGGTGAATCGTGTGATGAGCCAGGTGAGGTTATCGTGCCAGAAAGTGCAACAACGAGTGCTTCAGTGTCGGAAGTAGTCTCTAGCTCCAAGGGAAAGGAGCCGTTAGTGCAGCAAGGCAAGGAATTTGGGATGGGAGTGAAAAGGCGGCGTGTTAGCCCTAGAACAATGCCCCTGCGTGACCCAGCCCGCCATGAGTCCTGAGTGCATTCACCTCCCCGTTCCCCAAGCCCCACTTCACTCATTTCTTCCTCATCGTCGGCTGAGTTATCTCCGGAGTCTTCGTCGTCGGAGTCACCACCAGCATCAACAGTGAAGGCAGGCCCTAGAGGAAGAGGTAAATCAAGGACTGTGAAAAGTAGTGTTGTGAGTAGGGGAAGGGCTGCTAGTGCTGTACGGCAACCCAGGGTCAGTGCGAGTGACCTTGAACGAGATAAATCTGCCTCACAGCCAACCTCCACCACCACCACCACCACCCGCCCTACACCACCATGACAGGGAATCCTGGACGCCTTCGCGTGGACGGAAGGGTCAGATTTTGTGCCTGAAAATTTAGTATTTGATGAGAGCTCCTCAGGAGTTCAGCCTGCCTTCACTATTGACGAAAATGCTGAGTGTGTGGACTACCTTTTGGCCTTCCTAGATGACGAAGTCATGCAGCACATATGTGATGAGACCAACAGGTATGAATCACAACGTGCTGCAAGTGGTACAGGTGCAGCCAAGATGCAACAGTGGTCCATGCTGGGAGTGCAGGAGCTGTATGTGTTCTTTGCCCTCATGCTTCTCATGCCACACTCCAAGAAGCAAGAGTTGGAAGAATACTGGTCCATGGACCCCTTACTACCCTCACCCACCTTCAATAAGTACATGGCCAGAGATCGCTTCCGGAACATCATGGGAAACCTGCACTTTGCCACAACGATGTACCTTCCCAAACTGACCCACTCTGGAAGATCCGGGAGATTCTGAGCAGAATGAAGGATAAGTTTATGTCATTCTTCCACCCCTTTCAGAAGGTTGTCATTGACGAATCCTTGGTTTTGTTCAGAGGACGTCTTCGGTTTGTTCAGTACATTCCAAGCAAACGCCATCGCTTTGGAATTAAGTTCTTTGTACTGTGCGACTGTAAGACGGGGGTACATCCTTGACTTCGTCATTTATTCAGCCAGCACTGTCGATCTGGATAAAACACACCCCCTTGGCTTCTCAGGCTGTGTAGTGAAAGTGCTCCTAGAAAAGTATTTTGGTGGGAATCATGTGCTGTATACAGACAACTACTATACAGCACCGAAACTTGCCAAATACCTTTCTGAGCACGGCATTGGCTCCTGCGGCACTGTCAAAAGTAATCGTGCCCACTTCCCCAAATTCACAGAGGCAGGAACCTCGCAGCGAGGAGACATGCACCTACACAAGTCTGAGAAGATGCTGGCAATACGGTGGCATGACAAGAGGGTCGTGCACATGCTCTCCACCGTACATAAGGGGGAGATGACAGACAGTGGGAAGGTCGACCGTAGGACAGGCGAACCTGTGATGAAACCTGATGCTGTGTTGGACTACAATATCAACATGCGGCTGGTGGACAAGTCCGACATGATGATTGGTGAGATCGACTGCCTCAGGAAGAATACTAGGTGGTACAGGAAAGTTTTTCTGCATCTCATAGATATGACGATGCTGAACGCCTTCATCCTGTACAAGATGAAGGTCAAGCCACCCAAGTCCTTCTCCCTGAGGTTGTTCGCCAGGACTTGTGTCCAGCAGCTGCTGGAAAGATATGGTAGGGTGACAGCAGCAACTCCAAGGTGCCATCCAGTAACACTTCCCGACCGACTTGAGCAGAGGGCGTATATGGATCGGCACAGACTTGAGCTTATGCCTGCCACAGGGAAAAGGAAGGTTGCGATTCGCAGGTGTCAGGTGTGTGCACATACCACCCGCCGCACACCTGAGCACAAACGCACCTCTTGGCAGTGCGCTGAGTGCCAGGTTCCCCTCTGTGTTACCTGCTTCTTCGATTACCACAGCCAGAAGCAGTTCTAACAGTGCAAGTGTGAAAGGAGAATAATTTGGAAATAATGTGTAAATAATATGTAAATAATGTGTAAATAGCAAGTGAAAGCAATGGATGTTCAGTACATATGATTGAACAGTGTATTATAGTTTTATCTTACTGAAAGTGACAGTGAATAACATAGTGTAAGTAAAATAGAAGGGTAAATATTGAAAATAGAATAGAAAATGTAAATAGTAATGTAAGTAATTAGTAATATAAGAATATGAGTACAAATAATTTATGTTATAACAGTGAAAGTGAATCCGTGGCTCTCTACGTATTTTACTGAATGAAAAATTGAATGACTTCAGTGACAATAAACTAATACTATTGAAGGAAACTTATGGAGAAAGACTCCAGATATTTATAGGTGTGATATAGTAATGGAAATATAAAGTGTGATGGGTTTTATGAATAATAAATGACAGAGTACCAAGAGCGAACTAACGCAAGTGCGACGATCAGACGCGCTCGTAATTTCCATTGCTTTCACAGTGTTTTTTTTGGAGTATGGATCCCAAACTACTTGAAAATCATAGAGTAGTGTTTATAGTGTTTATATCTGGCTGTTGTAATCATATTACGGGTTGTCGGGAAGTGTAAAGTGGAGACTTCGTTACCCTACTTCATAGGTCTCCACAAGTCCTGCAGTAACGGACGAAGGCTCAACAAACATTCCAGGAGAAAGCTGAAGGTATGTGCCATAAGCATATATAATTTTAATATTCTAGGACTAATAACTGATTTTTGGCAAATATTTTTTGAGAGTCTGTCGGAGCCCGAATAACCCCACGGGACACGCAAAACATTGGTAAACATGCCCGTGGTGTAGGGGTTAACAAGCCTGTTTACGCTGCGGATCAAGCGCCAGTGGGTTTAAGTATAACACAACGCTTGCTTGGTTGTTAGAGTGCATAATAATGATACGTTGCCAGATGTGCTTCATGTTCTCTGGACAAACATAAGCATTATCACTGAATCTGTTTTGCTGGACTGTGAAACTCATGACGATTTTCATTACATTCATTGTACTTTAAACTTGACCTAAAGGCGCAAAATTCATTTTGTAATATAGATTAACACTCGGATACAATTCTGTGACATGGGTGCAAAACACTAGCTTTTTTCTTTTTTTTTAATATAAGAGTGAGCTACGTGGCATAGCTGCCAAATGAATAAAATCTGGAATAAGGAAAGATAAGTATAGTTTCACTGTTCACAAGCCACATTCATCTCCTGCACTGGTCAATACAATGATCAAAAACATGCATGGGACACAGTGGCCATTATAATATATCAGCTGAAGCCTTAATAACCATCACTGATTTGTAAAGGCACTGGACTTATGTCTGTTGCAGTAATAATTTTGGGTGACCAATAAATAATCAAGTTCATGCCTAGTATCTGCATCAACGTTGTTGTCATCGAAAATTGACTGGAGTCGGCTTTTGAGTCTGGTGCACCGCCCATTTCGATCTGATGATGAAGTGATATTAAAAGGAAGAATAATATAGATTTATATCCTGACGGTATGTACTGTGCACGCTATTGTCAATTCTCAGGTGCATCGGAACTCTGGTGTATGGGTTTGATCTGGAAGTGCTTTTTGGCTCTTCCCACAAGGAACTGATCATTATACTAGTGGTAAGAACTGGCCATGCATGCAGTGCGTGCCTTAAAAACAGACATTGTTTGGCTGAGGAATTGTTTCAGTGGAAGACATCACTCATCTGGAGAGCTTGTAATATGCCTTGGGGACGCTCGGAAGTATCCCATTAGTTGTTTTGTAGCTGAATTGCCTAATCAAGCCAACTACCATCTTCTATCAATTTCTTAGATCATAGCATAAAGGAGACTGGTTCCTGCGGGTGTTCTGCCAGAACCTCATGTTACCGCATTTTTTTTTTTTTTTTTTTTCCGAGTTAGTTATTTCAGCCACGGTTACGGTATCCCATAACCAGGTATGAAACAAATGAGGATGTCTCTTCCAAACCTAACCAAAGCAGAACTGAAAGGCAGAGGCATTTGTTTATAGGAATAAAAAAGTGTATGGAACAGCGCGCTGCTGATCAGTTTGAAGAGTAAACCTATATCACCTAAAAGAAAGTCAAAGAGTGGCCTAGCTGAAATGATTTTCTCTGCCGAGTTTGTGGCTTGTCGTAACCAAGATCTCCTCCAAGACGACAACACACTATCCAGGAAACCATCATCAGAAACCGTTACTCTAGACGCCAGCACATCCTCTCAAGAAACAATCCCAACATGCGTCAGCCTAGGAGGATTTCTAACATTTTTTCCTTTGTGAATTAGATTCTATTATCATTCAGCCGAGAACAGATTTACAAGATTTTGATCCGTTTTTTCAGTGGTTCAGACAATTCTAAGACACTTTTCTTCTTTGGTATTTTCGTCGCAATTTATTTTTATTTTACCCCTGAAGATAATCTAACCTAACCTAACCTTCACGAGTAAAATAAAAATAATTTGAGACGAAAATGCCAAAGAAGAAAAGTGTCTTAGAATTGTCTAAAATACCGAAAAAGCTGATCAAAATCTCGTAATTCTGTTTTTGACACAAGCGATAATTTTACTGTGCATTGTTCTGGATACCACACCTTACTGTTTTACTGTGTGACGTCTGTCTTTTTATTACCAGCAAAAAGTTCATGAATAATATACAAGGGATGATCAATGGGTTATATACGTAAATAAGCCGGTAAGGCGAGCCTCCTTAATCAACGGGAATACAGCCTCAAAACCAGAGGAAGCAAGCAGAAAAAAATACATCACAATCCCAAGTACGGGAACAAGGAGACGCTGAGTTAAAATAAAATTCCATGCCGCCCAGACAGCACTAGTTATCTTTCTACCTATTGCCAGACGCCTTAATCCCGTAAGGGGTGGCCACAAACAAATCACCTCCGTGTCGCCATGTCCCCTGCCATTCACTACCCTCCCCCAGCTCACAATCCCTTCTCTCATATACCTCTCCACTCCATCCCTCTATCTCATCCTTGGCCTTCCCCTTCCTCTACCTCCCTCCATCTCACAAACACTCTCCTCGTTAGGCTTTCACTCTCCATCCTCTCCACATGGCCATACCACCCCAGTGAATTTCTCCTGACGCTTTCTGTCACATCTATATCCACATCACAACGCTCCTTCACTTCCTCATTAGTCAGTCTGTCTCTCCATGTACTCCGCGTGCTCGTTTCGAATAACGTACTTCCACTGCTCTCGACCTTATGACCATCGTACAAGGTCCATACGTTAGAGTTGGTATCACAATATTATCATGCAGCGACTTTTTTACTTTCATACTCATTTCCATATTTCTTATCACGGTTTGCAGAGAACCAGCAAACTTTCTTCCTTGTTATACCGTTTCAAGCACTTCATCCTCCAAACTTCTATCCTTACTCATCACACTACCCACGTACTTTAATGCACTCACATTTTCCATTTCCTCATCATCCAATCTTACTGTGCATTCAGTGACTTATTTCTCTCGAAAATCATAATTTTACTCTTCCCTATATTTAGATTCAACCCCTCCCAAACTCATTCACCAAGCCTTGCAATTCCCCTTCGTCTTCACTTAATAATACAGTATTACCTGCAAACAACAGTACAGGAAGTTTCCAAACTCTGCACTCCCTCATTAAGGCCGCTTTAACGGCCACTACCCTACGCTACATCTCTTTTATAATCCCATCCATATACAAATTGAAGAACCATAGAGACATGACACATCCCTATTTCAGTCCATCCTTCAAACAGAAAAATTCTCTCAGTTCACTATCCACACGCACTGCAGCCTTAGCACCCTCATACATACTCCTCACGGCAGTCAACAGCATATATTCTTAATATTCTTAATATTTTCCACATTCCATGTCTCTCCACTCTGCCATATGCTTTCTCCAAATCCATGAAGGCCGCATACAACTTCTTTCCCATCTCTAGAAACTTTTCCAATAGAGACCTAAGGATGAATATCTGATCTACACAGCCTCATCCTTTCGTGAAACCTCCTTGTTCTTCTCCAGTTCCTCTGTTATTACCCTAACTCCATCTGTATCCCACCATATACTTTTCTATTACACGCAGAAGACAAATGCCTCTATGATTAGTACACACTTCTTTTCCTTTGTACAGGGGAATAATTATACGGTACCTGACTTTCAATCCTCCGGGACTACCTTCCTCCCAGGCCAATCTGCACATCTTCCATATCCATTCTACCACTATCTCTCCCCCATCCTTCATCACTTCGCCACACACTCCATCAATTCCTGGGGCTTTCTCCATTTTGATGTTCTTCATTACTTCGAATACTTCAACACAAGAGCTTCAAAAAAAATGTCCAAACTGATCCAGGAAGGAAAAAAAAAAAAGAAGAAAACTTATCACCTCTCCGGCACCTGGGTAAAGCTTTAGCAACCATTTTCTCCTAACATGCATTTCTTTCTACTTTTTGTCTTTCTCTGACACTTGTCCTTCAATTTTTCGTAGAACTTTTCTTCCTATTCCTCTGTTTCCTCTTCCTCTTCTTTTGTATAGTCTGTCCGGGGACGGGGCTGAGTGTATTTCGAGACGTTAAATAAATTTTCTGTGTTTTCTCCTTCGCCCCGTTGTATCCAGCATTAGCGCCCACCGTCTACTTAATGTATTGATATTCTCAGATGACTCTACACTGAGTGACGAGCCAAATAGTTCCTTGCTGTCCATGAAACCAATCACTGGGACGGGTGGTAACCCAAAAAAAAAAAAAAAAAAAAAAAAAAAAAAAGATGACTAATGGTCTAGTGGGTTAAAGTTCTTCAACCTGATTTGGTTTGTAAGTGTTTACATCCAAAGAATGGCAAAAATTTAATGCTCACATAAGGCCACTTAGGCAAGAATGACTGGCCTTAAATGCCAAGAGTGAGTGATCTAATGCTGGGTTCCTACATTCGTAATAGGGAAACAAAACTTTCAGTGATAGACAAGCAAATGGTAACTATGAATGAATTTCGTACTTAATAATAATAATAAGAAAATGCAGTGAAGTACTTATGGGAAATTTGGTCAGAATACCTAAACTGGCGGACGTGTAACACTGGACTAAAGAAAGGTTGTGATCATTTCCTAGCTCAGTAATAAGGTAATCGATGTGAGTTTAAAACCATGGTGGAGTAAACGTGTTGAGTGTTGTTGGTACGGTGTATGGAAGAATGGTGGGAGGGAAAGTTAAGAAATGTGAAATGATAAAAAGGAAGGTCATGCGAACGCAACAAAAGTATGCGTCAACAGACGTCCTCTCTCTCTCTCTCTCTCTCCTGAGAGAGTGAGCAGCGCCCGAAAGCTGTAAAGCACCCTAGGGTGGGGAGGTGTCCGCTCGGGGCCGAAAAACTCACTCCAGCCAGAGCGGCCCCTAAAAGCTGTATAACTCCCTAGGGCAGAGCAGTTTCAACATCACTAAACCTCTCCCACCTCTATATTCTCTCCATTCCTCAATCAACAATTACTCCTCCCTCTGTTTGTCTCCAGCCACCCTTTCCTTTTTTAATCATTCCAGTCTTTCCTGTTCAGGTATTCCATTCTCTTGGATCCTTATTCACTACTATTCTGCATTTTCCTTTCTACCCCTTCATTATTTTTCCCTCTCCAGTCATTCTCTACCTTAATATTGTCTTCCGCTCATCCTCTATCCTTTGCCGATGCATTGCTACTCTTTAGCATTTTCTCCCTCTTTCATCTTCTTTGTATTAGCCCCCATCTCGTCACCTTTTTCTTCTACCTATTCTCCATTTAAACTTCCCTCTTTCATAGCCTCCATATCCACTACCCATCCTAACTCCACCCCCACCATCTCCGTAATGCTGTATTCTCATTTCTCTCTCCGTGTCCCGCGGTCTCCATACATCCTTTCTTCCCCTCCGTCTTCCACCTCTTCTGTATCTTCTGGCTCATGCCCTGCCCTTCCGCCTTTCCTCTGTAGCAGTGTCATATTATTCCAGCTCCTTCCTCACTTTAAAGTTCCTTCCTTCCCTTCTTGCTCCTTCCTCTCCTTTTCTACATCATTCCCTTCCTTTCTTACTTCTCTCCTTCCTTTCCTTTCCTCGCGTTCCAGTACCGTTCCTTCCTTCCCCTCCCATCTCCTTTCCTCCTCATCTCCTACTATCCCTCCTTCCCCTTACCTACCATGTTCCGGTTGTTTCATTTCTTCTGGTTCTCTAGCTCTTTCTCTCCTCTCCTGCTCAAGTCGATCCACTATCGCTCCTTTCCTTCCACTCCTAACGCAGCTCCTCCAAACTCTCCAACATTCCTCCTTCCTTCCCCTCCTCTCGCATGTCTTTCACTGGCTCTGCTTCCAAGCCAGTTCCTTCTGTGCCCACCCCCCCTACTCCAACTCTTCTAATCTTCCTCCTTCCATTTTCTCCCATCCTGTCCCAGTTTCTCCATCTGCATTCACCACTATCCTTTCCTTATTTCTATCCCTCCTCTCCTGTACAAACTCCTCTACTTTCTCCGCTGATCCTGGCTACACCATTCAGTGTCCAATGAGCAGCACAGGGACAGATCTCCATTGGGACCAGAACCCATTACACGACATTACTCTTAAGCAGACTGAAATTTCTTCAATTACTGTCACCCTGACTCGCCGAAATGAGAGCTTATTAATTCATGCCAGATCACCATGTGGAGTGCAACATTTAGGTCATCCCCCACTCCTTGTTTTTCCCCTGCTGCTTGTTTTTTAACAGAAGAGAGGAAGGAAAAACAAATTAATAAAAAAAATAATCCATACACCAAATTACATGTCCTCCATTCATAAAAATCTGTAACAGCTGGACTTGGACAGCCATATGTTGAAGTTTGGAAGGCAACCACTCCAGGGAAGCGAGTTCCAAAGAGATGCAGGTCGAGGAATAAAAGAATTCTGATAGGCAGAAGTTCTGCAATAT
This sequence comes from Coenobita brevimanus, assembly GCF_032717465.1. Classification (NCBI taxonomy): domain Eukaryota; kingdom Metazoa; phylum Arthropoda; class Malacostraca; order Decapoda; family Coenobitidae; genus Coenobita; species Coenobita brevimanus. Next base: position 28,795,452 of record NC_137053.1, on the reverse strand, counting down.
AGCAGTGTGACAGTCCAGTCACGAACGCTACCAGATGCCCACGTAGCGCATGGGAAGGCATGAAGAGGTGGCAGAATGGATGCAACTTTCTTCTGAGCATTTGCCATAAAAGTATCTGTAAAGGAGGCAACATTCCTTCATACTTGTAGGGGAGGTAGTTCATTTGTAATAGTAAGGTTATTAATAATTCTAACAGCTTTGTTCTGAATCTTGTCTAGTTGTTTTAGTGCAACTTCTCCACATCCATTCCAGAAGGATGAGCCAAATTCCTCCTGAGAGTGCACATGACTCATCGAAATTATAGCAAACTGTTCATCAGTGAAGACGTTACGAAAGCGGTTTTAGCAAGTGATCTGACATGAGAGGGTCAGCTCGGGGTATGATTAAGTGAAGCACAGAGAATTTCAGTACTTTAGAGACAGGAATATTAGTAGCACTGAAGGTAATATAGGGATCAAGCAATATCTGTCTATTAGTAAACTGTGTGTATTGTATTTGGTTTTCGTAGGTTTAAATGAGGCAGTGTTGTTTTGTCATCTTTTTGTGATTTTAAAGAAGTCTTGATTTATGGAGATTGCTGTACTGAGTTATGAATTAGAGAATTTAAATTTTGTGAATGGGTATTTAAGTGGGAATGAACTGTGAGTGAAGTGATGAGTCATCAGCATATGAATGGATAGGATTATGGGTGACCGATAAGAGATCATTAATATGAATTAGGAATAGGGTTGGAGCCAGAACTGATCCTTGTCGGACGCCGGCATGAATCGAGTGGAAATTGGAATATACATAATCTTCTTTTATCTTTTTGTTGCTGAGATGTGAGGAAATCAGAGGAACAAACTATGATAGGCCATAGCAATGGAGATTGGATAGCAGGGAACAGTACCACATTGTGTCAAAAGCTGTAGAAATATCAAGGGTTACTGCATGAGTTTCTCCATGTTAGTCAACTGACTGATGGATGGTGTAAGTCAGGAGATTGAGTGCGGTATATAAATTGTGGATCTTTGGTGATGAAAACCATGCTGTCTATCACTAATTAATTGGTTGGATTCAAGATGTTTAAGTGTGTGCTTAGTAATTACAGTCTCAAATACATTACCAAGAGAGGATGTGATAGCAATTAGTCTCTAATCAGACGGGTCAGATGAACTTTCTCTCTTCGGAATTGGGAATGAAGAAGTATGTATGCATAGTCTGAATAATTTAACTAGAACAGGAGGAAGTTCTGGGGAACACTTTGTCAAAGCAATTGGAGGAATTCCATCTATACCTGGAGCTTTGTTGGTTAGTAAATTGTGTAGGATGGATTTTACGTATCAAGTCAGTATCTTAAGTGGAGCAATTTCGGGAGAGCCAAGCTCTGGTTGACTTCCTCTAAGGTAAAATTTCTGACAAATGTACTATCACGGATGTTCGCTTTACCAAGCAGGCAATTTATAGTGTTACCATCTGAGGATTTTGGTGGAGGAATGGGTGATGGCTTGTTTAAGTTAGAATTGAAAGAATTGAGAGTGACCAGAATATTCTATTGTCATTATGACTGTTTAATAGTTTGAATGCTTGGTTGTGAAGAAAGTTTAACTATGCTTACATAAAAGGCGTTATATCTTTTGCAACTTAAAGGGAAAACCTGGAGGAAGGGCTGATAACAAGGCAGGAAAGGTCTTCGACTTTAGGAACAAGCAGTTAAGTAATAGTTACAGGTCAAAATCAAAGTCCGATCCGTGTGTTTCTGAAAATAAAATAACTAAAACAGCTTTGATCTGCTTTGAACCGCGCTAGATGGGCTGAGGATCGTCCAGTAGGCAGACCAATTGTATGCGGGAACATATAGTCAAAGATCAAGGTGACATGATATAGTCAATTGAATCAGTTTTTATCCGATTTAGACCAAACTTTGTGAAGGGATGCAAGGGAAGGCAAGGATAAAAGGATTCTGACAGTGAAAGGCCAAGTTCACATTATGGGTCAAAGATAAGGACATAGGGCAAGGTCAGCTGTAACAGTCTGGTTTGATTTGGACTATACTTAGTGAAAGATTCGGCAAGGATAAACTAATTCGGTTTTGATAACAATCAGCCTAAGGTCAAGGTCACAGTATAAAGTCAAATGTTCAGTTCTCAGATCACTGTTGGTGGGGACGCTGTTGTTGCACTAACTGAGTATTCCATGTTCAGGTATTCTCTAATCTTGTCATTCACTGAGGTGCTTGTATTTCTAAGCATTGTGTAATTAATTCCGTTAGGCAATCTTTCTTTAGTCAGAAATTACAAGTAATGTTACTTTCGAATTGCCTCTGTTCTTTTCATATACTGTATCTTTTAAGCATAATGAAGGAGGAAATGTATAAGACAGTTTTGCTTTTCCTTAATTCCTGAAGCCTCTTAGTCGTGTGGAGGTTAGACTAATCTGAAACGTGCTTGTGTGTTTTCTGAACTGGGGTGGGTATTAATGTTACATACGCAAGCAATTACAGATTTTCATTTCTTATTTTCGTCGGATGTTTATAAGCAAGGATTTCTAGATCACTGCTTTAATTAGGAATGTAGCTATAACAACACACATATTCACAGATAGATGGATAGAGATACATACATACATACAGTACATACATAGACAGATTGACAAATGTACAGGTAGAATGATTGATTTAATGACTGGTTGATTGACAGACAAACAGACAGAGACAGACAGACCGATAGACAGATAGATTGGTAGAAAGATAGATAGAGAGAATGACAATAAGTGAAATAATGGATAGACATGAAGACATTGATTAGTATAGAGAGGTACAGAAAGGCAAATTAGTCAATTAAATAAATGAGAAGCAAACATACATACCTCTTCCACAGACACCTCACCATGACACCGCCCTACTGTACATGCCACCACCCTTCCAGCGCTCCCCGCGCCCCATTCCCTTGGGCGGCGCTGGGTTCGGATAAGGATAACAATATATAGGGCAACTTTTCCGGCCTTGGGCGAATTTCATGGGCTCTTCGGGAGCATTGAATCGAATAACAACCTCCCTTAGATTCCACCAGCCAAAGTTTTACTCTTACTTAAACTGAGTTATGGCCAAAACAAAGTTAACCATCCCGGAAGAGTACGAGGAAGGGAAGGAAGGCATGAGGATGGTGAGGGTGAGTTTTGTCAAAGGAATGTAGCTGTTTGTTGTTTGACGCTGATTACTATGAAAGGTGGCCTGGGTAAAAGTGCCAGCAGGAACTATAGTCCCTACACGATAATAAATACCGTCCTCATATCACGTCGACAAAAAACAAGAAAGCCTTGTGTCCCATTCTTGTTCATTGTTTACGTTTTCTTCATTAATTTAAATCTCATACACCCTATGCCATATGCATCTCTCTCTCTCTCTCTCTCTCTCTCTCTCTCTCTCTCTCTCTCTCTCTCTCTCTCTCTCTCAGCATGTCGCTCTTCTGTCACTATCATCATCATCAAACCTATTTTCTCTTTCATAATTTATTCTCCCTCGCATGCTTACCCGCATCATCCTCCCGATTTGTTCATGATCTAATTGTCTGATCCATCCACTCCACTCTCAAATACCTGACACATAATTATTTCCCCCATTTTAATCCCCTTGTAAACCCTTCACTTTCATATGCGCTACACCATATATATTTATCCTTACTTTGTCTTTCAATTGTCTCTCAGATATCCCACTCTCATATTACATACTCCATAGTCTTCCCACCAAGTCACTTCATCTTGTTCTCGTGGTACCCCTCCTTCCTATGACAACGTTCTGATACACGTTTCCAGATATACTCAGCCTCCTTGGTCTATTTCTTATAACACAACCCAACCCTCATTCGACCCCCAACATACTCGGCTCCATATTCAAAACTCTCTCTTGGTCTACCTCATTTTCTTCCACCCTCATAACATCTTTCATTATACACTTACCCGGCCCCGTGGAACTTCCAGTGGTCAAGTCCGGAACGAATCACCCCGACCTGGATTCAGTCCAATTCCAGGTACAACAGTATGTCTTTCATGTGTTCTCACATGTATACATTCTGTTGAGGTTCTGTCGATGACATAAACAGATTCACTTACAGACATAATCACACCAAAACAGTTTTCATATGACTTTGGAAGTAAGAAGCGAAAGCTAAAAGCAAATGGAGCAAACAGTATTGCTATGGTCTTTCGGGAAAATGAAGTTAAGGGTCGAAGCTCCAGTGATAGAATGTAAAGGTAGAACATCGTTGCCAAGGATCTACCGTCAGGAAACAACAATTGCGGTTGTAAATATCGGTCTCAACACTGTTAGGTCTCGATTAAATCGCTACACGAGTTAGGTTAAGTCCATTAAGTTGGAGCGACTGATCTCTTTGGTGTTTAGGAATTCAGCGGATTGAGTGCGACGTCCACCAGACTGTAAAACGAGAATAGGTATGTCACCACAGCAGGGGTGTTCCTAGAGTATTTGGTACTCAGGGTGGACCTATCACAGGCATCCCCTACTTCCTTGTGATGAATAGTATACAAATGAAAATTCAGGAAAATTTATGACTGTTATTAAGCTTATCAAATACGTTTGTAAATATTGTTCATATACTAATCTGTAGACCGACAAATATGTAGGTCAAAATATCTGGATCGTGTAAGCTCGTGGGTAGTCCCTTGGAAAGGCACTGTCATATATATATATATATATATATATATATATATATATATATATATATATATATATATATATATATATATATTTTATTTTTTATTTATTTTAATTTTTTTTTGAGGGAGGGGTAATAATTTTGTGGTTGTTTCAGAATTCAGGTTTATTGAAAATTAAGCAGCACAGAATCATTTGTTTTCTGTCTAGTTTCAGACTGAAATACTAAACACCTGGAAACAGTGAAATGAAAAAATTACCATTCAGCTAATTGGCACGCAACTATGGCTGTCAGCCGGGGCGAATGCCCCCCCCCCCCGGCTCCCATTAGTACACCACTGCATTACAGTCCAACTACTGTGAAGCAATGTAACTGTTACATAGCGATATTCAAGCCCATATTTACTGCTTCGTCAATTATTTCCAAATGGAATGTCAGCGAATCTGTTTTCGTTCGTGGAGAGGTGGCAGTTAAATATACTTCAGCAGATAGTGGTGTCCCTGGCACCACGGATCAGTTACTTTTCAGAATTCGAGAAAAAAAAACACGGTTTTTCTTGTGCAGTAGAGGTGCCAACACACGTCAAGCTTATGCAAGCTGGACACCACAGTACATAAAAACCCTGTCTCCCCGCCTTTTGGTTTACCTTTCCTACCAACTGTTCATCCCTCACACACACCCCCTTGCATAATCTCACACATACTGTAATCGCTCATTTTACTCTACCTCTTCTATCCATCACAGTTTCATGAACAGTCATACTCGTATGCTTTTCTGGCTTCTTCCATTTTACACCTGAGAATGGTGAGTGTAATAGTTTGCTCGGATGGGTGTGTATATAATGTGTGTGTAAGTAAGTATAAGTAAATGTTTATTGCTTTATAGTCATACATCCATGTATACATTTGAACATTACATAACAAGCAACGGTCTGTCGAGCCTAAGCTCCCTGACAGACATTTTTATAAATACTATATATAAATTGTGGTTGCTTTAGTTGGATATACCAGCTACAATCGTATGTGTATCAGAAGAGAGAAAATTATATCAATACAGACTACAACCTTATGATTATCGGAAATATACATGCATACACTCGTACATATATACATACATACATTCATAAATAAATACATATACACCTTCTATCCATCACAGTTTCATGAACAGTCATACTCGTATGCTTTTCTGGCTTCTTCCATTTTACACCTGAGAATGGTGAGTGTAATAGTTTGCTCGGATGGGTGTGTGTATAATGTGTGTGTAAGTAAGTATAAGTAAATGTTTATTGCTTTATAGTCATACATCCATGTATACATTTGAACATTACATAACAAGCAACGGTCTGTCGAGCCTAAGCTCCCTGACAGACATTTTTATAAATACTATATATAAATTGTGGTTGCTTTAGTTGGATATACCAGCTACAATCGTATGTGTATCAGAAGAGAGAAAATTATATCAATACAGACTACAACCTTATGATTATCGGAAATATACATGCATACACTCGTACATATATACATACATACATTCATAAATAAATACATATACATCGATATACATGCACACATATGCTTTTACATATATACTGTACATACGTATTCTCACATACACACATGTGCACATAATTATACAGTATACACATACATATACACATACATATACATACATACACATACACACACATACACATATATACACACACATACACATATATACACACACATACATATACATATAAATACATACACATGCATATATACATATACTGTTCATATATATACGCACACATACACATACATATACATATATACACATATAGCCTATACATATACATACATACATTTAACCCATTGGATCACAGGGGTGCTGGGCGAGGCATGGCACTGGGTGGGTACTAAGCGTACCTCCCTCCACCCATCGGCTCATAGTAGCGAAGCTCATAGGTCCCTAACCGGGGGCTCCCTACTTCATAAAGACTTGAAGAATCCCAGTTCTGTCCAATATTCCAGACACTGGGCTCCAATGGGATATACACACATACATACATACACATACATACATATATACTGTACATATATATATATTCTCAAAACACACACACACACACACACACACACACACACACACACACACACACACACACACACACACAGCTACACATACTATGCATGAATTGTATCATAACATATGGTGCTTTTGTTCTACCTTAAATTATTACAAAATTATATGTGTTGTATGTATTGCTGACCTAACAAATAATTTTTCATTTCCCTTTTAAATGTTAGAATATTACTTGACTTAAGGAGAATTTTTTTATCTATTGGTAAACCATTAAATAGTTGAGGGCCGAAAGATATACTGTTCTTGAAGAGGGTTGTTCTAAATTGTGGAGTGCATAAATTAATGCTATTGTCACGGGGTTTTTGAAGAATATTCAATATTAAAGAATAATATTCAATAATACTTGAGAACAGGACAAAGAATTGACTTGTGAAAATCAAGCAATGATTACTTTATTTCGGCTTACTTCGCCGATTCTCTAAGGACGAGAATTTATAAACTTTGTCAACAGTACACAGCAGAGACTAATTATTCACAGGTGCTATTTATTAGTACTGTTGGCCTCTGGAGAAAGTGACTCCACCCCTGACAATCAATAACTAATGCTATTAATGATGAACAGGTTCTAGCTGGTGTAATTAACTCGTGGTTGCACAACAGGTTTTAAGCTTAACAAAAAAGGACTGGCCTAAGTACCAGTTATGAATAATGCAAAGCGTTTATGCAAACTAGGAGCTATAACTAAAATAAGCTAAATGGAGAAATAAAACACGAGTTTACATTACATTAAGTTCAAGGAAAAGAACTGAAAATTTATTAATTACAATGAAACAAATTTATGTTACATGTTTCAAAATGAATTCAAAATAACAAAGAGAATACACACTCACTCACTCAAAAGCTAAGCTCTTAAACCTAGGAAAACGAAAAGAAATACTGGTCAGAGAGTGGACTAAGCGGATGACTGGGCGTTGTTGCTGAGGAAGGACGCTGCACACGCTAAGCTTCTCGCCAAATCACGCTAGGTGGGAATTTAGGAACTGGACAACAACGGCGGCAGGAACTGGGCGTTGGCTGAGGAAGGACGCTGCCACACACGCTGCTAACCTGCTTCCACGGCGCTCAGATCCTGACTGAGTTCAAATTGTGAGAGAGAGGCAAGTGTCGAGCCGCACTTGCTAACGGCTAGAATGAGCGAAACACTCCCATAACAAATCACTCAGCGGAGGTGCTAATGTTGCGCACAAAGACGATCACTTATGAAACAGTGAAAAATGGTTCTGAAAACACTCCCAATCAGGTGAATACGTGACGGTTGACTGAGTGATACATACTGGGATTCCACTAGAATTCGCAGTTTCCCCCCAAAGTTTAATGTCACGAGTTTAATTAAATATATGATTGCACCAACTCGTGACAGCTATTACTACGAATATTATGTGGGTTTTCTACAAACTTAAATATTTCATTCCCTACATAGACTCTTAAGGTCTTATACATCAATAGTAATGTAAAATACTTAAGAATATTTTCAAAGTTCAACAATTTTGTATTTGAAAATATTGGGGTTGTTGAATCAAATTTACCTAGAAAAGATATACATCTAAAAAAAATTTTCTGAGCTATTATTATTTTGTTCAAAAATGAGGGCCAAGGACATGCCCATATGGATGCACAGCACATGAGGTAAGGATAGCACAGTGTATAATAAATGATGACCATAGCCTCTTGTTAGATTATAATGGACTTTGTATAATACACCACAAACTTTAGATAACTTTAAACATATTTCATCTATATGATATTTATAATTTAAATTCTAATCTATGAGTATATCAAGAAATTTTTATTTTACTGACATTTTGTATAGTTTCACCATCAAGTAGTAATGGTGGCAAAGAATTTTTTACTGTCGGTTTTTAAAGAAAATATATTTTGTTTTAGATACATTAAGCTTTAATTTATTAGATTTTATCCATTGATTTATTAAATTTAATTCCAAGAGCAAGTTTGAATGTAGGTAATTTATATTTTTGTCTGCTAACAAGAGATTAGTATCGTCAGGATATATCGTAAACCTAAATTTTGTGCTGGCATTTACTTCATCATTAACGTATATTAGAAAAAGAAGTGGCCCAAGGATAGACCCTTGTGGTACACCTTTTGATAAAGATTTAAAAGGCGAGAAATTATTGTTACAAAAAACACATTGCATTCTATTACTGAGATAACTATGAAACAGTTTTAATGGGACACCTCTTATTGCATTATGTTCCAACTTGTCAATTAGAAATTTGTGATCTAATGTGTCAAAAGCTTTCGATAAGTCAATAATTACCCCAACTACATAATACTTTTCTTCTGAGAACTTATAAACATTGTTAACAAACTGTAATATTGCAGATTCTGTTGATCGACCTGTACGAAACCCATGTTGGTATTCAGATAGTATTTTTTTTTCCTCAAGGTAATGTATTAAACTAACGGCAATTACTTTTCCAAATATTTTACTGAAAGCTGGTAGTATAGAGATTGGGCAATAATTATTAATATCACTTCTGCTACTTGTCTTATATGCAGGAATAATTTTGGCCTTTTTTTAAGTGATCAGGAAACATACCTAGTGTTTTCAATGTAAGGTTGATCATATGAGTCAAAGGTTTAGCTATTACATCTGATGTATATCTTAAAACTTTGGGGGATATATCATCATAACCTGGAGCAGCAGACTTTAACGCATTCAGGTAATTTTCAACTTCTGTCTGTTGTGCTGGAGGTAAGTATAATGAAAAATCAAAAGAGTAATTTAAGTACCTGTTATGGATGTTTTCCATCCCAGCTGATTCTATGTTAGAGATTTTTAAAAAAAGTTCTTTAAATAAGGTAGAGGTGTCAAAGCAAGGAGGCTTTAATTCCAAAGTGCAGAGGTTAAGTTGTTTGTTCTACCAAGTATTGAATTTATAGTTTTCCACTGGGATTTAGGATTTCCTTGACTTTCTTTCAATAAATCTTTGTAATACTTATTCTTTGGCGCTCTTAAAGTTGATGTCAGTTTGTTTCTGTATTGTCGATATTATTCACCATAGGTCAGTGGCCATTTTTTTGCCAGTCTCTCTAATCTATTTCTTTCTTTAATGATGTTTTTTAAAGCCGTTGTTATATATGGACTAATTTCACATTTTCTATTTACACGAACCATTCTCAATGGAAAATGTTTTTGATATAATGTATTATATATATATTATAAAATATGCCATATGAGTTATTGGGACAGACTGATGGTAATACATTTTTCCAATTTACATGGACAAGGTCATATTTGAAGAGCTCTAGTGCAGAAGCTGTTATCATTCTCTTATTAACAGAATAAGTAACATCAGGAGTTCCACGTATATATTCAAACTGAGAGATTATTGGGAAGTGATCAGTAATATCTGTTTGTATTATATAGTTACCAATATTGAATTCCACTTGTGTTGTCCAAATGTGATCTATAAGTGTGGCCGACATGTCAGTTACTCTTGTCGGCTTTGTTATTACGGGAAATAAAGACAAAGAATACATCACATTGATAACCTCAGAAACAGTTGTCATTACTCTTCAACAAATCCAAAGTAAAATCCCCTAATATGTAAATCCCTTGGTACTGTTTATCATGGGCTAAGGAAAGAATTTCTGACATCGAATTTAAAAAGCTATTAACATTGCCACTTGGAGGCCTGTAGATACATATAAATAATGACTTTTTATTCATAATAACAATTTTAACACCTACACATTCTATAAAAGACTCCATTAACGAGAATTCATTCTGCACTAACGAGAGATAGTCAGTTGAAATATGTATTGCTACACCTCCACCATACAGTACTTATTTCTAGAGGCTGTAAATATATTGTACCCTGGTAGTTCATTGAGTGAAGCAAGATGTGGGTCTAACCTTATTTCTGTAAAACCAAGAATATTTATTCCTCTACATTCATTATGTAAGACACTGTCAATAAAGTACTGAAGGTTTTTTGGAACTGATCGTATATTCATAGTTGATATTGTAAAAGTATTGTTATTACTAGGCAGGTATAGATCGTCAACGTAGATATATTTTGATTTTGGAATATTTAGGTGTCTTAGGTGGGTGTATAATTTACTGATATCTAAGTCACTGTTATATTTATCTTCATGTATAATAAAGGGATCGAATTCCAAGTTATGGGAATCGTTGATGCAGACTACTAAACTTTGATTATTTAGAATAGTATATAATTCTTCATCACTTGCACTGGTAAAGGGTAATTCTTCAGCAAAACCTATTACGCTAAATTCTATGGATATAAATTGATCAAAATTTTCAGTTAGAGCGGTAACTTATCTATTTCCTCTTGCGTTCTCTGATGTTCCTTTGCTGCCGCTGTTTAGCGCCGCCAGCCTCTGCCAGGTCACCAGCAGTTTCACTGGAGACCTTATCACCTGCCCCTCCCGAAGCCGTGGCAGCAGTGGCACCAGTAGAGTCTTCAGGTATTGTGTGTGAAGAATCGCAGTCAAAGCTATCACACTATCGACACCATCAGACGCAACGTCGACAGTACCTGCTGCAGCTGCTCCTTCACCTCCAGTGCTCAATATTATCCCTGAAGGTGTTCCGCTGTCAGGTACCCGAGCACTTCGCACTGTTACAGAACCACCAAAACTGCTGTCCGACTCTGCTGAGTTACCCTCACCGCCAGAGATAGAGCAGCCTGCCCCTCCCACTGATTATGATCGTTGACCACTTTTCTCCTTTATTATTAATTTGGTATACTTAAAGAAGGCCATTTTTCCTTCTTGTCTTACTTGCCTCAGCAGGTGGATCTGATTCCTCTTTATTTCCTGGGATGCCGAAGAAAGGTCCTTATTAATGTATATTCCTGTATCCTTGAGTTTCCTGGCATTTGTCATCACTGCCTCACGATCCCCAAAAGTGCTGAATCGTATAACTGTTCGAGGACGGGAGTGACTGGTCCTACTCGGTGTGCACGTTCTAGATTCATTGGAGGTAGTTGAAGCTTCTCTTCCAATAGTTTCATTACCGTTGCGGATGTTTGTTTCCAAGTTTCACCAGGCTGTTCTTGAATTCCAGTGATTCGTAAGTTGTTACGTCGACTGTAGTCTTCTTGGTAGTTTAGACGTCTTTCCAGTTCATCAATTCTTGTTTTTAAACCTTCAATTATAGTTTTCATTGTCTGACTTCCGAAGTGATTTTATTTCACCTTTATAATCTAACACTTCGGCCTGGGTGAACTCCAAACTCTTGATCAGGTCAGCAATTGTTCCTTCTATTGTCTGAATTCTGGACTTCAGTTGTTCGACGATAATGTCCATAGCCGTCCGAAATGTCCAGTCTTGTGCTTCAAAGAGCACTTTGATAGCATCAAGATCCATTGCCGTTGTTTTAAGGAGATTCACACTTCTTAGCACTCCAATATATTGCTTCTAAAGTGTGAGGAAAAGCCAAGATCTTTGAAAATACTTGTCAGGCTAAAGGTAGAGGAGCACCCTAGATGCACGTCCGCTCGCAACCACGCCAGGAGTAGTGTGTGTGTGTGTGTGTGTGTGTGTGTGTGTGTGTGTGTGTGCAGTATAACTCATACAATTTTTGATCCGATTTTGAGTAAACTTAAAAAAATATTAGTCAGTCAGGATTTTTTTTTTTTAGAACAATGGGCCAAGCTTCAAGGTCACAAGGCAAGGTTACTCAAAAAGGTGGAAGGATTGAGGGTAAAGGAAAAATAAAAGGAGACAATCTGGAGAACAAATACTCAAAGATGAAGGTCACAGGTCATGGAAAATTTTAAGCCGTGTGTGCCTTTGCGCGAACATAACTGAAACAGCTTAGGTCTTATCTGGACATAATCTGGCGGAAGAACTGAAGTTAAGGGATGGGACTGAACACTCTCTCTCTCTCTCTCTAAATAAATAAATAAATAAATAAATAAATACATGTATAAATGCAATAATAGTAATGTATTAAGGGATCAGTCACATATCAAGGTCAACTTAAAATTTTCATGCTACTTAGACCAAATGTGATAGAAGAGCTCAGGTTAAGGCGATGATAAAAAGAGAAAGAAAAAAAATGATTCTGAGAAAAAAAAAAAGTCTAAGGCCACGGTCGACGTCAAGTTCGGGCAACAATGTCATCTTAAATAGTTATGATCTGGTTTTAATCCAGACTTGGTGGAAATGTTAAGGCTACAACAAGGGGCAGAAGGGTTTATATTTTGAAAATGATCATTTCAAACAAAGTTTAAATTCAGTCTATGTGTGTCTGTGCTCAGTCAAAATGGCCATGGCACTTTTGATCTGATTTGGTCCACACTTAGTGGTGAGTCAGCCTATCAGGACTCCATACGAGTATTATAATTACAAATCATAATAGATAAATAGATAAATAGATAGATAGAGAGACAGATAGAAGCAGGGAGTCAGATGATGAGAAGGTATTGTGTCTGCAAGAATCGATCAATGCTAAACATGCTTACACACTCTTAACTCAAGGAATGCTTTATAGGCACACGACAGCACCTAGTGACCATACACACATACTCACACACAGGCTTCTAGAACTTTCCACTCACAAGGAACACACGTGATACGTCTCCTGTTTCACCAGAATTTAGGAAAGAGAGGGCAGAAGGAGACAGGCCTTAGAACAGGCAGGTCAGAAGGAGGAAGGGCTTAGCAACTTGAGAGAGAGAGAGAGAGAGAGAGAGAGAGAGAGAGAGAGAGAGAGAGAGAGAGAGAGAGAGCGAGACAGGGAGACAGGGACTCTGCTCAACTCACTCGTGAGTGAGAGACTTGTTAATATTTCCAAGACAAATAAAAATAGTCCCATACTATTCTTTACCTCTCCTGTCACTACATGACAAATGGGAAAGAAGATTAGCTACTCACGAAGCTACTCCAGTATAATAACCGCTCGTCCACAAGTCTAATATATATAAAAACTTCTCTACAAGCAAATACAAAGTCCTTTTATGACATTTGGTGGCAGCGGTGGGATCCGAACCCACTACAAGTAACCACAAAGTAACTCAACTACAAGTAACCACAAAGTAACTACAAAGTCTTTTATGACATTTGGTAGCAGCGAACGTATACGAACCTCGTCTACGAATCAACAGTGAATTCCTACAAAATATCAAGATTGAAAAAAAAAAAAAAAATACCTCTCACAACCAACAACTTACAACCAGCTCCTGACAATATTCTCTCCAACCAGCCCCCTCCGTCTCCCCGATCATCATGCTGATGCAGAGGTGAAGAGATCACACGACGCCTTGCAAGTAGTTTAACAAAATATTGATACGATCTTGCAATTTCTACGACGAACCAGCGAACTACAACCATCTACAATCGACTACAATTAACAACTCTACGTCGTCTGTATAATCTTCTACACGCACCTACAAGTAGCGGCAGTCTTCATCCTACAACGAGTAAATCACAAGGAAAAAGGACCACAAATACCTCGAGGAAGAACAACAAAACAAACGAAGAGTGAGACACGACTCATAACCACCAGACCTCACCCTCCTCTCTCTGCTACATCCACCCAACCCCCAACACTTACGCAGGAGTGCAGAGGTCAAGACGACGAAGCAAATACCAAGTCCATATTCACAACTCATCTTACTCACTCGTCTTCACTCAAGTTACTCATCGCTACTCATTCACTCACCACAGCCACCAGTGTGGGAAGTCGACGTCATCATGCGTGCTTGCTGAAAAGACGCCACATCGGTCAACACACCACCTGCACCACCAGTCACACCATTCCCACCACGGTAAAAATTAGTGAGTTACATAGTTACTTCATTTATACAATACACAGTGATAGACAATAAGCTTCTGCACAAACATATAAAACGTGTTGTATAGTTGCAGTTTAAATACACATACTTACTTCAATTATCTGCATAATTCAATCATTAAATACTTGCACCAACAATAAATATTCTACACTGTACATATTCATTCATTTATTATAACATTTATTTACTACCAACGAGTGTTACCAATTATACCTACATAAAATACGTGTTTCATACATACAGCGATACATTATTACATCTACAAAGCAATAAAGAAAATATACCATCCCAGTTACTCATTGAGCGATTAAAGAACTGTATTTAACATTTATTAATTAAAGCTACCTAGTGGAAACATATAAATTAAGTTACAAGGTAAACTAGAGAAAAAAATGGCCAACACAAATGACGTTAGCAAGAGTGAACATCTTCAACACAATCGTGAAGACAATGATTTCCACACAGTGCTGACACACATATTACCCACGATAGGTACAAGTGAACAACAAGTCAGTGTATATAGTTAATACTGTATATAGTGTATATATTTTTTATATAAAATAACAAAATATGGGACTATATAATATCATTTTCAGTAATACCTGTGCAATATAAACTAAACTTTAAAAAAGTATCCCAAGGAAATTAGCCAGTAATTATGCAACCATGAACAACATGGAAAAAGCGTACACAAGCGAAGAAAAACAAACTATAGAAAATCAATGCATACAAAAAAAAAAAAAGAAAGAAAGAAAGAAAAGTAAGAAAGAAAAAAGAGAAATAGAGTAAGATCACATAACAAACAAATGAAAATAAGTGTAAGTGTTACTACATATGCCAAAATACCACATAAACTACAAACAAAAAAGCAAATTGTTGTCTCCACAAACAAGTGGCATGACACATCATATCATCGACCGCAGCATATGTCAGGACTGCAATTATTACAATTCTGTAACTACAAACGATATGTAACAATTATGTAACGACAAACGATTGCATGATGTTACACTTGCTACAATTATGTAACTACAAACAATATGTACCATTTATGTAACAGTTGCATTAACAAGATGTAACTTTTATGTAACTTTAACTACAATTATGTAACTACAAACGATATGTAACAATTATGTAACGACAAACGATTCCATTATGTTACACTTTGCCAATTAACAGTTGCATTGACAAGATGTAACTTTTATGTAACTTTAACTACAATTATGTACCTGCAAACGATATGTAACAATTATGTAACGACAAACGATTGCATTATGTTACACTTTGCCAATTAACAGTTGCATTAACAAGATGTAACTTTTATGTAACTTTAACTACAATTATAAGGCAAAGACACTTATGTAACAGTTGCATTAACAAAATGTAACTACAGTTATAAGGCCAACACAATTATGCATTTCACTACAATAACCCAAGTACATACTGTATTACAGTTAAATAATTTACTTTAATGCATTTATTCAAATATGTATACAACTTGTTTAAAACGTAATATTACTGAATAATCACTATTTACTATAAATATTATATGTATACAATATTCATACAATTATGTTACTTTTACAATATTATGTATTTCACTTAATTAGCCTATAAGTTCATTATAATGTGTATATAATATGTATTAATATGTTATGACTTAACTGTCGATGGTACGCCATTTTCGCGTGACCGAGCAGATATCAGGACTCCATATTATAATTACAAATCATAATGGATAAATAGATAAATAGATAGATAGAGAGACAGATAGAAGCAGGGAGTCAGATGATGAGAAAGTATTGTGTCTGCGAGAATCGAGCAATGCTAAACATGCTTACACACACTTAACTCAAGGAATGCTTTATAGGCACACGACAGCGCCTAGTGACCATACACACATACTCACACACAGGCTTCTAGAACTTTCCACTCACAAGGAACACACGTGATACGTCTCCTGTTTCACCAGAATTTAGGAAAGAGAGGGCAGAAGGAGACAGGCCTTAGAACAGGCAGGTCAGAAGGAGGAAGGGCTTAGCAACTTGAGAGAGAGAGAGAGAGAGAGAGAGAGAGAGAGAGAGCGAGACAGGGAGACAGGGACTCTGCTCAACACACTCGTGAGTGAGAGACTTGTTAATATTTCCAAGACAAATAAAAATAGTCCCATACTATTCTTTACCTCTCCTGTCACTACATGACAAATGGGAAAGAAGATTAGCTACTCACGAAGCTACTGCAGTATAATAACCGCTCGTCCACAAGTCTAATATATATAAAAACTTCTCTACATGCAAATGCAAAGTCCTTTTATGATATTTGGTGGCAGCGGTGGGATCCGAACCCACTACAAGTAACCACAAAGTAACTCAACTACAAGTAACCACAAAGTAACTACAAAGTCTTTTATGACATTTGGTAGCAGCAAACATATACGAACCTCATCTACGAATCAACAGTGAATTCGTACAAAATATCAAGATTGAAAAAAAAAAAAAAAATGCCTCTCACAACCAACAACTTACAACCAGCTCCTGACAATATTCTCTCCAACCAGCCCCCTCCGTCTCCCCGATCATCATGCTGATGCAGAGGTGAAGAGATCACACGACGCCTTGCAAGTAGTTTAACAAAATATTGATACGATCTTGCAATTTCTACGACGAACCAGCGAACTACAACCATCTACAATCGACTACAATTAACAACTCTACGTCGTCTGTATAATCTTCTACACGCACCTACAAGTAGCGGCAGTCTTCATCCTACAACGAGTAAATCACAAGGAAAAAGGACCACAAATACCTCGAGGAAGAACAACAAAACAAACGAAGAGTGAGACACGACTCATAACCACCAGACCTCACCCTCCTCTCTGTGCTACATCCACCCAACCCCCAACGCTTACGCAGGAGTGCAGAGGTCAAGACGACGAAGCAAATACCAAGTCCATATTCACAACTCATCTTACTCACTCGTCTTCACTCAAGTTACTCATCGCTACTCATTCACTCACCACAGCCACCAGTGTGGGAAGTCGACGTCATCATGCGTGCATGCTGAAAAGACGCCACATCGGTCAACACACCACCTGCACCACCAGTCACACCATTCCCACCACGGTAAAAATGAGTGAGTTACATAGTTACTTCATTTATACAATACACAGTGATAGACAATAAGCTTCTGCACAAACATATAAAACGTGTTGTATAGTTGCAGTTTAAATACACATACTTACTTCAATTATCTGCATAATTCAATCATTAAATACTTGCACCAACAATAAATATTCTACACTGTACATATTCATTCATTTATTATAACATTTATTTACTACCAACGAGTGTTACCAATTATACCTACATAAAATACGTGTTTCATACATACAGCTATACATTATTACATCTACAAAGCAATAAAGAAAATATACCATCCCAGTTACTCATTGAGCGATTAAAGAACTGTATTTAACATTTATTAATTAAAGCTACCTAGTGGAAACATATAAATTAAGTTACAAGGTAAACTAGAGAAAAAAAAAAATGGCCAACACAAATGACGTTAGCAAGAGTGAACATCTTCAACACAATCGTGAAGACAATGATTTCCACACAGTGCTGACACACATATTACCCACGATAGGTACAAGTGAACAACAAGTCAGTGTATATAGTTAATACTGTATATAGTGTATATATTTTTTATATAAAATAACAAAATATGGGACTATATAATATCATTTTCAGTAATACCTGTGCAATATAAACTAAACTTTAAAAAAGTATCCCAAGGAAATTAGCCAGTAATTATGCAACCATGAACAACATGGAAAAAGCGTACACAAGCGAAGAAAAACAAACTATAGAAAATCAATGCATACAAAAAAAAAAAAAAAGAAAGAAAGAAAGAAAAGTAAGAAAGAAAAAAGAGAAATAGAGTAAGATCACATAAGAAACAAATGAAAATAAGTGTAAGTGTTACTACATATGCCAAAATACCACATAAACTACAAACAAAAAAGCAAATTGTTGTCTCCACAAACAAGTGGCATGACACATCATATCATCGACCGCAGCATATGTCAGGACTGCAATTATTACAATTCTGTAACTACAAACGATATGTAACAATTATGTAACGACAAACGATTGCATGATGTTACACTTGCTACAATTATGTAACTACAAACAATATGTACCATTTATGTAACAGTTGCATTAACAAGATGTAACTTTTATGTAACTTTAACTACAATTATGTAACTACAAACGATATGTAACAATTATGTAACGACAAACGATTCCATTATGTTACACTTTGCCAATTAACAGTTGCATTGACAAGATGTAACTTTTATGTAACTTTAACTACAATTATGTACCTGCAAACGATATGTAACAATTATGTAACGACAAACGATTGCATTATGTTACACTTTGCCAATTAACAGTTGCATTAACAAGATGTAACTTTTATGTAACTTTAACTACAATTATAAGGCAAAGACACTTATGTAACAGTTGCATTAACAAAATGTAACTCCAGTTATAAGGCCAACACAATTATGCATTTCACTACAATAACCCAAGTACATACTGTATTACAGTTAAAGAATTTACTTTAATGCATTTATTCAAATATGTATACAACTTGTTTAAAACGTAATATTACTGAATAATCACTATTTACTATAAATATTATATGTATACAATATTCATACAATTATGTTACTTTTACAATATTATGTATTTCACTTAATTAGCCTATAAGTTCATTATAATGTGTATATAATATGTATTAATATGTTATGACTTAACTGTCGATGGTACGCCATTTTCGCGTGACCGAGCAGATATCAGGACTCCATATTATAATTACAAATCATAATAGATAAATAGATAGATAGAGAGACAGATAGAAGCAGGGAGTCAGATGATGAGAAAGTATTGTGTCTGCGAGAATCGAGCAATGCTAAACATGCTTACACACACTTAACTCAAGGAATGCTTTATAGGCACACGACAGCGCCTAGTGACCATACACACATACTCACACACAGGCTTCTAGAACTTTCCACTCACAAGGAACACACGTGATACGTCTCCTGTTTCACCAGAATTTAGGAAAGAGAGGGCAGAAGGAGACAGGCCTTAGAACAGGCAGGTCAGAAGGAGGAAGGGCTTAGCAACTTGAGAGAGAGAGAGAGAGAGAGAGAGAGCGAGAGCGAGACAGGGAGACAGGGACTCTGCTCAACACACTCGTGAGTGAGAGACTTGTTAATATTTCCAAGACAAATAAAAATAGTCCCATACTATTCTTTACCTCTCCTGTCACTACATGACAAATGGGAAAGAAGATTAGCTACTCACGAAGCTACTGCAGTATAATAACCGCTCGTCCACAAGTCTAATATATATAAAAACTTCTCTACATGCAAATGCAAAGTCCTTTTATGACATTTGGTGGCAGCGGTGGGATCCGAACCCACTACAAGTAACCACAAAGTAACTCAACTACAAGTAACCACAAAGTAACTACAAAGTCTTTTATGACATTTGGTAGCAGCAAACATATACGAACCTCATCTACGAATCAACAGTGAATTCGTACAAAATATCAAGCTTGAAAAAAAAAAAAATGCCTCTCACAACCAACAACTTACAACCAGCTCCTGACAATATTCTCTCCAACCAGCCCCCTCCGTCTCCCCGATCATCATGCTGATGCAGAGGTGAAGAGATCACACGACGCCTTGCAAGTAGTTTAACAAAATATTGATACGATCTTGCAATTTCTACGACGAACCAGCGAACTACAACCATCTACAATCGACTACAATTAACAACTCTACGTCGTCTGTATAATCTTCTACACGCACCTACAAGTAGCGGCAGTCTTCATCCTACAACGAGTAAATCACAAGGAAAAAGGACCACAAATACCTCGAGGAAGAACAACAAAACAAACGAAGAGTGAGACACGACTCATAACCACCAGACCTCACCCTCCTCTCTCTGCTACATCCACCCAACCCCCAATGCTTACGCAGGAGTGCAGAGGTCAAGACGACGAAGCAAATACCAAGTCCATATTCACAACTCATCTTACTCACTCGTCTTCACTCAAGTTACTCATCGCTACTCATTCACTCACCACAGCCACCAGTGTGGGAAGTCGACGTCATCATGCGTGCATGCTGAAAAGACGCCACATCGGTCAACACACCACCTGCACCACCAGTCACACCATTCCCACCACGGTAAAAATGAGTGAGTTACATAGTTACTTCATTTATACAATACACAGTGATAGACAATAAGCTTCTGCACAAACATATAAAACGTGTTGTATAGTTGCAGTTTAAATACACATACTTACTTCAATTATCTGCATAATTCAATCATTAAATACTTGCACCAACAATAAATATTCTACACTGTATATATTCATTCATTTATTATAACATTTATTTACTACCAACGAGTGTTACCAATTATACCTACATAAAATACGTGTTTCATACATACAGCTATACATTATTACATCTACAAAGTAATAAAGAAAATATACCATCCCAGTTACTCATTGAGCGATTAAAGAACTGTATTTAACATTTATTAATTAAAGCTACCTAGTGGAAACATATAAATTAAGTTACAAGGTAAACTAGAGAAAAAAAAATGGCCAACACAAATGACGTTAGCAAGAGTGAACATCTTCAACACAATCGTGAAGACAATGATTTCCACACAGTGCTGACACACATATTACCCACGATAGGTACAAGTGAACAACAAGTCAGTGTATGTAGTAAATACTGTATATAGTGTATATATTTTTTATATAAAATAACAAAATATTGGACTATATAATATCATTTTCAGTAATACCTGTGCAATATAAACTAAACTTTAAAAAAGTATCCCAAGGAAATTAGCCAGTAATTATGCAACCATGAACAACATGGAAAAAGCGTACACAAGCGAAGAAAAACAAACTATAGAAAATCAATGCATACAAAAAAAAAAAAGAAAAAAGAAAGAAAGAAAAGTAAGAAAGAAAAAAGAGAAATAGAGTAAGATCACATAACAAACAAATGAAAATAAGTGTAAGTGTTACTACATATGCCAAAATACCACATAAACTACAAACAAAAAAGCAAATTGTTGTCTCCACAAACAAGTGGCATGACACATCATATCATCGACCGCAGCATATGTCAGGACTGCAATTATTACAATTTTGTAACTACAAACGATATGTAACAATTATGTAACGACAAACGATTGCATGATGTTACACTTGCTACAATTATGTAACTACAAACAATATGTACCATTTATGTAACAGTTGCATTAACAAGATGTAACTTTTATGTAACTTTAACTACAATTATGTAACTACAAACGATATGTAACAATTATGTAACGACAAACGATTGCATTATGTTACACTTTGCCAATTAACAGTTGCATTGACAAGATGTAACTTTTATGTAACTTTAACTACAATTATGTACCTACAAACGATATGTAACAATTATGTAACGACAAGCGATTGCATTATGTTACACTTTGCCAATTAACAGTTGCATTAACAAGATGTAACTTTTATGTAACTTTAACTACAATTATAAGGCAAAGACACTTATGTAACAGTTGCATTAACAAAATGTAACTCCAGTTATAAGGCCAACACAATTATGCATTTCACTACAATAACCCAAGTACATACTGTATTACAGTTAAATAATTTACTTTAATGCATTTATTCAAATATGTATACAACTTGTTTAAAACGTAATATTACTGAATAATCACTATTTACTATAAATATTATATGTATACAATATTCATACAATTATGTTACTTTTACAATATTATGTATTTCACTTAATTAGCCTATAAGTTCATTATAATGTGTATATAATATGTATTAATATGTTATGACTATTAACTGTCGATGGTACGCCATTTTCGCGTGACCGAGCAGATATCAGGACTCCATATTATAATTACAAATCATAATAGATAAATAGATAAATAGATAGATAGAGAGACAGATAGAAGCAGGGAGTCAGATGATGAGAAAGTATTGTGTCTGCGAGAATCGAGCAATGCTAAACATGCTTACACACACTTAACTCAAGGAATGCTTTATAGGCACACGACAGCGCCTAGTGACCATACACACATACTCACACACAGGCTTCTAGAACTTTCCACTCACAAGGAACACACGTGATACGTCTCCTGTTTCACCAGAATTTAGGAAAGAGAGGGCAGAAGGAGACAGGCCTTAGAACAGGCAGGTCAGAAGGAGGAAGGGCTTAGCAACTTGAGAGAGAGAGAGAGAGAGAGAGAGAGAGAGAGAGAGCGAGACAGGGAGACAGGGACTCTGCTCAACACACTCGTGAGTGAGAGACTTGTTAATATTTCCAAGACAAATAAAAATAGTCCCATACTATTCTTTACCTCTCCTGTCACTACATGACAAATGGGAAAGAAGATTAGCTACTCACGAAGCTACTGCAGTATAATAACCGCTCGTCCACAAGTCTAATATATATAAAAACTTCTCTACATGCAAATGCAAAGTCCTTTTATGACATTTGGTGGCAGCGGTGGGATCCGAACCCACTACAAGTAACCACAAAGTAACTCAACTACAAGTAACCACAAAGTAACTACAAAGTCTTTTATGACATTTGGTAGCAGCAAACATATACGAACCTCATCTACGAATCAACAGTGAATTCGTACAAAATATCAAGATTGAAAAAAAAAAAAAAAAATGCCTCTCACAACCAACAACTTACAACCAGCTCCTGACAATATTCTCTCCAACCAGCCCCCTCCGTCTCCCCGATCATCATGCTGATGCAGAGGTGAAGAGATCACACGACGCCTTGCAAGTAGTTTAACAAAATATTGATACGATCTTGCAATTTCTACGACGAACCAGCGAACTACAACCATCTACAATCGACTACAATTAACAACTCTACGTCGTCTGTATAATCTTCTACACGCATCTACAAGTAGCGGCAGTCTTCATCCTACAACGAGTAAATCACAAGGAAAAAGGACCACAAATACCTCGAGGAAGAACAACAAAACAAACGAAGAGTGAGACACGACTCATAACCACCAGACCTCACCCTCCTCTCTGTGCTACATCCACCCAACCCCCAACGCTTATGCAGGAGTGCAGAGGTCAAGACGACGAAGCAAATACCAAGTCCATATTCACAACTCATCTTACTCACTCGTCTTCACTCAAGTTACTCATCGCTACTCATTCACTCACCACAGCCACCAGTGTGGGAAGTCGAGGTCATCATGCGTGCATGCTGAAAAGACGCCACATCGGTCAACACACCACCTGCACCACCAGTCACACCATTCCCACCACGGTAAAAATGAGTGAGTTACATAGTTACTTCATTTATACAATACACAGTGATAGACAATAAGCTTCTGCACAAACATATAAAACGTGTTGTATAGTTGCAGTTTAAATACACATACTTACTTCAATTATCTGCATAATTCAATCATTAAATACTTGCACCAACAATAAATATTCTACACTGTATATATTCATTCATTTATTATAACATTTATTTACTACCAACGAGTGTTACCAATTATACCTACATAAAATACGTGTTTCATACATACAGCTATACATTATTACATCTACAAAGTAATAAAGAAAATATACCATCCCAGTTACTCATTGAGCGATTAAAGAACTGTATTTAACATTTATTAATTAAAGCTACCTAGTGGAAACATATAAATTAAGTTACAAGGTAAACTAGAGAAAAAAAAATGGCCAACACAAATGACGTTAGCAAGAGTGAACATCTTCAACACAATCGTGAAGACAATGATTTCCACACAGTGCTGACACACATATTACCCACGATAGGTACAAGTGAACAACAAGTCAGTGTATATAGTAAATACTGTATATAGTGTATATATTTTTTATATAAAATAACAAAATATTGGACTATATAATATCATTTTCAGTAATACCTGTGCAATATAAACTAAACTTTAAAAAAGTATCCCAAGGAAATTAGCCAGTAATTATGCAACCATGAACAACATGGAAAAAGCGTACACAAGCGAAGAAAAACAAACTATAGAAAATCAATGCATACAAAAAAAAAAAAAAAAGAAAGAAAAGTAAGAAAGAAAAAAGAGAAATAGAGTAAGATCACATAACAAACAAATGAAAATAAGTGTAAATGTTACTACATATGCCAAAATACCACATAAACTACAAACAAAAAAGCAAATTGTTGTCTCCACAAACAAGTGGCATTACACATCATATCATCGACCGCAGCATATGTCAGGACTGCAATTATTACAATTTTGTAACTACAAACGATATGTAACAATTATGTAACGACAAACGATTGCATGATGTTACACTTGCTACAATTATGTAACTACAAACAATATGTACCATTTATGTAACAGTTGCATTAACAAGATGTAACTTTTATGTAACTTTAACTACAATTATGTAACTACAAACGATATGTAACAATTATGTAACGACAAACGATTCCATTATGTTACACTTTGCCAATTAACAGTTGCATTGACAAGATGTAACTTTTATGTAACTTTAACTACAATTATGTACCTACAAACGATATGTAACAATTATGTAACGATAAGCGATTGCATTATGTTACACTTTGCCAATTAACAGTTGCATTAACAAGATGTAACTTTTATGTAACTTTACAATTATAAGGCAAAGACACTTATGTAACAGTTGCATTAACAAAATGTAACTCCAGTTATAAGGCCAACACAATTATGCATTTCACTACAATAACCCAAGTACATACTGTATTACAGTTAAATAATTTACTTTAATGCATTTATTCAAATATGTATACAACTTGTTTAAAACGTAATATTACTGAATAATCACTATTTACTATAAATATTATATGTATACAATATTCATACAATTATGTTACTTTTACAATATTATGTATTTCACTTAATTAGCTTATAAGTTCATTATGATGTGTATATAATATGTATTAATATGTTATGACTATTAACTGTCGATGGTACGCCATTTTCGCGTGACCGAGCAGATATCAGGACTCCATATTATAATTACAAATCATAATAGATAAATAGATAAATAGATAGATAGAGAGACAGATAGAAGCAGGGAGTCAGATGATGAGAAGGTATTGTGTCTGCGAGAATCGAGCAATGCTAAACATGCTTACACACTCTTAACTCAAGGAATGCTTTATAGGCACATGACAGCGCCTAGTGACCATACACACATACTCACACACAGGCTTCTAGAACTTTCCACTCACAAGGAACACACGTGATACGTCTCCTGTTTCACCAGAATTTAGGAAAGAGAGGGCAGAAGGAGACAGGCCTTAGAACAGGCAGGTCAGAAGGAAGAAGGGCTTAGCAACTTGAGAGAGAGAGAGAGAGAGAGCGAGACAGGGAGACAGGGACTCTGCTCAACTCACTCGTGAGTGAGAGACTTGTTAATATTTCCAAGACAAATAAAAATAGTCCCATACTATTCTTTACCTCTCCTGTCACTACATGACAAATGGGAAAGAAGATTAGCTACTCACGAAGCTACTGCAGTATAATAACCGCTCGTCCACAAGTCTAATATATATAAAAACTTCTCTACAAGCAAATACAAAGTCCTTATGACAAGCCAATGAGATTTCCTATTGCTCTCTGAGAACAAATGGGCAAAGGTCAAGGCCACATGGCAAAGTCAGTTTAAACAACTCATTTCAAGATATGCCAATCTTGATGTACGGGTTCACAACTAGGCATGGATGAAAGGAATTACTTTTGAGAACAATCAGTTAAGGGCCAAGGTCATAGGTCAAGGTAAAGTACTCGACCCTAAAAGTAAAACAATTTTTTACTTGCTATTAAAACCACTCTCGGCACAAGGGCTGATAGCCAACCAATGATGACGAAATTCTGTTTTGAGAACGATAAGTAAAAAGACGATGTCACGGGTCAGCGTTATCTCCAATAGCCCTGATCCAGTATGGATCAAATTTGGTGACAATGTTAGGGGCCAGACAGGAACGAAGTAATTAAGTTTTGGAAACAATCGGCTGAAGGTCAAAATCAAAGACCAGGCAAATGTTTACTTTCCTTGGATCATCGACAGTTTCAATTCTTCATCTGCTATTTCTTGAACATCTACGCCATGATCTTTCGTCTTCAGTTTCTTCAACATTAGTTTTTCAAAATCATATTTTTCTTTATCATCTGCTTTCTCTCCTACGTCTTTGATAGCTTTTGTTTCTGCTTTGGCTTCACAATCCTCTGTCTCCAGTTCTTTTTCTTTTAAGTATATCAGTAGTGTTGCTTATAGTTTTTCTTAAATTAAGAAGTGAATATTATTATTGTTATTATTATTGTTATTATTATTATTATTATTATTAGTAGTAGTAGTAGTAGTAGTAACAGTAGTTGTTGTAGTAGTAGTATAAGTAATTTTGTTGATCGCCATCTACAGTCTTTCCATAGCTGGAGTTCTTTATATCCGTCATTGTTTTTATTACCGTTATTATTATTGTTATTTTTACCGTTATTATTATTATCATTATTATTATTATTATTATTATTATTATCATCATCATCATCATCATGCCATCACTTTTGGGCTCCGATTTTCATCATACATATTGAGGATGTATACATTATCATGACCCTCTTACATTAACCCAGTTACAATGACCTTGACCTACTTTTGAAGGTCACAGGTTCGAACATGTCACAAAATCATGCCTTTTCATCTTGTTTACTCCAAAACTATCACTGATACACGAACTTGGACGGAAATTCCATGATAAAATTATTGGCCATACATTTGTATGGAAAAAAAATTGGTCATTCATATGTGACGGTATTATATGGGACACCCCACTTTGCAACAAATTTAATTGCTCTTCCTTATAGGGAAAACCAAAACATAAATTAGGCACTTCTTTGAGCTTCAAAGTTTTGTCTGGTCCTGGACCAGGTCTGCAATTTTGGGTGGTAGTTTGGCCAACGGTTTTGGGGTGAGAGAGAGAGAGAGAGAGAGAGAGAGAGAGAGAGAGAGAGAGAGAGAGAGAGAGAGAACATAAGTTGTGTTTGTCTAAAATTTGATCCAAATAGCATTTTCACCCATAAAAACTCATTTTGGGTAATATTATGTTCTAGTAAACTACCCCAGACATGTACCCAATCTACCCCCCCCCACACACACAAGTGTCATATTTGGCCTCTGATGTTACTGTGGGGGTTAACGAGTGCATTTTGTGGTTTTATTCTCACAGGTGAATAACAATAACTGTCTCTGACAGTTACAGTCTTCTAGTCAGTGATCTCCACTTGCTACCATATATGGAGATCACTATCATTTTACTTTCAAGTTTCACAATATAGGTAGCGAAGCTTCTTATCGTCAGTATTATCATTTTTCTGTGCACATTTTTTCTTCGATTTTGGTGATATTACACATGGAGGAACCCTTGGGTAACCCAAGTCCTTGTGCCAAATATAAATGACCCTGACGTATTTTTAAAGGTCATATAGCCTACTCATTTTTATTTTAGAAATTGCATAGTTGAAATTGAAATATCTCATAAACTAATTGAGATGCAGCTATTTGGTTGAAGACCCTTTGATAAAAATGTTTGCTGAATAATTTTGGTTTAATATTTGGTCAATTAGGCGAGTGGAAAGTACCGAATTCAAATCTCAGTTTTTTTTTTTCCCTTAGGAAAACGTTATAGAGGAAACCATACAAGCATTAAAGCTGTTTCTCTCCAGATATATAGCTATGGTTCTTCTTAAGATCTGGAAGGAATATGGTTACAGTTACTCATACATT
This sequence comes from Coenobita brevimanus, assembly GCF_032717465.1. Taxonomy (NCBI): domain Eukaryota; kingdom Metazoa; phylum Arthropoda; class Malacostraca; order Decapoda; family Coenobitidae; genus Coenobita; species Coenobita brevimanus. Next base: position 28,766,954 of record NC_137053.1, on the reverse strand, counting down.
TAGCCAGATATTTAGACAAAAGTAAAATTTACACATGCCTTCTTCAACTCCTTTGTCTTCAGATCTTGTTGATATTACACAAGAAGTTACCTTAGGTTCTTCAGATATTGTTTGTATTACACTTATATACCTTATTTACTATATGGCGAAACTTCTTTATTGTGACTACACAACATGAATAGGCAGCTAATTATAATTATTATCATTCCTTCACTTTTCCTCTCCAGTTTTCATCTTACTTATTGAGGATGTACAGTACCATGACACTATCAAGCTTCCCCCTACTCAGTGACGTAGACCTACTTTTCAGTCACAGGTCCCAAAATTTGAAAAAATCCTAAATATTCAACCTGAGTATGCTCCAAAATTACTATATATACATGAGTATGGAAGGAAATCATGCAATAAAATTATTTTCCAAACATTTGTATGTAAAATATTTGAAGCTGATTCATACGTGATATTAAGATTTTTGGGACACCTAATTTCTCAAAATTTTCAATTGCTTCTCCATACAGGAATAATCAAAACATCAGTGAGGCACTTGGCCCTAGAAGTTTTGTCTGGTCCTGAACCAGGTCTGTATACTTTTTGGTGGCAGTTTGACCAACGATTTTTGAGTTTAAAAAAAAAAAAAAAAGTACGTTCAGCTGTATTTTCATAGACGGAGATCAGTAACTGTCTCTGACAGTTACTGGCTTCCAGTTATTATTATTATTGTTATCATTATTATTATTATTATTATTACTACTACTACTACTACTAATACTACCACTACTACTACTACTACTCGCGTAAGGCTGCCATAGACGGCCTTATAGTTATTGTTCCGTCACTCTTAGTGTACTTTTTGGAAATCTGAAGTAAACTAAGTACGTATTGTTAAGAAGCAGGATTTGCCAGTTAGGTGCTCGAGAAGCTTCTCGGCGTTTCCTGTATGGTAGTTCCGGTACCGGTACGAGTCAGAGTTGCCAGTTTGCCTGCTGTTTGTGAGCGTAGTTATTTTGTAAGTTGTACACTAATTTTTTTTTGTGCTCATTTTCTTTATAACGTTTTATTTACCAGTATGTGATTATTTGGTAAATTATGTAATTGAAACTGAGTTTGTACCGTAAATAATTTACAGTGTTATGTAAAGTAAGAAAACTCTTGCATGTATTGGCTGTCTCCGAGTTGGTAACTGTGCTCTCTTTCTGGAATACACAGGAACTGTGGAAAAATATAGATAGTTCTAGAACAATGCAAGCTCATATAAGGATGGGGAGGAGACTAGAGCAAGTTTAGTTGGTTTTCAGTTCAGTTTGAGTGTAGTGCAGTGTCAGTGCAATGAAGTTTGTATATTTTCAGTACCTGTGAAAGAGTGAAGTGTTATTGAAGTCCATATATCATCGGTACTCGTGAAAATAGTGGTGTTGTCAAGCATTAAGTGTAATTGCAGTTAATAAAGTTTGTATAGCTCCAGTGCTTGTGAGAATAGTGATGTGAAGTTGGAAAGCATTAAGTGTAAGTATTTGGAAAATAAAGACAGTGAACTTCAGAAGCCAGTGTTTATTTACCACGCCTGAGCTGATCTTGTGTACTGTACACCTAAGGACTGACCATAGAAAGAACAACTCACTGGGCAACGTCCTTCCTACACTGGACTACTGCTGTTGGAGCCTGTGGCAGTGTGGGGACGTGGACATAACAGTATGAATAAATCAGTATGTAGTAAGGCTGGAAGAAAATATACTTTGTTCTTCTGTCTCTGTTATAGAAAACAAAGTATTAAGGGGTAAGTATAACAGTTTCATGAATCAATATTTTCCAGACCACTGAAACCAAAAAAGTTTATCTAAATCTTTGGCCCTAAGGAGTATATATATATATATATATATATATATATATATATATATATATATATATATATATATATATATATATATATATATATATATATATATATATATATATATAGCATGTTTATTGCAACGTTTCGAATAGGACCCTCTTCATCGGGCAAACTAAAATAAAACAATAATATTCCTAGCGAGCATAGCACGAGTACCAGGCTAAAAACTCAACAAACAGGAAAATTACAGGAAAGAAGAAAGACAGCTAAAACAAAGCATTGAAAAGAGTAGTTCAATTGATTTTTCGTTATTAACAAGGGAGGGTTTATATTTAAGTGTTAACAAGGACTCACTGATAAACACCTCCTTCTCCGACGCCTTGACAACAGAAATGTAAATGAATCTAGATGGATGGGATGATCCTCCTGGAGTGCATGTTGCCGAATGGCGCTAAAAGAGGGACTATGCAATGGTCTGCTAGTTCGGATCGATCTCCCCAGGTGTTCAAAGATCCAGACCTTGAGTTGGCTCTTTGTTTTGCCAATATACACTGCATTACAGCAGTGACACTCGTATTTATATACTACAGAGGCCTGTAGCTCTTTGGGGATCAGATCCTTGAACCTGAAAAGACTCTGAACTGTTCGACCAGCTTTAAACACTACTCTTATGTTGAGGATAAAATTCCTTTAGTAATTTAACTAAACTGTTTCTTAGAGCAAAACTGCGCTTACCTACAAACAGGAAAGAAAAGTAAATATCCTTTTCTTGACCATAATTTTCTGTGGTCTAGGATTCAATATTCTGCCAAAAGCTTGTCCTACATACGAATCTTTAATACGGAATGGAAAGCTAATGTGAAATAAAATATCTCAGGAACTAAATTTTCAGGTGATAATCAAGATAGTTACTGCTGATATGGTAGGCGCGGTGAACCAGTGTAGCAACAAAGTTCCTCTTATAATCAGTATGAAAGAAGAAAACTTTGTCATGAGTCCAGTAAATGTAGGCTTCCTATATACTGAGATAGAAAATGAATTCCCTGAATGGGTAACTAAAATATTAAGGAAGGGTGGTGGTTTGTTTATCTCTCTTTCAACTGTGAACTCTATATTACTATCTCTGGAATTAAGATACTCCAAAAATTTTGGGATACGGGATTCTTATCTAAAAATCATATAGAGGTCATCCACATAGCGTCGATAAAATAATGGTCTAAACTGCAGGGGGCACTCATCCAACCAGCGTACCTCATGATGGGACAAAAAAAGCATTTACCTCAACATAAGAGTAGTGTTTAAAACTGGTCGAACAGTTCAGAGTCTTTTCAGGTTCAAGGATCTGGTCCCTAAAGAGCTTCAGGCCTCTGTAGTATATAAATACGAGTGTCACTGCTGTAATGCAGTGTATATTGGCAAAACAAAGCGCCAACTCAGGGTCCGGATCTTTGAACACGTGGGAAGATTGATCCGAACTATAGTCTATTTGACTGACCTGTGCACCTGAGATGTATGGGACAAGTAGGGTGTGTTTGTTTCGCGACTGCTGATTGGCCGCCGATGATGTCATTGAAGTAAATGCATTCATGTATTGTAGTGCAACGTGTGGACGGTGTACACCGTAGGTGGATATTATAGTGCAACATGAGGACGTAGGTGTACACCGTGGGTGGATGCAGTGCAACTTGCGGACGTGGATGTACACCATGGGGGGAAAATTTGCTTCAAACATCACTCATCGTTTTATATAACTTTATAATCAAGAATAATTTCCTTTGATAACAGTAAAATTTTAAAGTTAATTTTGACCTCTTTAGCTTCGGAAATTATTCCATATTTAATCTGGCTGCTTGTACTGAGGGCAGTTTAAAAATATAAATATATTTGTGTTAAAATAAGAAGAGGTGTAGATTTAAATCATTGGCGGCCAATCAGCAGCCGCGATTCAAACACACTCTACTCCCTCCATACATCTCAGCTGCACAGGTCAGTTAAATAGGGTATAGCAGACCATTGCATATTCCCTCTTTTAGCGCCATTCGGCAACATGCACTCCAGGAGGATCATCCCGTCCGTCTAGATTCATTTACATTTCTGTTGTTTATCAGTGAGACCTTGTTAACACTTAAATATAAACCCTCCCTTGTTAATAACGAGAAATCAATTGAACTACTCTGTTTTTAATGCTCTGTTTTAGCTGTATTTCTTCTTTCCTGTATATTGCTGGTTCTTCCTTATGCATGTTTTCAATGATTTTACGTCGAATTTTGTTGAGTTTTTAGCCTGGTACTCGTGCTATATTCGCTAGGAATATTATTGTTTTATTTATTTTAGATTGCCTGATGATGAAGAGCGTCATCTTCGAAACGTTGCAATAAACATGCTCCACACTGTACTGGTTCTTCTGTTTCTTATTCACCTCCGCTTTCCTAAAGATGTATCCATTGATATATATATATATATATATATATATATATATATATATATATATATATATATATATATATATATATATATATATATATATAAAACAGAACAGAGGAAGGAAAAACAAATGAATAAAAAAACTAATCCGTACACCAGATTACTGGTGTCCTCTGTTCATAAAGTATCTCTAACAGTTAGACTTGAGCAGCTGTAGGTTGAAGTTTTGAGGGAAACAACTCTGGGGAAGCAAGTTCTAGAGAGATGCAGTTCGGAGAATGAAAGAATTCTGATAGGCAGAAGTTCTACAATATGACTGAGTGACATTCCAGTCATGAGCGCTACCAGATGACCGTATAGCACGAAGGAAGGCATGGAGAGGTGGCATAATGGACGCAACTTCGTCTGAGCATTTGCTATAATAATATCTGTAAAATAATGCAAGGGAGGCAACATTCCTTCTTACTTGTAGGGGAGGTTGTTTATTTGCAATGGCAGGGTTATTAATAATTCTAACAGCTTTGTTCTGAATTTTGTCCAGTTGTTTTAATGCAACCTCTCCACATCCATTCCACAACGGTGACCAGTATGCAAGCTGAGAGCACACATGACTCATATGTTATAGCTAACTGCTCGTCAGTGAAGAAGTTACGGACTCTGTACAATAATCCAAGTTTCTTTGAGGCGGTTTTAGCAAGTGATCTGAAATGAGAGGTCCAGCTGAGGGCACTGTTAAGTGAGACACCGAGAATTTCAATACTTTTGGACACAGGAATATTTGTAGCATTGAAGGTGATATACGAATGTGGCAATACCTGTCTACTAGTAAATTATATATATTTAGTTTTACATGCATTAAATGAGACATGGCTGTTTTGTCCCCGTTCAGTGATTGTAGGTAAGTCTTGATTTATGGAGATGGCTGTACTGAGTTGAGAGTTAAAGATATCAAACTTCGTAAATGGGCGTCTGAGTGTGAATGAACTATGAAGACAAGAAAGAGATCATTAATATGAACCAGGAACAGGATTGGTGCAAGAACTGATCCCTGCGGCATTCTGGCGTTATTTGAGTTGAAATTGGAATGTGTATCATCTACTTTTATTTTTCTGTCGCTGAGATATGAGGGAATCAAAGGAACAAAAGACTTTAGTCCATTGCAAAGGAGTTTAGACAACAGGGAACGGTGCCATACTCTGTCGAAAGCTTTAGAAATATCAAGGGCTACTGCATGAGTTTCTCCATGTAGGTCAGTTGATTGATGGATTTTATGAGTCAAGAGATTATGTCAATGGTGGATCTTTCCTGGCGAAAACCATATTGTCTATCACTAATTAAGTTGTTGGATTCAATATTTTTAACTATGAGCTTATTAATTAAAGTTTCAAATACCTTACCAAGAGAAGATGTGACAGCTATTGGTCTGTAATCAGAGGGGTCAGAGGAACTTTCTTTCTTTGGAATTGGGTGGATATTGGCCTCTTTCCATGAATTAGGGAATGAAGAAGTACGTATGCATAGCCTCAATAATTTAGCAAGAACAGAGGCAAATTCTGGGGAACACTTTTTCAAAACAATTGGCGGAATTCCATCTGGGCCTGGAGCTTTGTTGGTAGGTAAATTGTCTAGGATGGATTATACTTATCTTGTCTGTATTTAAGTGGAACAGTTTCGGGAGAGTCAAGTTCTAGTACTGGGACGTTCTGGCTGGCTTCCTCTATGGTAAAATTTCTGGCAAATGTACTGGCTTTACCACTTTCCCATGCGGGTCATTTGTAAGGTTGCCATCTGAAGGTTTTAGTGGGAGAATGGATGATGACTTGTTAAAGTTATTATTGAAAGAATTCAGAGTTGACCAGAATATTCTGTTGTCATTAGGGTTGTCAAGTAGTTTTGATGCTTGATTTTTAAGAAAATTTGATTTTGCGAGATTTGTTACAGCTTTTGCATGGTTTCTATCTATCTATCTATATACCTAGGCTGCTTCCCACAAGGAAAGGGAGGTAGCCGAGACAGGACGACACACTCCCAATTTACTCATCCATTCAAACACATTCATTCGCATCTTAGCCCCAAAGGGGAGAAGGGACAGATCCTCACCGCACCACACCACACAAGGGTCAACTGTGCAGTGCAATCAGTGACATCTGCAGCATGGCCCGACAGCAGAGCTGGTTTACCCCTCCCACATCATAATAGACCCATCCCCTTACCTGCACCTGACCTGACTAGCTGATCAGACCAAATGCGGGAGAATATCCCCTCAGGGCTGCATCATCATTTATTCATTCACAATTTCTCTCCATTTATTTCTGTCACGCACAGCCACTCTTCCTTGCTCAACAGACATCCCTCTCGCATCCAGCCCTCTCTTCACACTGTCCATCCATCCTATTCATGGTCTTCCTCTCAGCCTTACACCTCTCACATAAGATCTAGTTATCTTTTTCACCAGTCGTTCATTATCCATTCGCTCCATATGGCCAAACCATCGCAACACCCTCTGCTCAACTCTAGCAGCCATCTCCTGAACAACTCCAGTTCTCCTTCACACTTCATCATATCGCACTCGATCCATACGCGTCACGCCATACATACTCCTCAGACACATCATCTCCATTACATTAAAACTTTTCCTCTCTGCTACACCCATATTCCATGTTTCAGCCCCATATAACACAGTCAGTACCACGACACCATTATACAGCCTTCTCTTTACATCCATTCTAAGCGAATGACATCTAAACACTTTTTTCATTCCTCCCAGCACCCTACCTACTTCATTTATTCTAAACTTCACTTCTGCATCTATTTCCATCCACAGCAACATGTGACCCTAAATATATAAAACACTCTACCTCCTCAAGCAACTCACCATTCAAAACCATATTCATCCCCCTACCATCTACCAACCACGCACACTTCATCACTTTACTCTTATTCTCATTTACTTTCAATTTCCTCCTTTCACACACCCTTCCAAACTCCTCTACCAACTGTCTCAATCTCTTCTCTGAATCACCCACCAGTGCAGTATCATCTGCAAACAGCAGCTGCTTCAGATTTCACTCTCCACCATCGACATTCACCAGACTCAGACTTCCACCTAAAACTCTTGCATTCACCTCCCTTACAACACCATCCATATAAATATTAAACAATGAAGGCGACATCACACATCCCTGTCGCAGTCCCACTCTCACGGGAAACCAATCACTCACAGCATTTTCCACTCTTACACACGCTCTACTATTTACATAACAACTTTTCACCCCTTTTAGTAACCTACCATCAAGTCCATACAATTTTAAAACAGTCCACAAAGTCTCCCTATCAATTCAATTGTACGCATTCTCTAAATCCATGAATGCCCAAAACACATCCTTGCCTTTCGCTAAATACTTTTCACACACTCGTTTCACAGCGAACACCTGGTCCACGCATCCCATCCCTCTCCTAAAGCCACACTGCTCATCACCTATCACTCCCTCTGTACCCTCTCTAACTCTCATAATTAACACACTGCCATACATCTTACCTACAACACTCAAGAGACTTACACCCCTAAAGCTAGTACATTCATACTTATCACCCTTGCCTTTATACAACGGGACCACACAAGCACTTGCCCAGTCAATTGGCACCATACCTTTCACAAAGCACACATTCATCAATCTTACTAACCAATCAACAATAGTCACTCCACCACCCTTCAGGCATTCCACAGCACACCCATCCATACCTGCAGCTTTCCCTGTTTTAATCTCCTTTACTGCCTTCTCCACTTCCTCCTTGGTGATCAAAGAATCATTCAACTCTCCCAACACATTTATTCCTTGCACCCTTCCATCTGCCACAATCTCAGCCACCCTTTTCTCCTCTACATTTAACAATCTTTCAAAATACTCTGCCCATCTCTTCCTTACTGCATCCATCTCAATTAACATCCTTCCATCCTTTGGTTTTACTCGCTCTTCCTTCCCAGACTCTCCCTTTCGCACCCTTTTAACCTCCTTCAAGAACATTTTCTTAGTCTGTTGAAATTTTTCAGTCAGCTGCCTACCCCACCTCTAATCTTCTGCCACTTTACCATCACGCACAGCCCTTCTCGCCTTATTCCTCTTTTCCTTGTACCTCTCATATGACACCTCATCCTTCCTCTGCAGCCACACTTCATATGCATGTTTCTTCTCAGCCACAGCCATACTTACTTCCTCCCACCACCATTCACTTCCTTTTCTTACACCACCACCCACACATCTCACACCACACACCTCTTCTGCATGCCCCACCACAGCACTCTTAAACAACTGCCATTCCTCCTCCACACTGCCATTTTCCTGATCTTTCACTGCATTCCACTCATCTTTCAACTTCTCCGGATACTCTGTCATTTTCTCTCTTTTATCCAACTCACTTTCAAAACCTCCCTGCCACACCTAACCCTCCTAGCCCTCACCCATCTCTTACCTACTCTTAACTTTCCCTCCACCAGGTAGTGGTCAGACATACCTCCACCCTCCCCTCTCAGAACTCTCACATCCAACAATCTTCCTATCACATGCCTAGACACAACCATATAATCCATCAATGCATTATCCACAACCATTCCACCCTCCTGTCTCACCCATGTATACTTATAAATATCTTTCTTCTCGAACAGCGTATTTCCAATCACCATCTCTCGCTCAGCACACATCCCTATCATTCGTTCCCCATTTTCATTTCTTCCAGGCACACCATGCATACCAACTACACCTTCAACTGCTACATTTCCCACTCTAGCATTCAGATCTCTCATCATTACCACATTCACATTCGCTCCAAAACTCTGCAGACACTCATCAACATCATTCCAGAAAGACTCCCTCTCTGCTTCATCCCTTTCATTACCAGGCCCATATGCACTCACAAACACACACAACTCACGTTCAAATTTCGCTTTCACCCACATCAGTCTCGATGACACCTCCTTCCATTCAATCACACACTGCTGTAATTCCGGACTCACTAACAAGGCCACACCTTCTCTTGCCCTTCCTCTATCAACACCTGACAATCTTCCATTCACACTTCCAGACATAGACTCACCCTTCCCTTTCATCTTCGTTTCACTCAAAGCCAACACATCTAACTTTCTTCTCACAAACATTCTCCCAATCTCCTCCCTTTTAGCCTCAATCGTACTACATCCACGCACATTCATAGACCCAATCTTCAGGGTACGGGGATAACTCAGTCCTCCATCCCTTTCTCTGGCCTGTCTCTTTTTAGTAACTAAAAAACAGAGGAGGGGGTCCCTAGTCCCCTCACCCCATCCCTTTTAGTCGCCTTTTACGACACGCAGGGAATACGGTGGCAGTATTCTTCCTAACACAACCTGGCCGCAGAGTAATAGTACCACCCCATAGTGCGACCAGATTGTGTCCCCTCCACCACAGGGGGGAGGGGAAGAATCTGGTTTCTAGCAGTTTTAAATAGAGAGAGTGACTCAGATGTTTTTTATTTTAAGTAAGAGTTATTTGCTAATGACTTTTGGGCTGTTACTCTGGCATAGTTGCTATCAAACCATTTTGGAGAGCTCGATCTTTTTGTGAACTGTTGACTAGGTATGAATTAATCCATATCATATATCATCATCATCATCATCATCATCAGCCATTTGAGTATTGTTACGGAACAGAGAAAACTGTCCCGCAAAGTTCCAGGTTCAAAACAAAAGAGTTAGGTAAAATTATAAGTTAAAGTTTAATGCTCAAACTAACAACTAAACATTCAGGACTCATAAGGATAATGTAATTGCAAAAAACAGGTTAAATATATGGTTAACTGCAATAGCCTCTATTAACACGAAATTAGCAAGAGTAAATTTATCTAAGTCAGCCCTCATAAAATGAGAAAACCTGATAATGCTCAGTTAATGCAAGATATATTATTACAGATACAAAATATTATTACTACTGGCTGACAGCAAAAACTCTACATTAATCACAAAAATCTCACCAGGCCTACGAATTAACACCTTATGCTATACAGTACAAGAAAAAATGTAATAACACTTATACTCAAATTACACAGCTGCTAGATGGTTGGAGACTTCCTGAGCACTCACAATAATAACAACTGTACAGGGGAGGACAGAGATGTGAACAAAATGAGGAGTAGCTCTAAGTGGCAATTAATGCAGAAACTGAGCTCATTATATAGGGGCCGGCAGAGCTTGATACAACTTGTAAGAAGGACGCGCAAATGAAGCCATAGGGGACAAAGAGTTGACACTCCTGCTCTGAACAACAGAAAGAACGACTTACTCTACTACAAGGGAGGAGGGGGAGAGTGAGGTAGAACACGCACTATGGAAGCCACGAGGCGAATCGTGATCAAACATGCAGGATACTGTATGTTAGAATTATACAAAGGATGATGAAATCATAGGCTATGTAACACCTCCCCACAAAGAAAAAGAAATTTACAAAGGAAATTTCTTATTACTCTAAAACAATCTGTCTAAAGTCTAGATAAGCAATCTGTAATAACATTTTCTTTCCCCTTGATATGTTGTATGTCTAATGAATACTGAAAAAGTAGACTCCATCTTGTTAATCTCTGATTTTTATCTTTAAACTTACGAAGGAATTTCAGTGGGTTATGATCGGTATAAATGACTATGGGGTCATAACCAGAACACAAATAAAATGGGAAATGCTGTAAACCCAAAATCAAGGCCAAGAGCTCTTTCTCAATAGCTGAGTAGTTCTTTTGAGGTGGAGTGAACTTCTTACTGTAATAAGGTACAGGGTGTTCAATACCCTGATCATCCTCTTGCAGCAAAACAGCCCCAGCTCCTGTATCACTTGCGTCAACAGCCATCTTAAAAGGCTTAGCAAAATTTGGAGTAGCGAGTACTGGCTGACTTAATAGGATAGCTTTAAGTTTACTGAAAGAGGATTCACAGTTATCGGTCCAGACAAATTTAACTCCCTTTTTCAGTAGGTCTGTAAGTGGTGATACAAGAATTGAAAAGTTAAGAACAAAGCTCCTGTAATAACCTACCATTCCCAAAAATCTTTGTAGCTCTTTCCTACTTTTAGGTCTGGGAAGATCACTTATAACCTGAACCTTAGCTCCTGGTGGTGCAACGTGTCCATCACCAATTACGTACCCAAGGTACTGAACTTTAGCTTGACCAAACTCACACTTTGATAAATTAGCTACAAGATTAGCCTGAACCAAACGCTCAAGAAATTTACTGACAGGGCATTGGTGATCTTTCCAGTTGTCACTGAAGATTAATACATCATCAATATAGACAACACACCCTGCCAAACCCTCTGTTACAACATTCATGAGCTTCTGAAATGTGGCTGGTGCATTCTTCATACCATATGGCATTACAGAACATGCAAAAGTCTTTTCTAGTGTTACAAAACATGAGATCTCCCTAGCACGTTCAGTCATAGGTACTTGCCAGTATCCCTTTAACAAATCAAACTTACTTATGTACCTAGCCTTTCCGATCTTGTCTATGCAATCTTCCACACGAGGGAGAGGGTAAGTGTCTCTTTTGGTTATCTGATTAACACGTCTGTAGTCGATGCAAAGCCGCTGTGACCCACCTGGCTTAGGGACTAGAGTGACAGGAGAACTCCACTCACTCTGACAGGGCTCAATCATCTTGTGGTCCAACAGGTAGCCAAGCTCCTTCTGGATGAGAGGAACTTTCACTGGGTTCACACGGTAAGGAGGCAGTTTAATTGGCTTTGCGTCTCCAACATCGACATCATGCATCAACACAGTGGTTTTTCCTGGAGTACGAGGGGTGATTAGAAAGAAATGACAGTGAGTCCATAAACTTTTATTAGCATGAAGAACTATCAAACTATGACTCACATTCCTTCAAAGTACTCCCCTCCAACCTCTATGCAGCGTTCCATTCTCTTCCTCCACTTCATGAAGCAAGCGTGGTACTCTGAAGACGGTATACTTCGGAGTTCTGAATTGACGGTCCGTGCCAAGTCTTGGATGCGATGAAATTGCTTCCCAGCGATGGCAGATTTAATTTTTGGAAACAACCAAAAGTCACAGGGAGCCAGGTCAGGGGAGTAGGGTGGGTGGGGGAGCAGAGTTATACCTTGTTGTTCCAGGTACTGCATAGTGAGGCGAGCTTTGTGGGGTGCAGCATTGTCGTGGTGCAGCAAAAGGCGAGACCAACGGCGGGTTGGTGCGGTGTTGGCCTTGTGTTCCAAGACTTGTGGAAGGACCTGGTCTGTGTAGTATTGGGCTGTGATAGTGGACTTTTCAGGCATCACATCCACGCATATTGGTCCTTGAGAATTGAAAAAGATGGAGAAAAGGCGCTTCTGGCTGCGAAATCCTTCCTTCAAAATCTGAGGTCGAGGGTCTTCATCGCCCAACCACACCATGTTTGACTGCTTGTCACGGGTTGTGAAGAATGAAATCCAACACTCATCTCCAGTAGCAACATCTGAGAACCGTTTTGGACCATTTGGTTCAAATTCAGCAAGCCAGACACGACAAATCCTCACCCGTTCAGCCTTTTGCTCATCAGTCAACAAATGGGGTATCCATCGACAACACTTCTTCCTCAGGTGTAATTGTTCATGCACGATGTCATATGCACTCCCATAACTGATATCAAGCTCCAAGGCTAAGAACCTAAGAGTTACAGTTGGATCCTCGTCAATGATGGACCGTGCACGGACAGTTGTTGCTTCGGTCACGGATGTCCGGGGGCGTCCAGAGCATTGTTCATCTTTCAGTTCAGTTTTTCCTGCTGTGAAAGCACGAATCCAGCGGGAAACAGTTTCCAGGGAAGGAGTAGTGTCTGGATAAACTTGTAATAATTCCCCTCGAATCTCTGTTGCTTTCTTTCCCAGTTTCCACCTCGTAAAAATGTAGAACCTGCAGCCTTCTTTCGAGTAATCCATGTTTCTGGCCAGAGAGCAAAAACAAGAGTGAAGCATTCACTCACAACAATAAAACAAGAAAAGTCAGGCATACGGTGACAAGTTCAAACTCGTAAGGACAGGCAACTCTGCACTCTCCTTGCTCCCCTACCTCTCATCATTCAAGGTTTTCATGTTATAGCACGAACTGTCATTACTTTCTGATCACCCTTCGTAGCACGGAACACTTGCGGGTACTCCTGCAGTAATGCCGAAAACTCCTACCTTTCCTCGGGAGGTAGATGAAAAAGCTTAGTCTGGAGATCATTCATGATATCAGGATTCATCCCCAAACTATCACTCAGGCTCATGCTGCATGGGAGAACTTCACTTGCAGACTCGGGTGGAACAGCTACAGTGCAAACTGGGTTATTTTCGTCCCGCCTGTGATATAACTTTAGCATGTTGATGTGACAAAGTTGCTTGTTCTTTCTAAGATCTGGTGTGGCGATGACATAGTTGACATCACTGAGTTTCTTCTCCATGAAATAAGGTGAGAAGCCCAGTGATTCATTTGGAGATTCTCTTGCGGCAAATACAACGAATGGAAGACCTTTATCCCAGTCTTTCTGATGTTCCAAACAGTATTTCTTGAGCATCGATTTGAGTGTTTGATGATATCTCTCCAACGCTCCTTGGGTCTGGGGATGGTAAGCTGAAGACGTGATCTGGGTGATGCCCAACTCTTTCAGAGACTGTTTGAAAACATTTGACATGAAATTACTTTCCCGGTCTGACTGTACCTCCTTGGGCAGACCAAACTTGGTGAAGAACCCTAGCATTTCCTTAGCCACGTTCTTTGCTGAGATATTTCTAAGTGGAATAGCTTCAGGATAACGAGTAGCCATATCAATCAGGGTCAACACATAAGAAAATCCTGAAGAAGTCTTAGGAAGAGGGCCCACAATATCCACCAACACACGGGTGAATGGCGCCTCAAAAGGAAGAATGGGAACTAGAGGTGCAATCTTTTCGGTCTGATCACACTTCCCCACAACTTGACATGTGTGACAAGACTTACAATACCAGGAAACATCTCTGAAGATACCTGGCCAGTAGAAGTGTTTCAAAATGCGTGCCACAGTCTTCCTCACTCCAAGGTGTCCTACCAAACTGGAATCATGAGCCACTCTAATGATATCCTGCCTACAAACACGAGGGATAACAACTTGACGTACAACCTCCCATTCACAGTCGGCTGATGCTGTTGGGGGTCTCCAGTTTCTCATAAGTACTCCTGACTTTATATAATAACAAGTAGAAGCACCAGCTGACTCTTCCTCACTGCAAGCAGAGTTAGCTAGACCTTTCAACTCAGGGTCAGCAACCTGCAACTCAACCAACTCTTGACGAGACAAATTATCAACACTACGGGGTACTGCCTCATCTGGTGAGTGGTCCAAATTAGCAAGAAAAGTGTCAGCTAGGATAACATCATCATCATCATTATCCTCTAAGTCACCAGTAACTTTTGATTTAGCCCTAGTGACAGCACATGCAGAGAACACATCAGGGACATCACAATCCTGGGTCGCAGCCACTGGCTCACTAGACAACTGAGGAGCTGGACACACTTGACTCCCACCAATATCATTTCCAAATAAGAAAGTTACACCTGACATTGGGAGTGTCTCAACCAACCCAACCATAACGGAACCATTAACTAAACCAGACTCTAAATTCACTCTGCACAGAGGGACAGAGAAGTAATTATTCCCTACACCTCGTAAGATTACAGTTTCATCAGAGGAATTAACATTAGAGCCTAGAACACTGGCCAGCATAAGGGATTGGCAAGCACCTGTATCACGATATATTTTAACTGATTTCCTGTCATTACTGTCCAGAGGCTCTGACAAAACCATCAGACAGGAAATTAGCACATGAACTGTTGAGAGTGTCACCCACGTTACTGCTCAAAAGAGGAGCTTCATGATGAGAATTTAATTTACCCCTCAAAGCAGGTTCAGTTAACTCAGTTAAAGAATTCTGGGAACTCTCAAGGGTGGACATTAGACCAATTGACTGAATATTTAAAGACTCCTTTTTGTTCACATCACGTTGTCTCCTGAAACACTTCTCTGTAGTATGACCAAGCTTACTACAATAAGTACATTTACTTTTCTGAAATCTAGAGGTGGAGCTGGTATTTACTTCCTGAGAAACATCATCTTTATTCTCTTTCCTGTTACCTGTACTCTGAGTAGAGGCAACGTACTTACTCTCAGCTTTCCTTTTTTCTTTAGAATATCTCTTGTGAGTGAGAACATATTCATCAGCTAAAACTGCAGCATCAGACAAATTATCTATTCTTTTCTCATCAAGATATAGGCTTACATCTTTATTAGTACACATTTTGAAGTCCTCCAGCAAAATCATCTGCTTAAATTTACCAAAATCAGAATCCACATTCTTAGAATTTAACCACTGCTCTAACAGATCTTCTTTGATTTTTGCATACTCAACATGGGATTGCTTATCTTGCTTATAAGTTGTCCTAAATTTTACTCTATAGGCTTCAGGAACAAGCTCATAGGCCTTAAGAATCAAGCTCTTAATTACATCATAATTATCAGATTGATCCTGAGGCAAAGATGCATAAGTTACTTGAGCTTTACCGGTGAGAACAGTTTGAAGGAGTACTGGCCAATACACTTTGGGCCAATTAAAACCTGTAGCTACCCTCTCAGACAACTGAAAATACTTTGTTAAATCAGATTCATTAAAAGGAGGGACAAGTTTAACATTTTTAGCCACATCAAAATCATCAGAGGTAGATGATCCAGTTCCACATTGTTTCATGCGATACTCATGGTCTGCCTGAATCCTAGCAAGTTCAACTTGTGCCTCAGCCTCCTTAGCACGAGCCTCCTGCAGGGCTAGCTGTAACTTAGCTAATTCAGTCTCCGTTTACTCATTTGGAGGAGTTACATTAAACAAGCTTTCATTAATCATGTCAACAATTTGATCTTTATAATGATGAGAGCGAACAACAATTCCCAATTGTTGAGCAACAAGCTTAAGTTCATTCTTTGTTCTGTTTTCTACATCACACACTGTTTGCACATTTGACAAAAAATCTTTGGCTTCATCAAGCGTAGTAATAGTAGACATCATGAATAAATCACAGTCACAGAATATCAAGCAATATCCTTATGATAATATCCTGAATATCCTGATAAGAGGTCGCCAAATTTATGTTACGGAACAGAGAAAACTGTCCCGCAAAGTTCCAGGTTCAAAACAAAAGAGTTAGGTAAAATTACAAGTTAATGTTTAATGCTCAAACTAACAACTAAACATTCAGGACTCATAAGGATAATGTAATGGCAAAAAACAGGTTAAATATATGGTTAACTGCAATAGCCTCTATTAACACGAAATTAGCAAGAGTAAATTTATCTAAGTCAGCCCTCATAAAATGAGAAAACCGGATAATGCTCAGTTAATGCAAGATATATTATTACAGATACAAAATATTATTACTACTGGCTGACAGCAAAAACTCTACATTAATCACAAAAACCTCACCAGGCCTACGAATTAACACTTTATGCTATACAGTACAATAAAAAATGTAATAACACTTATACTCAAATTACACAGCTGCTAGATGGTTGGAGACTTCCTGAGCACTCACAATAATAACAACTGTACAGGGGAGGACAGAGATGTGAACAAAATGAGGAGTAGATCTAAGTGGCAATTAATGCAGAGACTGAGCCCATTATATAGGGGCCGGCAGAGATTGATACAACTTGTAAGAAGGACGCGCAAATGAAGCCATAGGGGACAAAGAGTTGACACTCCTGCTCTGAACAACAGAAAGAACGACTTACTCTACTATAAGGGAGGAGGGGGGGAGTGAGGTAGAACACGCACTATGGAAGCCACGAGGCAAATCGTGATCAAATATGCAGCATACTGTATGTTAGAATTATACAAAGGATGATGAAATCATAGGCTATGTAACAGTATCCACTGCAGGACCGGCCTATCCCGACCGAAGTCGGGACGATACAGCCAATGTATCTCTACCAAGTGGCTTAGGCTGTCTAATAGAGATTGTATGTAGGGTGAGAAGTGCTTGTAAGTGTAACTGTAGTGTTGGAGTGGCATTGGATCTGTGTGTAGTCTGTGAACGAAGTGTAATCGGCCCACGCAAGCCGACTGGGTGCAAGCATACTTTATAATATGCGACACTGGTTCAACCACAGCACCCCTTGTGTCCGCCAATGCAGTACGTGGCTGGTTGAACACTCCCAAAGTTTATTACCCTGGCGGGGCGTGAACCCTGGTTCACCAGTGTACGAAACGTGCACACTACCACTGTGCCACAGGTTATATATATATATATATATATATATATATATATATATATATATATATATATATATATATATATATATATATATATATATATAATTACTAGTATTAGTAATTCAGTATCATTATCACTACTATTCTCATCATCAATTTTGTCTGCCTAGCAAGGCGCTAATGTAATCATGTGTGTGTGTGTGTGTGTGTGTGTGTGTGTGTGTGTGTGTGTGTGTGTTACCAAATTATCTCATAATCAAGCGGGCAAATTGTATCCAAGCTTTGTGGGTAGTATCCCGGGCTATTTGGCCTATAGTAATTAGATTTTGGTGAAGCTGCACTGATATGCCTTTGATTGCCAGAGGATAAGTTTTTTTTTTTTTTTTTTTGACAGGATGTCAAAGAGAAAGTGAAACACGGCAGGTGAAATCTTAAAATGTTTTTTGATTTTGTCATTTTTGTTATTGCCCTGGTGAGACAAAAATGTAACCGACTGTGTGTGTGTGTGTGTGTGTGTGTGTGTGTGTGTCTGCTACAAAATATCTCAAAATCAAGAGGGTAATTTGTATCCAGACTATGGGCAATTTCCAGGGATATATGGTTTAACCCCTCCGTGGCCTCGGGTCCGGAATTTTACGTGCGCCCCTGGCCAACGCCAGGGCCGTTTTCTGAAGTTTCGAAAATTGAATTTTTTTCCTTGCCATATTGAAAAGTTCCGCCTCACCTGGCAGTGCAAGTTTCAGTTTCCTAGACCCATCCTATGGCGTGCAATCGAACGCAGAAGTTGCATAAATTTAGCTCACTGATACTAGTCACACGTAGGTACTGCAGTGATGCAACATTGCATTTTTTTTTTTTTACCAAAAAACATTGTCAGTGGTGCTGAAAAGGTGTGAAATAACTATATATGTGTATTTTGAATTTTTTCAATATATATATATATATATATATATATATATATATATATATATATATATATATATGCGAGGTTTGAATGTAAAAATTTTACTTGTATTATGAATTTATTTTGCATTCTTCGGTGTTTACTGTGTTTATGGTAGTATCGACTTATTTTGGTAGTCTGGGTGATGGAGTTTGTTGGAAAAGGGAGGCGAGAGTGTCTGTTTTCAAACTTAAATGAGATAAACATCATCTCTTTAATGTACAGGCTGGACAGCGAGGGTTAAATTGGGAGATGACCTGCCATTCCCACCTCGCATGAGCTGATTAGCAGGAAGGGAAGGAACTTCTTTCCACTCACAAAAGCATCACGTGAACACAGAAAACATTCCTGTTATGTTTGTAAAAGGCAAAGAATATGTAAAATAATTCAATTTAGTGCAACAAACCTGAGCAAATAGGTTAAGATACCACACAAAAATTAATTTTTCTTTTATTTTCATGTCTTTTATGTTTATGCCTGTGTTTATTTATAATCATAAACAGGGTAGTTGTGTGTGTTTTGTAAGGGAGGACAAAGGTGATATGTTTTGTCTGGATCAAGATAATGGGTGTAACTGCATGTGTTTAGCATGGCCAAGAGCGAAAAAATCATACACCCACTCGTCACGCCAGCAGGTGGTGAACTGACATATGAGGTGTGAGAACGTGAAGTGAAGGTCGGTCTAATGTGACTTCGTGTCCCAGATGTTCGTTCACTTCCCGAAAATTTTCACAGTTTTCTATAAGTAGCACTGCGTCGAATGATCCAAACCAGTACATCAAACCTGGTCAAATAGGTAAAAATACCAAGTCAAAAATGTATTATCGAGTCTTTTTGTTTGTGCCTCTATTAATTCATAATCATAAACAGGTTGTTGTGTGTGTTTTGCCAGAGAGGACAAAGATGATATTTTTCTCTCTGGGTCAATATAATGGGTGAAGTTGTGCTTGTTTAGGCATGGTCAGGAGCGAAAAAATCGAAAATCCACTTATCACAGCAGCAGGCTTTGAGCTGCTTGATGGGGTGTATGGGAGTGTAGTGTAGGTCAGTCTGAAGATGTTCAGAATGTTTGTTCACTTTCCAAAAATTTTCACCGTTTTTTTATAGGCCGCGCACAAACGACGCCTGTGGCCATTTATCAGCTACCCGTCATTCGACACCGGCAGCCATGGAGGGGTTAAGAATATTAGATTTTGACAAAGCTGTGATGATACGCCTCCTATTGCCAGGGGATTACTGATCTAGCTTTTCCTACTGATTGTGGGTGATACGCATTCGTGGGTGAATGCTTTGTTTTATCGGAATCAACGGAGGGGTTGTGTGTAGAAAGGGTCCAGCATGCCACCCTCCCCCATAACTGGGTTTATTGTGTATAGCACCAATTTCACCCTTCCTCTGTGCAGTGGGCTTGAAAATGCTTACTACACATAAGCATGGTTCACATTTGTTTTACCAAAACCTTGCCGATCGACCTTTAAGTCATTCGGATTTTGCTCTCGGGCAGCTTGCACATAGAATGGGTCCAACATCCCGTCAACTTAGTGAGTGATCTGTGTGGTGGGCTGGGAAGGTGGAGGTGTGGGGTGACATTGTTTTTGATGCACTTAAGACTGATGTTTGCACTGATTGTGAGAAGTTGGACGTGGAAATCAAGAACATGGAGCAGGAAGAGATTGATGTTGAAGACCTGCAGTTGCAACTGGAAGTGTACAAACTAAGTGCACAAGCTCCATGAGCCCTCCTGCAGCAGGTAGAGCGAAGCACAGCTGCTAATAATGACGGCAACCTGAAAATTGTGGCCATTGATTTGCAGCAAACCCTGACATGTCCAAAAGTCAGAGCCGGTGTTGCAAACTACAAAAGAAAGTTATGGGTGTGCAATTTCTGCATTTATGACCTAAATCAGAGTGAAGGAAGAATGTCAGGGATGAGGTCACAGGGAGGCATGTCTCTGACAAGGTGGCGAGCTGTTATAAAGTATCTGAAAATGAAAATGGACCAACAACACCAGGACTTCACGACTTTCCACATATTCTGTGATAACTGCAGGGAGCAAAACAAAACATCAATGTTTTGCTTATGGCTCTGCAACACGTACATGCATGACGTTTGGCAATGGTGAAGTTTGTCTTTATGAAGAATGGCCACTTGTACTTCCCCTGTGACAGATCGTTTGGGTCCATCGACAAGGCCTTGAGGAAGACAGAATATGCCCTAGTCCTCTTGCATATGCTGAGATCATCAACACCTCAGTCAAGAGAGAGTTTCCAATGGTCACCATGCAACGTGAGGACTTTTTTTTTTTTTTTTTTGTGAAAGCCCTCTTACAACACATTACTAAACACCAGGCACCAGGTTACTCCCAAACCTGTCAGTTGTTGGTGACTGCTGAGTATGCTAAGGGCTGTATCATCAAAAACGGCTACATCTTGGAGGACATCCCTGCAAATATCATCATGGTTCACATCATTAAGGGGATGGGGGGCATGGTTAAGGGCCAAGTTTGACTTGTCGCAGGTGACCCTTACCCAAAGAACCCCCATGACAGACTACTCACACAGATGTGCCACGAAGACCTATAACATCTTCTCGGCCTACTTGAGATGCCGTCCAGTGTCTGGCTTCAAGGTGTCCTTGACCAGCAACGGACACAATGCCAGGCAGGGGTGGCAACTCAGAAGGTGGACGAGGACACAGAAACTGACCATATCTGGGATTACCTGCCAGTAGACACTGGTCTAACTGGTTTGTCCCGCCCGTCACCTCCCGCCCTCTGCCTTCCCCGTTGACGACTAAGACCTCTCATTGAACGTGGATTTGGACTGCTCATACAACAACGATGTTTTCAAGTTTTCTTACTCCAGAGTTGAGTAAGTATTGGCATTTTATTGAATGCAGAGTAATTGTGAAAATATTATTAATGAAGGGACTGACAGGGACAGCCAGAGAGAGGGAGAATGGAAGAGAATGAAGGATAATGATACCAGTACTGTATTATTATGGTTATTAATATTATTATGTTTATGAACAACATACTATTATTATGTTTATAAACAACATAACATCTATCTTTGAACCGATATTTTGTCAGAAAATACACTTAGAGTTTTGTAATAGCTGAAAAAAGTCTACGCAGTGTGGATTTTTTTTATTTTTTTGTAAATCCAAAAACATCAGGGTTGGCATGGTTAAAATCAAATGATTTTAATCAAGTGATTATAATCGATTATAATCAGAGAAAAAAATAACTGGTTAAAATCAAAATATTTTTATTTTAAAAATATTAATATGCATACTATCTGTCACTATTGCCTAAAAAGTTACAGACAGATAAACAAAGCCATAACACACTGGATGTTTCAAGATATATTCCTGGCTATTCAGATGTGACTTGTTCTGAACTTGTCCCAGAGCTTCTCACTCAGTGGGAGTGTCAGCTTTGTATATTTAGTGGGTGAATATACTTCTTGTCATTCTTTATATTTATATAGTCTCTGATAAAGAAATTTTTTACTCATCCTGCATTATTCGTCATTATTACATCACTAAATTTGGTGTACTGTATTTAATTGGTCACTCAGGTTTTATTAATACGGTACATCTTTTTAACGTAAGTACTAGTTGGCAACTATTCCCAAAGCCATGTCCAAGAAAGAATGTCAGATTAGTAAATTTACCAGGGGATTCTACTGGTACTCGGTTTGTCATCCTCTGTGTTTTTGTATGTCTAAAAAGTAAAATGATATTATTTGCATCCTCAGTCTGCATTAGTTACCATTAATTTACCAATAATACCTCACTGAGGTATGTGTATTTAAGTGATTACTATGAACTTTTATTAATGTTTTTGCATTACTTAAAATTACTAGTTGGTAACTTTAGCATGTCCCTAGTAGCCCAGCCGCAAAGTAGTGTGAGTGGTTAAAAAGCGAAATGTGAATAACGGAGTGAAAAAAAAAATCGATTATAAAGAAATCTGATTTTAATAAAAAATCGATAAAAAAAAAAAAAAAAAAATCTGATTTTTTTCCGACCCTGAAAAACATACATGTTTGGAGAAAAATTATTAGAGTGTTTTCAGATTCATAATGTATGCAATTCAACATTAAAAAAAAAAAAAAAAAAAAATGGGGTCACCTCAAAAAGTAACCAAGTTAGTCATTGTCATGTTGCTGAACTTTGCTTTTTCTGGCAAATTATGAATGTCTCGTTGGACCATTTCTTGATCATCATCCACCCAGTCACCCCATTTGCATTCACACTCTACTCGCCATTCGCCCACATGACTCAGTCTCCAGTCAGCCCTTCACCGAAAACTAAACTAAACCCAAGGATCTCATTTATTTGATGAGGCCAAATGGTTGTTTTTCTTCATTAGTGGTCCAGCCATGAAATCATTGTGTTAATTTCTGATGAAACAGAAGGGAAACAAATATATATATATATATATATATATATATATATATATATATATATATATATATATATATATATATATATATAGATATATATATATATATATATGAGAGAGAGAGAGAGAGTACAAAGGAGTACAAAGGAAAGCAAACAACAACAGACCTAATGGTCCTTTCGAGGCTGCTTGTTACAGAGAAGACTATCACTATGATATCTAATTCAACAAGTTGAAGGTAAGGAGAGTAAAAGAAGAAGGCTCCCCCCCCACCCACCATACCCTCCAGTCGAAGCTGGCAGGAAAAAAGTGAGGAAAACCTAATTACAGTATGGAAAAGCTGACATGGAAGTTTAATTGGAACGACTGAATAGGGGTAAACTATATTTTGTCCACTATATCTATACACTTCAAGTGTCAATAAACTATATGTATCATTAATTACATAGTATTTCCCTGCTATAGTTCATCACGATCTGAACTTGAGAAAAATAGCTTATATTATCATTCCGTCATGAAGTTTTTTGGCTGGGGATTCGAAGCGAGATACTTATCCAAGCGATTTTTGAATGTCACCACTGTGCTGCAATCAACGACATCCCTAGGCAGTTTATTCCAAATGTTAACAACTCTGTTAAAGAAAAAATGTTTGGCTTCATTAGATTTGAAAATGGTTTCCAAAAACCTTATTCCCATTATCTCTAGCATAGTTTGAACGATCAGTTGTAAAGTACTTGTCAACATCCATATTATCAGTTCCTTTTATAATCTTGAATACTTGAATCAGATTATCTCGTAGTCTGCACTTTGATAGGTTAAATAACTTTTGCTCATTTAATCTTTACCTGTATGATATGTTCTTCAGTCTGGGTGTCATTCTTGTTACTCGTCTACGCACACTTTAATTTCTCCATATATTTCCTGTAATACGATGACCAGAACTGCACACAGTACTCTAGATATGGACGCACTAAGGAATTGTACAGGGTAAGAATTATATTTTCAGACCTGAACTCAAATGGTCTACCTATAAATCCGACCAGTTTGTTAGCTTTCTTTATTGCTGCTGTGCACTGTTTACTTGGCTTCAGATCATCTGTTACAATTATTCCTAAATCCTTTTCATGGTTTACATTTATGAATTGACAATGATTCAGTGTATAACTAAATTTTTCATTTTTACTCCCACTATTTAGAACTTTGCATTTATCAGTATTAAAATCCAATTGCCATTTTCCTCCCAATTAAGCAATTTATCGAGAGAGAGAGAGAGAGAGAGAGAGAGAGAGAGAGAGAGAGAGAGAGAGAGAGAGAGAGAGAGAGAGATGAACAAGAAGAAAGAAGCGAAAAAAAAGACGGTGTAGAAGTGGGTAGGTATATTGATACAGAGAGGAAAGAAAACGAGGACGAGGAGGAGGTTAAAGCACAAGTGAAGAAACGAAAACGAAGAGGAAAAGGAGCAGAAGTATGCGTGTCAAGATGATGATTATGTTGATAAGAAGGGGAAAAAGAAAGAACAAAGATAGGGCGATTAAAGAAAGAGTTGTAAAACTGAAGAGGAAGAAGGGAAAAGATAAGCGGGAATGATGAGTAGGGAAAAGGGAAGACAAGGTTAAAGAAAATATGGAAGCAGAGAAGGAAATGGAGAAATAGTGAGGATACGAAAGGGAAGATTAGGAAAATTGCTGAACAAGCAATGCAAAGGAGATAATTAGTTTTCAAATAAGCTGAATATAAGAGCAGAAGAGAGGGGATGAGCAAACTGAGAAGAGAAGGAGCAGGAGAATAGAAGAAAAAAGAGAAAAGATAGAAAGAAAAAGGAGTTGAGAGGAAGGTGGAAAAAAAGAGAGATGAGCGAAAAGAAAAGGAGGTGAAAAGAAAGAGGAGAGCAGAAAAGGAGCTGAGAGAAAAGAAGGGGCCAAAGAGGTAAGCGTGTTAAGCCTGATCTCAGGGGAAGAGCAACGTGATGAGGGAAGAATGATCCCAACCACCTCCTCCTCTCGCAGCTTCACCTCTATTCGGCCTGCCTCTCCTCTCCCATCCATACCTCTCCCCACCCGTCCCTGCTTCACCTCTACTCTGCCTGCCTCACCCCTTCCATATCAGCCACATCCCACCCTTCCTGTCTCACACCTCACATTATGTACATGTGTAAAATAAAACTTATTTGTGTCATCTTCAAGATATCTGATCCATAGTTATCTTGAAGCTCCGTCTTCTGGGGGGGTTTGATATTTATCAGCAGCTTTCTAGGCGAGAGAGTTACACATAGCCTATAGTTAGGCTAATTGTAAATTACAATGGTGGAAGTTAGTAGTAGATAGTGGGAATAAAACGAAATATGTATCTTTTATATAACTGAAGAAAATGAGACTTATTCACAGCAGGGTTAAACTTATGACTTTATCACACTAACACCGAGTATGTGATAATGTAAAACGTAGAGTAAGGATCAGGCACTGTATTTCACTTCCTCAAGTCTTGCTCGCATCACCTTTCGCCCACAGTGTCCTGCTGCTAACTGGAGATTTCTTTCTCGTTTTTGACGGAGTTACTGACAAAAGACAACTAGATTTCCGGTAGGGAAGCCCTGTGATGGCAACTGGTGTCGAATGAAAATCAAAATTTTGAGAACGACAAGGGTGTTTCTGATTGTGAGATGAGCTTCCCTTTGTATGGCCTAGGGGAAGCATGTGTTTTGATCTAGCATCGGCTGAAAGAAATAAAGTTTTTGTCGGGACCAGGCTATGCTTTGACTTAGATACCCTCTGGAGGAAGGGAGTGAAAACATTTATTTAGAAATTAATATTATTCTTACATTTACTTTCAGTGGGGTTTTAATAATGTGCCTAACACCCTTCTCTTCTTCCACTTACCATCCTCCCCGCCTTATCCTTACCCTTCTCCATCATCTATAGTGGACAGAAGAAATAGATGAGAGAGAGAGAGAGAGAGAGAGAGAGAGAGAGAGAGAGAGAGAGAGAGAGAGAGAGAGAGAGAGAGAGAGAGAGAGAGAATAGTAAAACAATCCTATGCCCTTTCATTAGACAACCTTGACACATCAGAGCAATTTTAAGAAATTAGGCGCTCTCCCACTATCCTGACCCTTTGAAAATCTGCGGGGAATACATAAAACGAAGCTATAGATGGTAATAAATATTATCAGTCATGCATACATTTCTTTGTTAACCTTATGTGCCCCGGCCGCTTTTTATGACTATCGATAAATTTACTCACAGAATGTTTAGTCCTAAATTCATCAAACAGCTCAGGTAAGTTACTAGTCATTATAGTGTAATCTGAGTATGTGACATTATTATGTTAACTGCCAAAGTTACAGGTTAAGGTCAAAGTTTCGTATGATGCTACTCTGATGGTATTCGAATATATATATCACCATCATCATCATCATCATCCAATCCTATGTTTCCCCATTAGGAGCGTGGGAGCCCGGGGCTAGGCAAGTTGGTCCTGACATTCAAGAGCGACGTTACGTGAGCAGTAAACCCCAACCAACCCTTGGATATAAACCTTCAGCGGCTCAATCCGATTGGAGCACCGTAATTACCCACTAAACCACCAGGCACCAAAATTTGGTTATATGGCTACCACCCAGCGTAGTAAATGGCTTCCTGGTGTACAGGAAACTATTTGGCTTGTCACTCACTGTAGAATCACCCACAGGCAGAAGGAAGAGCAAAGAATGAAGGAAAGAAAGAAGAGGGAGTGTAAAGTCACCCGTAGGTAGAAGGATGAGGAAAGAATGAAGGAAAGAAAGACAGGAGAGGATATATATACATACCTATCTATCTATCTATTTATTTATTTATCTATATCTATATCTATTATCTATCTATCTATATCTATATCTATATCTATCTATCTATCTCTATCTATCAATCTATCTATCTATATATATATCACCCGGCCTCTTTTCCTCACCTTTATGTGGGTTGAGGTAGAATGCTGAAAGCCAAGAAGGGGAAAGAAAATGGTAGTGGAAGAAGTCATCAACAACATATCCAATGTAATGGGGTACACACTCCATTCACTCACCATTTAAGTCCCCAGAATCCTGGTTTCATCTCGTGCATACACTTTCCACATGTAGGTTCATAATTACCTATTAGACGATTGTCAAGTTTTAAAAAAGGTACCAAATCCTTGGCCTGTACTCCTCTCTACACATTTCATCCAACCAGCTTGATCCTTCGTCAGCTTCCTAGGCTCGTTAGCCTCTATGCCTCTCTTTGCACATACTCATTTACCATACCTATCCACCCTCATCTTGACTTACCATGGTTCCTCTCACCTTCAGTTTCACCCACATATACTCTTCTCACCACTTTATTTATACCCAGTCTCTCTATATGATCATTCCATAGGCACACCTACTGTACTCCAACACTGTTGTCCATGGACTTTCTTACTCCATATATTTTACGAATCATATTGTTGCTTAACCTCTCCACTCTCCGCACTTCTCAAGAATCCCCTGTCCACCGCTGTAACTCGTAATTATTTATTTTGATGCCACACTAAGGTTTCACATATGTACACTAGTGAGAGTAGTAATACTCCTTCGTGCAATCCTCTTGCAGCTGCCACGCTCATATCTGCTCCGTATCAAGGCTTTCACAGCACCAGAAAAGTTCCTTGTCTGCCCAGTCTTCTTTCCACTTCCTCTGCATATTTACCTCTGTTTTACCATCCAGTCATTCGATGTAGTGCTTCTCTCGGGTGACTGCCCTCTCCTTTCTTCCTTCCTCGTTTCCTTCTGTCATCTTTTGTCTTTCTTTGTTTCATTTTTACCTCTTCCTTATGTCTATGGGTGTGACTACACTTCCTCTTCTGTCTTTTTCTTTTCCTTCGTTCTTTTCCTTCTGCCTGTGGGTGATTATACACTGAGTGACAAGCCAAATGGTTTCCTGTACACCAGGAAACCATTAAGGCCAACTACGCTGGGTGGTAACCGTATGACCAAATTATGGCGCCTGATGGTTTAGTGGGTAATTAAGGATCTCCAGTCGGATTGAGCTTGTGCAGGTTTATAGCTAAGGGGTGGTTGGGGTTTATTGTTCATGTAATGCCATTCAGGGATATGTCAGGCTGGTCACTATCATCTTAAATGTCAGTACCAACTTGCCTAGCCCAGGGCTCTTGCGCTTCTCATGGGGCAAAACAGGATTAGATGATGATGATGATGATGATGATTCTCTCACTGCACCTAGGTACCGATACTTATACTCTTACCAGTTCTTTTCTCTCCCTTTAAATGTACAATACCACTGGGAGTCACACTGTCTCTTAACAGGGTTCACTTCACTCTTATTTACATTTGCGTTCAGTGGGTTGTACAGACAGACATCAACCAAACTCTGCACTAATTTGCAACGTCCCTGTTCATCATGAGGCAGCAGCACATCATCCACATTCGTCCGATATTGAATACTCCACCCTTCAGCATTTTAAAAATATTTTTTATCCTTCTCTCTATCACTTGAGCTTTTACCTCTCCCATAACCCCATCCATATAAGTAACGAAACAGCTGTGGGCACATCACACTCCCTTACCCTTTTCCAGCACTATGTTAAACCATTCATGTACAGTAGGTAAGTGCCTACTCTTATACGGGCTTAAATACCATTATAAAATCTCTAACACCATTCAACAGCATTTCCTTTCCACTACAGCTATGCAAAATCTTCCATAAACCTTCTCTATCTGCCATATCGAATGTTTTTTCTTCATCCATAAATGCCATAAATACAATAGTCCTTTACAAGCCTTCGCCACTATTTGCCTCATTACAAATTATTGATCAACACATCCTCTACCAGTTCTAAAGCCTCATTGTTCGTCATTTACCTAGTTTTCCGTATACGTTTCCTATTCCACTCGACAGAATCGGACCACGATATTTTTTTCCTCACGTTAATCACCAGTATTACCTCGCCCGGACGGAGTCCGATGAGGAATTGTTTTTGGTCGAATTAGTTTGTTTGTTTATTAGCAACATTACGGAAAAACGGCTGAATGAAATTATATGAAACCTTCAGGAATATGGGCACTGGTCCCCAAAGAAAGTGATAAAATTTTGGAGGTAAATGAGTGACCTTGGAAGGTCAAAATCAAGATCACGGATTTTCAGAGGGCTATAACTTGAAAATGGTTGAAGATAGAGATATTTGCTATTAGGAACATACAGGAACTCGTAATGTGGGCTTTCATTTGGCACCAAGATTTTTGACCTTGAATGACCTCGAAAGGTTAAACTCAAGGTCACGGATATTCAGCGGGCTATTACTCGAAATTGGTTGAAGATAGAAAGATATTTACTATTATCATTATATAGGAGATCCCATGTGGGCCTTTAATTGGTACCTTGACCTTTGACAATAAGTGACCTTGAAAGGTCAAACTCAAGATCACGGATATACAGTGTGCTATAACTCTAAACTCGTTGAAGGAAGAGATATTTACTGTTATCAAGACACAGAAAGTCTCGTATAGGCTTTCATTTGGCAGCATGACCTTTGACGCTGAGTGACCTTGCAAGGTCATGGACTTCCAGAGGGCGTAACTTGAAAACATTTGCGCCATTACCTTAGACTTTAATTGTGCACTGACGCTAAATGGTAGAAACGAGTCGGTGTTTAATAGCAATAAAGTAACTGCAGTAGGGCGAGGTTTGTTGTGCCTGGCACCACTTGTTTGGTATGGTGACATGTAGAGGTATGGTATGTAGGAGGACTACTGGGCCTTGAGTGCAGGCTGTGAAGCCTATGGCCAGAGTCGGACACGTAAAAAAAAAAAAAAAAAAAAAACAGTGGCTGCCGTACAGCCATCCTCTACCCTGCAAGCACAGTTCCACTCATACAACCTTTGCTATATTTTTCCAACAAACTCTTCATTCCAGTCTCTACTAATCACTGCATATATCTCGACATCTGCTGCCTTCCCTTCTTTTCAGCTATTTCACAATTTTTCACATTGCCAGTGTCACAGTTTCTGACACCGGATTCCTTCTATGAAACCCACCAAACCCAATCCACCTTACTGCTGTTCTCTTGTTACCATTCCCATATATCAGTCTTCGAAAGTATTTATTTCTTCTGCTCCATACTCTACTTCCATTTGCTAGTATTCTTGCACTTTCATCCTACATAGATTCACACTTTCTCCGTCCTGAGTTCTAAATTACTGCACTTCTTGTCAGAGTCGGAGTCTCTCTCTCTCTCTCTCTCTCTGGATATATATATATATATATATATATATATATATATATATATATATATATATATATATATATATATATATATATATATATCTTCTTCTGTCTTTCTTTCCTTCATTCTTTCCTCGCCTTTCTGCCTGCGGGTGACTTTACACTCCCTCTTCTCTCTTTCATTCCTTCATTCTTTGCTCTTCCTTCTGCCCGTGGGTGACTCTACAGTGAGTGACAAGCCAAATGATTTCCTGTACACCAGGAAACCATTTACTATGCTGGTGGTAACCATATAACCAAATTTTGGTGCCTGGTGGTTTAGTGGGTAATTATTGTGCTCCAATCGGATTGAGCCGGTGAAGGTTTATATCCAATGGATGGTTGGGGTTTATTGCTCACGTAATGCCACTCAGGGATGAGTGAGGCTGGTCACTCTCATCTTAAATGTCAGGACCAACTGCCTAGCCCCGGGCTCCTACGCTCCTCATGGGGCAACGTAGGATTGGATGATGGATGAATGGATGGATGATATATATATATATATATATATATATATATATATATATATATATATATATATATATATATATATATATATATATATATATTATGTATTAAGAATATTATGTATTAAGAATATATGGAGTGGAGGGGAAATTGTTGAGTGCTGTAAAGAGTATGTACGAGGGAGCTAGGGCTACGGTGCGAGTGGATGGTGAGCTGAGTGAGTTCTTTGATCTCCATGTGGGACTGAAACAGGGGTGTGTGATGTCTCCATGGCTGTTTAATATATATATGGATGGGGTTGTAAAGGAGGTGCAAGGTAGGGCAGTGGATGTGGGGGTGGCTCTAATGAATGAGGGTGAGATTTGGAAGCTTCCGGTGTTGCTGTTTGCTGATGATACAGTATTGTTGAGTGAAGATGAATGGGAGTTGCAAGGTTTGGTGAATGAATTTGGGACAGTGTGTAGGAGGAGGAAGCTGAAAGTTAATGTAAACAAAAGTAAAGTTGTGGTGTTTGAGAGGAATGAAGTCACAGAGTGTGCAGTGAGGTTGGATGGTGAGGATATGGAAAATGTGAGTGCATTCAAGTACTTGGGTAGTGTGATGAGTAAGGATGGAACTTTGGGGGATGAAGTACGTGAAAGGGTACAGCAGGGAAGGAAGGTTGTTGGTACACTGAAAGCAGTGATGAGAAATAAGGAGGTGAGTATGGAAGTTAAGAAGTCACTGCATGATAGTATTGTGATCCCTACCCTGACGTATGGAAGCGAGGCGTGGACCTTGCAAGAGGGGAACAAGTCAAGAGTGAGAGCAGTGGAAATGAGTTACTTGAGAGGAGCATGTGGAGTGACATGGAGGGACAGGTTGACGAATGAAGAAGTGAGGGAACGTTGTGGGGTAGATGTGGATGTGGTTGAGAAGATTAGGAGAAATACACTGAGGTGGTTTGGACATGTGGAGAGAATGGAGAATGAAAGACTGACTAAGAAGGTGTATGTAGGTGAGGTGGAGGGAGGGAGAGGGAGGGGTAGACCGAGGATGAGGTGGAGGGATGGAGTTGAGAGGTATATGAGGGAGGGGGGGGTGAGTTGGGGGGAGGGTAGTCAAATGGTGGGTGACAGAGTGACTTGGAGGCGTTTTGTCTGCGGCCACCCTTTGCGGGATTAGGGCGTCGGGCTATAGATAGATAGATAGATGTATATTTAGGGTGTTCAGCACTTATAGCGGAGAAAAAAAAATGGATATTTAGGTGGGCAAAGTATGCAATCGATTCCACTTTACAAACAAAGCATTCAGGCAAAAATTTATGTTTTTTTATCGATGCAAATTCGAGCCTCACTACCCCTGCTTTCTGTAGGTCTAACTGATCTGAGTACGTGAAGGGTATGGTGAAGAAAGGTAAAAATAAACAATGTGGTACAAAAAGAAACAATATTTTTGAGCTACCTGTATACAGCAAGCATAATTAGTTTATTACATGTGAGATTTTTTGGTCGAGTCGTAGAGGGCTCTGTGGTGCTGCACAACATGGAAGATCAGCTGTCGTTCTTTTTCTTCGTCAGACCACTGCTGTAGGCCATTGCCAGTTTGACTGTCCGCTCAGCAGCGTCATTGACCACTCTGAGGTAGGCCATGACATCAAAAATGGGGAAGAGATCATTGATGCTTGTCAGAGTATCCAGCTTCAAACACTGCAAGAGGTTTTTCGACTTCTGATGCCTTATCAATCGTTTTCATGTTCAAACGGCGCAGACCATCCTTCCTCGGCAGTGCTGTGGTCATATTTTTTAGCATTTCCTGCTTTTCCTAGGCAGAGACTTTGTCAGAATACATGGCTAGTGAAGCCAGGTCCTCACTGAGGTACCAGAGGTGGCTTTTGACTTTGTCCAGTGCCTTCTTTGTTACAACGGGATCCAACTCTTTGAATTCTTCAATCTTCTTCAGATTGAGGTCATTGATTGCAGCGTCGACAGCATTTGGGGCTTCAAACCAATGCATCACATAGATGGTGACGAGGAAGACACAGATGCGTTTGATGGCCTCCTTTGATGCCATGTGAATGAGAAGGATGCTGCATCCTTCAGTTGATTTCTGAAAAGGAAGATCTTGAGGCAGTAAAAGCCTTTGGCCATCCAACGTGCTACGTGATAGGCACCTGGACGGTGAAAGATCATCCGTGCTGGCTTCATGCCGAGAAAGCCAAAGACA
Source organism: Coenobita brevimanus (assembly GCF_032717465.1). Taxonomy (NCBI): domain Eukaryota; kingdom Metazoa; phylum Arthropoda; class Malacostraca; order Decapoda; family Coenobitidae; genus Coenobita; species Coenobita brevimanus. Next base: position 28,734,118 of record NC_137053.1, on the reverse strand, counting down.
GCTGGAGGAGCTCAAGATAGTCATCACGGGGTTGCGCACGATCCATGTGGCTGAGTATGAAGTGTTCAATGTCCTCGGCTCTGTTGGCAATCCACTACTGAGATTTTTCGTCTAGATCATCATCGTAGAGATCGAAGGAATATGTGTAAATTTTGTTCCAGAACTCTTTGAATGAACCGAAGAGAGGAATTTCAGGACCAGAAGAAGAGAAAAAGAGGTCAAAGATCCCTGCCACTATGAGTTCACACATGTGGTGCCTGCATGCCAAGAACAACAGCGGGACTTGGAGACCTCTTTCAATGACAAAGCAAGCTCTGCTGTGAATCCCAGTGTTAGATGCTGTAGTATCAAAACAGAGCCCTGCAATCCAGGGCTTCACTACTGGCCATTCATCTAGAGTCCTTAGCACTGCCGCTGCCATTGCTTCTCCCGTTCCAGCAGGGATCTTAGGGATCGCCAGGATCTCCTCCGTACCAATCCCTGTAACAACAATCGCCAGGCGATCACTGCGGCCGCTGCCATCGATGTTGGGCAAGAGCTTTCCATCAAAATGGAGAATCAAGGGTGTTTGTAGCTGGAATTCTTTTTTGATCTTTTCAGCGATCTCAGTCCTTGATTCCTTCCGAACAGAGTGGAGAGATCCGACAGACAACGTGAGTTCCCCCACGTCAAGTCCTGCTGCAATCAAGGCGGGAGTTACCACTTGCATTGCAACTCGCGTTGATATGAGGCATGGGTTTGAGAGGGCCAAAGAAAAATTGCAAAGTATGGTGTAGTTCCCACCAGTAGTGGAACTGAATAAGCTGTTTGCCCATCAAGATCCTGAAGGTTCTCTCTCTCTCTCTCTCTCTCTCTCTCTCTCTCTGTAGATACCTGTATATATATATATATATATATATATATATATATATATATATATATATATATATATATATATATATATATATATCATATAAGTATTTAATCCACTTATGTCTGTCGACGAGGGGCTACGGACGTGCCCTACGAACATTGGTTCTAGTTCCGTAGGTGTGACTGGAGTCATCTCTGCTATATGAAATGCTGTCAAGGGAAATCACTCTTATTTTCACAACTGCTGTGTATTATTCCGACTAATAATGTAGGCAAGTTGTTGTAATTATGAAGTATATTTTATTGGTTAAAGAATTATGTCTGTTGTATAATTCAAACTGCATTTTTTTTTTCAGGTAAGTGTCTTCACTCCTGCTGTGCTGCAAAAGTTGTAAGTATAAGGACACTCAGTACAGACGCATTAACGTTCTTATCTCCATTTTCTAACTCAAATAAACAATATAATGTTATTCTCACTGTGCTTATTTTCTAAAACAAAGGACGAAGATTTCTGTCATGCTTCAATTACCGTGTATTACCAAGGCTTCAATCATAATGAGAAAAGACAAAGGACACATTTGGTAGTCACGTCCACCTCAACCATATCGAACACCCCAGCACATCCCCAAAATGTGTCCTTTTTCTTTAACACACCCTTCATACGTACCCCAAATGCACCCCAGACCCACGTCCGACACAGCCCAGATGTACACCAGATACATCGCCAATACCTCATATCCATCAATACACTTCCCACAACGCTTGGATCCTATCTTACAGAAAGGTACAGTGGCTCAGTTAGTGAGTGTGCCCCAGATCGATGGAGGCCAAGTGCTACACTCACGAAAATCTTACGGTTGCAGTTTGTAAGGTTTCACTCCTCAAAAAGGTACAGCTATTCAGTCAGTGAGGTACGAAGTTTGGGATAAACACTGGTTCTGGCCTTCCCTGTAGGTGTGTATGTAAAAAAAAAAAGAAAAAAAAAGTCAGACTCGTAGGAGATTTTCATCACTACTACACACCTGCAAAAATTTTTAATGATGTCTTGAGTGGTTGCAAAGGTATCGTGGTAACAGACACACAGACCTTGACCTACTTCACCAATTTTGAACTCATGATCGATTGTTTTCCCAGCTACATACCTGTAAAATTTGTTGATGATATCCTGAGCGGTTGCGAAGTTATTGTGCTAACAGACACACACACACACACAGACAAACTGAGAACAATACCGGCTTAACTATCTCGGCTGGTAAAAATGGCACGCTCCCATATACTGCGGCAGGGGACAAACTGCTGTGTAGTTTATTGTTTCACTTCTTTTGAACGACCTGACACATTTTAATGAATTTAACATGGTAAATAAAGTGGAAAAGTTGATTGTTACAATAAAAATAGCATTGCTCCTCTTCGTCCCCTCCCTTCCTTGTTTCCGCCCTTCTTTTGTGACCAGTAGAAACGAGAGGCCGAAAACTTCAACAGCATTCGGCCAACATTTCGTTTAGGTTATTTGTCGTATTCTCATGGTTTGGGAAATAAAAGGTATTAAAGCGATATATATCAAGATTACCGACAAGTGTTTAACTTTCTCCCCCCCCCCCTAAAAAAAAAATAACACCTAAATATTAAATATGTAGGAAATTATTTTATTCAAACAATCAACATTTACATTATGGGCAGTAACTTTTCACATATATGTGAACTGCCGTTGTTTGGCTATAACACTGTGTGGCTGTAAACTATTGGTGTCTCACTCTTCAGTTGTGTCTAAAAAGATTTATATAGGAAAATGAAACAGTATAATTTTGTGTAGAATGAAAGAAAATGATAATTATGCTTGCTTGTCTTTAGGATTGTGTTGTTATGGCAGGATTACAGGGAAAGAGGACAATGCAAAAAAAAAAAAAAAAAAAAAAAAAATTGGATATAAAAAAATGTATTTGTACCTGTAGTAATCTGCTTTTTTTTTTTTTTTTTTATGCGAGGAAGAAGGAACCAAAGGCCATGAGCCCGCAATAACAGTTCCCTCCAAGAGAAAAACAAAATACAAGAGAGAGCCAAATTCAAGATCCGTTCATTTCGAGATGCCTGGACACACTGCGTTTGAAAGACTGGAGATCATAGGCAGCAGGAAATACAGACAGAGGGAGACAGTTCCAGAGTTGACATGTTGCATAAATGAAGGACTGGGAGTAACGGTTAACTCTTGCATTAGAGAGTTGGACAGAAAAGGGATGAGAGTTTGCTGCTAGACGGGTGCTACGCGCCCGTCGTAGAGGTGGAGGAATGCATGCAGACAGTTCAGAGGAGCAGTGACCATTAAAGTAGCGATAGAAAAGAGTTAAAGATGCAACAGTGCGGCGAAGAGACAGAGGTTGAAGGGGGTCAGTAAGAGGAGGAGAGTTAATGAGACGAAAAGCCTTTGACTCCACCCTATTGAGAAGAGCTGTATGTGGGGAGCCTCCCCACACATGAGAGTTGTACTCCACACAGGGGAGGATAAAACCCCTGTATAGAGTCAACAATTGTGCAGGGGTAAAGAAAGAACAGAGTCGGCTTAGCACACCCAATCTCTTGGAAGCAGATTTAACAAGAGATGTAATATGATCTTTCCAAGATAAGTCCCGAGTAAATGAAACCCCAAGCATGTTCAAGGATGATGCAGGATTAAGCTGAATATTATTAAACAGTAGTGGGTATACCTGTGGAAGATTTAGACAGGTTGATAGGTGTAAGAACTTAGTCTTTGATGCATTAAAAACAACAAGATTATTTATACCCCAGTCAGAGATACGAGCCAAGTCAGACATTAGGTGTGCCATAGCCTCATCCCTTGTTTGTTGAAGTAACTGCTGAGATGGGCGTTGCAGGAACCGAATGGAAAGGTGAAGGGTGGAGTCATCAGCGTATGAGTGGATAGGGTTAGATGTACAGCTTAGAAGGTCATTGATGAATAAAAGGAAGAGAGTTGGTGATAGGACAGAACCCTGAGGAACACCACTGTTGATAGATCTAGGAGAAGAACGATAGCCGTCTACAACAGCGGCTATAGAACGACCAGAAAGGAAGCTAGCGATGAAGGTACAGATAGAAGGATAGAAACCGTAAGAGGGCAGTTTGGAAATTAAAGATTTATGCCAGACTCGATCGAAAGCCTTTGAGATGTCAAGTGCAATGGGAAAGCTTTCGCCAATGTCCCGAAAGGAGGATGACCAGGAGTCTGAAAGGTAAATGAGAACATCGCTAGTGGAGCGTCCCTGATGGAACCCGTACTGACGATAAGAAAGAAGGTTGTGATGGAAAAGATGCCTTAAAAATTTTCTATTGAGAATTGACTCAAAAACTTTTGAAATACAGGATGTTAAAGCAATTGGACGATAGTTGGAGGGTTGGGAGTGGTCACCCTTCTTTGGAGCTGGCTGAATGAGAGCAAACTTCCAGCAAGAAGGAAAGGTACAAGTTGACAGACAAAGGTGAAAGAGTTTGCCTAGGCAGGGTGTAAGCACAGAAGCACAGTTCTTGAGAACAACAGGAGGGACTTCATCAGGCCCATATGCCTTGTTAGCATTGAGGCCAGTGATGGCAGAAAATACATCAGCTGAAGAGATTTTAATGTCAGCCATGAGGAAGTCAGAGGCAGGAAGTGATGGAGGAACAGCACCAGAATCGTCTAAGGTGGAATTGGAGGAGAAAGTCTGTGCGAAGAGATCTGCTTTATCAGTAAAAGAAATAGCTACAGAACCATCAGAGTAGAAAAGAGGAGGGAAGGATGATGAGGTAAAGTTGTTAGAAAGGTTTTTGGCAAGGTGCCAGAAGGAGCAGGAAGACTTCGAGTTGGAGAGTTGAGAGCATTTAGTATGGATGAAATTGTTTTTAGCAGAGCGAAGAACAGACTTAGCACGATTCCGGGCAGAAACGTAAAGATGATGTGATTCAGGGGTGGGTTGGCTTTGGTACCTTTTGTAGGCCCTCTCCTTGTTGTGGACAGCATGAGAACAAGCGTGATTAAACCAAGGCTTTCTTGCGTTAGTCAAAGGATATGAGAAAGGAATGTATGCTTCCATGGCCGAGAGAATAACCTCTGTAATGCGCAAGGCACACTCAGATGGCTCCCGGCCATGGAAGTAATAATCATTCCAGGGAAAATCAAAGAAGTACTGCCTGAGGGCCTCCCAATCTGCGGCTCCAAAATGCCACAGACGACGTTTCCCTGGGGGGTCCACAGGCCATACCGGAGTGATAGGACAGGTTAAGGTGATAAGGTTGTGATCAGAGGAGCCCAACGGAGAGAAAAGATTAACAGTGTACGCAGAAGGATTAGTTGTAAGGAAGAGGTCAAGTATGTTGGAGTTCTCTCCAAGGCGGTCTGGGATACGGGTAGAGTGCCGTACAAGCTGCTCTATGTCATTAAGGATAGAAAAGATGTAGGCTTGTTCACCAGGTGGATCAGTGAAAGGAGAGGAGAGCCAAAGGTGGTGGTGAACACTGAAATCTCCTAGAACGGAGATTTCAGAGAAAGTAGAAATGGATAGAATGTGTTCCATCATAGAAGTAAGATAGTCGAAGAATTTTTGACAGTAGAATTAGGGGATAAGTAAACAGCACAGATATATTTAGTCAGAGAATGACAGGAAAGCCGAAGCCAGAGTGTAGAGAATTCAGAAGAATCGAGTTCAGGAACACGAGAGCAAGATAAGTCGTTGCGTATATATACACAACAGCCACCTTTGGCTTTGAAATGAGTATAGAGAAAGTAGGAGGATACAGAAAAGGGTTTGCTGTCAGTTGCCTCAGACAGCTGAGTCTCAGTTAGAAAAAGTGAGGTGGCCCTATGCACTGCCATACCTTCTCCTAGTAGAGAGAGTGATAACATTAACTTGTTCTTCCTCACGCTAGCCAAGTGTGCATCAGAAGGGAATATTGGCAGTGAGCGCAATGCAAGTGAAATATGTGTTCTCGGGTAGGTCATCTGTAACAACCGACAAATTGCAACCATTTGCCTTGAAATGAATGGTCTTTCTACCAGCAACCACTTCACGAGTACATACTCCTTTACTGATGGACTAGGAATTGCCGGAATATTGGGTTCAAATAATAGCTTATAGCTGCTTCATCATTCTCTCTCTCTCTCTCTTTCTCTCTCTCTATCTCTCATTTTTCAATAACAGGTATGCGTAGGGAGCCTCCCTGCTTTACTCTCCTTGTGTTTAGCCGACAAAATAGTATTTGTTAGCTACAGCATTCCCTTTACCAAACAGGCATGAAAGGACCAGCAGATCTGGTGCTGTAATGCTTTCCTTTGTACTCCTTATGTACAAATCCATTTCCTATGGTGTATAATTACACGCGCATTTACAAACTGAAAACGGATGTTTTCATCAGAGCGCGCGCGTGCGTGCGTGCGTGCGTGTGTGTGTGTGTGTGTGTGTGTGTGTGTGTGTGTGTGTGTGTGTGTGTGTGTGTGTGTGTGTGTGTGTGTGTGTGTGTGTGAACAGTTCGACAAAGGTCAAGAAAAAGTCAGCTTAGGCAGTTTTTTATCTGACTGAGACCCAGCTTTATAGAATGCTTCAGGTTAAGGCAAGGATACGAAACATTCAAGTTTAGGAGCAATCAGTCGAAAGTCAAGGCCACATTGAAACGCCAAATTTCAGGATACCTGGGCAAAGGCAATTCATACAGAGTTGATCTGATTTGATCCAAACTCGGTAGAAGTGGTAAAGTCTAGACAAGAACGAAATATCGATTTTGAGAACACTCAGTGGATGATTAAGATCACATGGAAAAGTCAAATATTTTAAACTTGGGCGCGAGTGTTGCACTATACTACTCCTTTTTAATATCGTTTGATTTCTGTAGACCCCCCCCCCTCTCTCTCTCTCTCTTTCTCTCTCGAGGACACATAAACTATTAAAAAACATAAAAGTCAATCTCCCAAGCTGTTACACCGTCAGTTGCAGCTGTTTGAGGCACAGACACATGGCCGTATTCTTGTCTTCTTACTATGCTCTTTCATGAACGATTTGTTTGCGCTTTACAATTCATTAATGCCACCTATGTCAAGTTTGTAGCTTTTGTATGTTGACAGAGTTCGTCTGAATCCAACACAGATACCGTATATATTAATATCAGATACGGAAATAAACTTGCTATAATTATGTTCTAAGAACCTCTATAAACGAATGAAATACGTACCGGACACTCCAGGAGTATCTACGATGTCAACCTTCTCAGTATGAGGACGTCATCATCAGTTTGTTCTTAACGTAGGAAGACCGTTTGGTAGTGAAGGGGTTAATGAACACTATATCCAGTCCTCCAAATCCTGTAATTTCTGTTGATTTTTCTCTCGCTTTCTTTATCAGTATGTATCCATTCATTTTTCGATGTCTAACTTTGTCTACCCATCTTCTTATCTTTTGTTTGTCGTTTGTTTTAATACGCTCACTTATTGTTGTATCTTCGTGTCTGTTTTCTTTTATTATAAATATGTTTTTTAGTCTTGTGTTTTTATCTCTTTCGAGCTATAGCGTCATGTCTCACCGTCTGTTTTTGCCTTTCAGTCTCCATCATATTCTCTGACTGTCTCTTTCTGGCTGTTGGAGTGTCATTCGTGTGTATTTTATTTTTTAACTTTCTTATATTTACTTTATGTCTGTTTCCTTATTTTCTTGGTCTGTGTCCTGCCTTGCACTTTGTTTTAGCCAAGCAGGTGTGTTCCTTTGTTTTCCTTCCTTTCATCACTGTCTCTGTCACTCTGTCTTACACTCTTCTCACTTTTGTTCTTGTATGTATATCTGTCTACGCTTCTTTCTCTTTTTCGGATTCATTTTTTTTTTTTTTTTGCTACCAAGAATGAGCGTTACACACTTCATTAACCAAGAGTGCAACACCGAGTCGCACAGTACAATCAGTCCAAAGTCCCGTCCACACAGTATGTTGACACCTGTGGTGATGGAATAACTAAAAAAAAAAAAAAAATAGACGTGACTATCTGAAGCCGACTTCTCAGCTTCTGATTTACTGTTTATTTTGTTTTTGCCAGCTTCCAAACTCAGCAGCAACGTACTTGGCCATGAGAGGTGCCCATGGATCGTGAGGAGGGGAGTTAAGGCCGAAAATATGGCCCTGTCCTGCTCCCTTGATCACTGACCAATTGCTCTCGAACTTGCATTGCTTCATGATCCCATCCTTAAGATTAGTTCAGATCAGTTGAAAGGTGTTTAAGCTGGACTTAACCTTGATCATTTGACCTGTTGTTCTGAACATATAGTATTTTAATCATTGGCTAACCCTCAACATTGCTACAAAATTTGATCTAAATTCAATCAAACCGGTTTTAGTTAAAGGGGTAAATCTTTGTCCTTGCCCTGTGACCCCTACCTTCGACTGATTATTAAAAAAAAAAAATGGTCACTTACACTTTCGTATCCCTCGACTACTTAGTTTTGTCATAATTGGTTCAAAACTGAGATAACCTGGCCGTTGATCCATAACTTTTGACCTTTTTTCGGGCAAAGGTTAACCTCTTCAGTATGGTGATATGTTTTATTCCACTACCACTAAACGACTTAAGATTCAGAATATTATGCAGCTAAGAACGCATGTATGAATTATATATATATATATATATATATATATATATATATATATATATATATATATATATATATATATATATATATACATATATATATATATATATATATATATATATATACATATATATATATACATATATATATATATATATATATATAAACATATATATATATATACATATATATACGAAGGGTGATCAGAAAGTAATGACAGTTCGTGATATAACATGAAAACCTTGAATGATGGGAGGTAGGGGAGCAAGGAGAGTGCAGAGTTGCCTGTCCTTACGAGTTTGAACTTGTCGCCGTATGCCTGACTTTTCTTGTTTTATTGTTGTGAGTGAATGCTTCACTCTTGTTTTTGCTCTCTGGCCAGAAACATGGATTACTCGAAAGAAGGCTGCAGGTTCTACATTTTTACGAGGTGGAAACTGGGAAAGAAAGCAACAGAGATTCGAGGGGAATTATTACAAGTTTATCCAGACACTACTCCTTCCCTGGAAACTGTTTCCCGCTGGATTCGTGCTTTCACAGCAGGAAAAACTGAATTGAAAGATGAACAACGCTCTGGACGCCCCCGGACATCCGTGACCGAAGCAACAACTGTCCGTGCACGGTCCATCATTGACGAGGATCCAACTGTAACTCTTAGGTTCTTAGCCTTGGAGCTTGATATCAGTTATGGGAGTGCATATGACATCGTGCATGAACAATTACACCTGAGGAAGAAGTGTTGTCGATGGATACCCCATTTGTTGACTGATGAGCAAAAGGCTGAACGGGTGAGGATTTGTCGTGTCTGGCTTGCTGAATTTGAACCAAATGGTCCAAAACGGTTCTCAGATGTTGCTACTGGAGATGAGTGTTGGATTTCATTCTTCACAACCCGTGACAAGCAGTCAAACATGGTGTGGTTGGGCGATGAAGACCCTCGACCTCAGATTTTGAAGGAAGGATTTCGCAGCCGGAAGCTCCTTTTCACCATCTTTTTCAATTCTCAAGGACCAATATGCGTGGATGTGATGCCTGAAAAGTCCACTATCACAGCCCAATACTACACAGACCAGGTCCTTCCACAAGTCTTGGAACATAAGGCCAACACCGCACCAACCCGCCGTCGGTCTCGCCTTTTGCTGCACCACGACAATGCTGCACCCCACAAAGCTCGCCTCACTATGCAGTACCTGGAACAACAAGGTATAACTCTGCTCCCCCACCAACCCTACTCCCCTGACCTGGCTCCCTGTGACTTTTGGTTGTTTCCAAAAATTAAATCTGCCATCGCTGGGAAACAATTTCATCGCATCCAAGACTTGGCACGGACCGTCAATTCAGAACTCCGAAGTATACCGTCTTCAGAGTACCACGCTTGCTTCATGAAGTGGAGAAAGAGAATGGAACGCTGCATAGAGGTTGGAGGGGAGTACTTTGAAGGAATGTGAGTCATAGTTTGATAGTTCTTCATGCTAATAAAAGTTTATGGACTCACTGTCATTTCTTTCTAATCACCCCTCGTATATATATATATATATATATATATATATATATATATATATATATATATATATATATGCAGAGAAGATGGAACCAGAGGCCAGGAGCCTGCAAAGTTATTAAGTCTAAGAAGAAAAAGTAAAGAAAAGAAAAAAAAACTGTCAAATTCAAGATCCATTCATTTCTAGTTGCCTTTTCACACTGTGTTTAAAGGACTCTAGGTCATGGGCAGAGATAAATGTAAACTGAAGAAGATATTCCCAGAGTTAACGTGTTGCATACATAAATTTCTGAGAATATCAGTTAACTGTTACATTAGAGAGCTGGGTAGAAAAGAGATGAAAGTGCGCTGCCAGCAGGGCCCAATTAACACCCTTTCAGGCCCAGGTACTAGTGTGAAGCCCGGGCCCCTCCAGGTACACTCTTCTTGCTGGGAACCTTATGCCATCACCCCCCCCCCCAACCCCTAGTCTCACACGGTTTAAGAGTTCAAATACAGGCTTTAAAAATTTTTTTAGGAGGATATTAAACTCAGTTACTTAGGATGTGTTTATTGCAAGAGTACGTGGAAGTACCCGAAAAATAGATGATAATCAGTTATTAAAAATTAATAACTTAATGTAATTATTATCTTTCTTTTGAAGGAAATACACCGAAGATCTCGGCTGACTCGAACATAAACAGTACCGCATCCCAAATTATGCTGTAAGGGTAACTCAACAGTATAGATAAGTACAGATTTCCACATACTTTATGTAGTAACTAATATATATTAATATGATACAGTCGAAGCCTAATTTCTTGATAATAATGACACCTGAACAGAAAACTGATATTTTAACCACACTACCAGTACACTTATAACCAGAACACTTATAAATGTGTTTCTTGCATAATTTTTGACATGAAAAGGTAAATTCAATGGATGACTAGGCACAAACGTTTTTTAAACTCAAAGGAATCATGCTACTGTACTTAGTTTGAAAAGACTATTAGTTTCACCTTCCTTGCTTGCTTCATAGCAAAATCATTCTCTCTCTCTCTCTCTCTCTCTCTCTCTCTCTCTCTCTTGGATACAGAATACGCATCCTAAACCCAGCCAAATTTTGCTCCAGATATGGTGCTGGTACCATCATAAATATTACTATTATTTCGTTACATAAAGTAGGATGGAAAAAGTTACATATGCCAAGAATTTACGTTCATTAGGAGGTACACAACGTTAATCAGGCTTTCAGCAGTAAATTTTTCATAGCTCCAGATCCTTCTATACTGTAATACATAGCAACAATATTAGAATTATAAGTTAACAGATAATTACATAAATCATACACCAATTACCTTAACAGATGAGCGAAGATGTGTCCTACCCGTACTAAGGCCCGTGACCGTCTGACGTCACAGACATGGAGAGGCCCGAGCGGCGAGCCGTCAAAGAGGAGATGACAGGTTCACCCATGCACGGGCATTAGTTTTGTTTCACACTCTTTTGATTTTTGCCAACGTTCCCTTTCTGTATTACATTGTTTTTGTCATGCTATACCGAATACAAGCTTACATATTATCCTAAAAGCATAGCTTGTTGTTCTTTAGGATACAAAATCGGGCACAGCAAGTGGATGAAGAGGCCACCTACGATGTCCATGCTGCCGCCGGCTCTTGTTTTGTTCTGTCCATGTGGCCGGACTAACTCACTGAAATCATGATAACGTCTTTGTGGATTGTGCCATCCCGTTCAGTTTATTTTATTGTTGAAAAATGGTACAGTGGGAGTGAAGCGTGGGCCCCTTCAGCATCTTTTGTACTTTTTTTTATATTCTCAGATAAAAACCATTAAAATAATTTAACAAGCTGCCATCACTGGCCCTCCAAACTGCCGGGCCCTGGGAAAGTAGTACCCTTCCCCCCCCCCAATGCTGGGGCCCTGGCTTCCAGACCAGTGCTCCAAGCCTGCTATATTGAAGGAAGGATGCCAACAGACAGTTGAGGAACGCAGTGGCCACTTAAGTAGCGATAGGAAAGAGATAAAAATGAAAACTGCTAAAGGGAAAGAGAGGTTAAGGCGAATCAGTAGGAGAAGGGGAGTTGTTGAGACAAAGTGCATATGACTTCCGCCTGTTTAAAAGAGCTGCATGTGGGGAACCACCCCACGTATGCAATGTGTACTCCGTACAGGGGTGAACAAAACCATAACTACAAATTCAAAAGCTTTGCGGAGGTAAAGAAAACACAAAGCCTGATTAGCATGCCTAGTCTCTTGGAAGTAAATATTCTAAGAGAGGTAATATCTATCCAAGGGAGGTCCCGAGAGAATGAGTTTTTCAGGATGCTGAGAGAAGAGGAAGGACTGAGTTGAATATCGTTGAATATTATGGGATACTCATGCGATAAATAGTTGATGGTCAAAGTCTGTAGGCACTGAGTTTTGGATGCATTAACCCAAAGCGTCCCGTCGACGTATGGGCACGTCGCAACGTTTTGTCACAGCTAGTCCCATCAATGTAGCAGTATGTTGAGCAATTGCAAGGTTCATAATTTGCACAATTTTCAATTTTTGCAAGTGATTTTTGGTATGTATACACGGGACACCTTCCTCTACAAGATGCCAGGCAGGGACAATGCCTTACCTCGCATGACCTCCCCCCACCCCGCACGCCATTGTCTCGGCAATTCACCTGTTACCAGTGACCTGGCCAGTAAAGACATTCAGGGCCAGAGTGATTCCCCAATCGATGACAATGTGGAGGACAAAGTTTATGTAGCATTAGAGGAAGAAACAGTCAGAAATGATGATCAGGTAATGTTGCCAAAAAAGGTCAGGTATGTTGATGTGTTAGTGTGTGAAACAATGCTCATATTGCCTATATTACTGTGTGAAAACCAATATACTCTCGCACTACATATACCGGTAAATTCGTACCAAATAAATAAATACCATTTATGAGTGGTGTGCAATAGTTACCCTCCCATAGAACTCGTTTTCTTTGGAGCCAGCCTGAGAGAAAACCCAGTAAGGTAAGGAGTACTGCTACCTGTATCGAGTATTTTAAACCTAAGGTGAGTGATTTCTCTATGAATTTTCGATGTTTCTCACCGAAAGCGGAGGTTTGAGGCAAAAAATTTTTTTTCCAAAATTGGTCGGAATTGGGGGGAGTCAGTGATGGAAAATCGGTCGGGACGTGATGGGTTTAAATTTTTTTTTTTTTTTCAGAAACAAGCCAAATCAGGAATTAAGTGATCCATATGCTTATCCCATGAATACTGAAGAACCTGCAGCGATGCACACTGTGAAAGGCAGATGGAAAGGTAAAGGGCGGAGTCATTGGCATATGAGTGGACAGGGTAGATCAACAGCTGAGGTTAGAGACCAAGGCACAGACGGAATGATAGAAACCGTAAGAGGGCAGTTTCTAATTGAACATGTTTGCCAGATTCGGTTAAAATCCTTAGAAATGTTAAGTACAATTGCAAAGCTTTTGCCAAAATCCCAAAGCCAGGATGGCAAGGGGTCAGAAAAGAAAGTGAATAGGTCACCAGTGGAGCATTATAGGTGATCGGGAAGAACGCTACAATTGGAAGTTTGGGTATATATATATATATATATATATATATATATATATATATATATATATATATATATATATATATATTGTGTGTAACAGATGGAAGGAGAATATAAGACAGTATGGATCAGCTGGCTCCAGGATTGTGTGGGTAAGAATGAAAGTTGGACCACAAATGTGGGCAATTGTGTGCGTGTATGCATCAATGCAAGATTGTGCAAGCAGAGCGAGAGAAGAGTTCTGGACAAATGTGGAAGCATGCTTGGAAAAGTTTGAAAGGAGTGAGTGTTTTTGATTGGAGATATGAATGGAGAAGTAGGGAATATGAACGTGGATGGAGTAATTGGTGACTAGGGTGTCCCTGCAGAGATATATGAGAATGGCAGTGCTTTAGTGGACATTTGTGCTGGGAGGGGGTTGTTGATAGCCAATACCCTCTTCAGGCACAAAATGATCCATAGGTATACATGGCGAGTGATGAAAAAGGTGGGTGGTGAATGAACGGAAGGTAAGGATGAGTAAGTGTGTAATGGATGCAAGGGTATACAGCATAGAGGTTGGGGGAGTGGACTTTTCGACCACCACTTGCTGGTGGTCAGAATCAAGGTCCAAATGAAATAGAGGAAAAGAAGAAGGGAAGGACAAGAGGAAGTAGTTCATACAAGGAGAGTGGAAAGGTTACAGGAGGATGAAAAAAGGGCAGAATATAAGAGGGAAGTTGAGGAGCGTTTGGGTAAATATGGATTGGAGCAGATGGGGGACGTGGGTGTGTGCAAGATATTCACAGGAGAAATCTGTGCAGCATGTGAGGTGGTGTGTGGGTTGAAGAGAAGACGAAATAAGGTGCAGGGAACAGCATGGTGGAATGTAGAGGTGAGAAAGGCTGTGGCACAGAAGAAGAATACATATAGTGAGTGGATAAGAAACAGGGGCATGGGGGAAGTTGAGAGATGGAAGAGAGAGTTATATATGGAGAGGAGGAGAGAGGTGAAAAGATTAGTAAAAGAGAGTAAGAAGAGAGTGGATGGGGAATTTGGAATGATTTTGAGTGTGAAGTGGAGGGAATGTAAGAAAATGTCCTGGAAAGAGGTAGATTGTTAGACAGGGTGCCAAAGAAGTTATTGGGGAGTGAAAGATAAAAATGATAGATTACTGATGAAGAAGGGAGAAAAAGTGAGCAGATGGTGAGAACACTATAAGGAATTGTTGAACATAGAGAAAGAAAGTAATGTGAGTATAACTGGCTGGGGAATGGCTGGGAGATGGAGGGATGCGAGAAGGGAGGAAGAAATCAGTAGGATAGAAATTATGGAAGCAATGAAGAAAGTAAAAATGGGGAAAGCCCCAGAAATTGATGGAGTATGTGGTGAAATTCTGAAGCATCGGGGAAAGATAGTAGTAGAATGGATGTAAAAGATATGTAGATTGGCCTGGGAGGAAGGTAGAGTCCCGCAGTGCTAGTAGTCTGGTATTATTATTCCCTTACAAAGGAAAAGGGGGAAAAGAAGTATGTGGTAATCATAGGGGCTGTCACGGGGTTTTTATAATATCACGGAGTTTTTATAATAAAATGCTTAAATGTTATTTAAATTGATAATAATATTCAATAATTTTGAAGAGCAGACAATGACTGTCTTGCTACATCAAGCAACGATTACTTTACGCTGACTTGCTACGATTCTCTAAGAACGAGAATTTATAAACTTTCTCAACAGTACACAGCAGAGACTAATTACTCACAATTGCTGAATTACTGTACTGTTAGCCTCTGGAGAAAGTTACTTCACCCCTGACAATAAATAACTAATACTAATAACACTATCAGGTCCTTGCTGGTGCATTAACTCCTATCTGGCACAACGGATTTTAAGTTAATACAACAAGACTGGTCTAAGTACCAGTTATGAAAGCAAACGTTTATGCAAGCTAGGAGCTGTATGGAAAATAAGCTTAATTATGGAGAAATGAAACAAGATTTTACTTTACATTGAGCTCAAGAAAAAGAACTGTTAAATTTATTAATTACAAAAAATAAATTTAACGTTACAATTCAAATCAAATTAAATGAGACGCACTCACTCACTCACGCAATAGCTAAATACTTACGCCTAGGAAAAACACCTTAATTAAACTCTTATGACTAGGGAAATACAAGAAGGAAATACTATAGTCGATGAATGCTGCGTATCACCGAAGCTGAACTAGGATGGAAGTACTGAAGAACTGTGGAGTTTGGGTACTAGCTGACCTCACACTGCTGGCACAGGACCTCTCTCCGTCGCAGCAACAACTGGACTGCCCAAGTCGTGGGAAAGAAAAGCGGAGCACTCGGCCGCATTTTCTAACGGTCGAATGAGCAGGGGCGAACAATAAAAAAAAACAATAGTATCGCTCAGTACAGCACTTAGTGACGTGCATTAAATCGGTCACTTTTGAAAACGGTGACGAATGTTTTGAAAAGTATACTCCGAAATGGAGAGAGAAACGGTTAACTGAGCGATACACAGTGAGTTTTCCACTAATAGTTCGTGGCTTCTCACAAAAGGGAAATGTCGCGAATTGATTCGTGACATTACGCCCCTACAAAATTAAATTTTTTCCTTATGGGAAAAAATTTGTGGATATATATATATATGTATACATCCTAAGTTATTCACACAAGATTCACACTGTGGTGTGTGTGCTATCCTGCTACAGGAGAAAGTCGCAGTCGCCAGTGAGCGAAAAAACCTCGTATTTACGTTAATAGAAGCAAGCTTGAGGGAAAAACTCCGTGACGACGGTGAAAATCCTGTACTCAGGTCAAACTGAGCGAAAAGTCGCTACATTTACACTGACAACTAATTGTTGTGTAGTGTGATGTATGTAATACACGGTGTAGGTGTGACAGTTGTAGTGTGACTGTACCTATGTGTAAAATGACACAATAATAATTATAATATGGCGACGACGAAGGCAGAGGAGAAGAGGCGGCAGCGTGCGGCAGACGATCAGCTGGCCCGCACAGCAAAACTGCTACACCCATTGCTGAACCTGCAAAACCAATTGAGGTGGAGCATCAAAAGTGTCAATGAGACAAAATTTTATTATGTTACAATTACTCTCTCCTAGCAGTCAGTGCTACAACGTACATTCGAGGTCGCTATTAATTATAGCACACAATTATGGTCGGCAAGTTGAGAATCTTTGTGCAAACTCGGGTCTTCCATAGCCTCGAACTGCACACGGGTCCTCAACCTGTGCCTTAACCTACAGTACTTATTTTAGTATCGGAGAGCTGAGAATCCTTGTGCAAACTTGGGTCTTCCATAGCCTCAAGTCGCCTCTGCGGAATTCTCACTTCCCCCTTAACCTACAGTACTTATATTAGTATCGGGGAGCTGAGAATCCTTGTGCAAACTTGGGTCTTCCATAGCCTCAAGTCGCCTCTGCGGAATTCTCACTTCCCCCTTAACCTACAGTACTTATATTAGTATCGGGGAGCTGAGAATCCTTGTGCAAACTTGGGTCTTCCATAGCCTCAAGTCGCCTCTGCGGAGTTCTTTCTCGAACTTCCCCCTTAACGTACAGTACTTATATTAGTATCGGGGAGCTGAGAATCCTTGTGCAAACTCGGGTCTTGCATAGCCTCGAGTCGCCTCTCAACTTCCCCTTAACCTACGGTACATATATTAGTACCGGGAAGCTGAGAATCCTTGTGCAAACTCGGGTCTTCCATAGCCTCGAGTCGCCTCTCAACTTCCCCCTTAACTTATGGTACATAATATGTATGTACAGGCCCTGGACATAACGTGTCCTGTGGGGCCAATGGGCGAGACGTCAGGTCTGCACCCACTTCACCACTACCCTGTCTCTCAACTGACTCAGAGATTACAGGTGTGGTTATGAATGGCACAGGAAGGGCATGTCCCTGATTAGTGGTGATACTTTGGCACACACTGCAGGAACGGACAAAACTATCTATGTCCCGTCCCATCCCTGGCCAGAAAAAGTCAGCTCGGATACGGCCCTGGGTCTTCCTTTTGCCCATGTGACCCCCTGAGACTGAACAATGACCCCATTGTAACACTGCTAGGCGGTACTTGGTGGGAACGACAAACTGCAGTCGAACCTCGCCCTCGGGTGTTCGTGACTCACGGTAGAGCCGTCCTTGTTTGCGAAGGAACTTGGCTCGACCTCCCCGTGAATACTTAATCACTCGACCCTTTTGTTTGTTCTGCACGGCAGCAAGTGTCGGGTCAGAATGTTGTTCTTGTACAACAAGTTGACTACACATCAGATCTTGCGGCGATTCAATGATCACTGGGGTGACACAGTCTGGAGCCTCAGTCATGGCTCGTGTTACCGCAGCAGCCGAAGTCTGAGTAGCGTCATCGGAGCAACTATCCTTGACTCCATTAATATTTCCAATGATGAGTTCAAATAAAGGTTCTGGCATGACAACTGCAAGTGTCATACCAGTATAAAATGGAGATGCCACCTGGATACATGCCTCAGGGAACAATCTCACTGATCCATCAATAAGACTTGCATGGATCTGTCGACCTGTATACTGCTCAGGCCGAACTAGACTCTGCTTGACAGAGCAACCTGAGGAACCATTATCTCTCAGGACCTTCACAGGAATGTCTCCCACAAACCCTTGCTGAACAAGGAAGGTACTGTCACCTGTGGGAGGGCCTGTGGAGGAAGCAGCTAGCCACTCATGAGGCTGCTGAATTGATGCGGCAAACATTGTGCCTTGAGAATTATGAATTTGAGGGGTCGTACTCACTCCCTGTGGAGATGGAACATTGGCCATCTGTGGAGGGGGGTTCACTGTCACTGTGGGACTAGTGAACTGTGGGCAAGTACCCACACTGGTAGGGACGTGACCACCATGCTGCTGCTGAGGAATGAAGGCTGCATTCGCTTCCTGCCTCTTTTGAGCTGGTGGTGAAAAACTTTGTCCCATCAGTCTGTTGCGTGGCTGATACTGCTGCTGGTTAGGGTACTTGTTGTACCTCTTCCACTCAGGTTTCTGAGTGATTTGCCCCTGGTCCTTCCACTGCGGTTTTGGACCTTGGCCATTATTCTGAGAACGGCCTTGGTGCTGGGATTCAGTCTGAGACGGCTTCCCAGACTTGGCAGTATCTTTTCTGCTCCAGGTGTTTTGCTTACGAGCTTGATACCCGTATGCAGTAAAGAATGCGTCAGCCTTCTCTGCCATTTGGCTGGCATCTTTCACCTGGCAGATCTTAAGCTGTGCTATGAGCTCAGCAGGCCACGACCTCTCTAGCTGTGTACGCAGCATAAGGTCAATTATCCCCTCACGCGTGGAAGGAGTTTCATCTTTCTCCATCCACTCATTTAAGTAAGCTGTGAGACGATCAAGGAACTGAACAGCTGTCTCCTTGTCTTGGAGACGAGCTCGCATGAACTGAACTTTGGCGTCGTCTACTGTGAGACCATACGCCTTAATGAGTGCAGCTTTCATCATCTCATATGTGAGATTGTCTCCACGAATTCTGTGGAGAATATCGAGGGCAGGGCCCTCAAATAGGCTAAGAAACTGAAGCCGCTTAGCTGCCTCATCCAGTTGATACATGTCTGCCATGTCCTCAAAACGAGCTATGTACAGCTCGACTCGCTCGCTTTCCTTGTATGAAGGAAGCTTGATGCGTGGGGTCGCCAGGACATGTGCAGGGAGAACGCTCGTGGAGCTTGGACCAACTGCACCAGATGTGTCTGAAGCCAAGGAATCTCGCTTGAGCTTCAGCACTTCAAGTTCATGTTCTCGTTCTTTGTCTCGTTGTTCACGCTCGTATTCGCGCTGTTCTCGCTCTTGTACTAGCTCGTGTTCGTGCTGTTGTCGCTCTTTTTCTAACTCGAGCTCGCTTTGTTTTTGTTCGTGTTCACGCTGTTCTCGCTCACGTTCACGAGCGTCTTTCTCACGTTCTTGCTCGTAATTGAACCGTGAGAGAACGTAACTCTATATTTTCTCTGGGTCAGTGAGACCCATATCTTTGGCTTCCTGTACATAAGCACTGGCTGCCATGGCGCTAATTTATTAAGCAAACGAAACTGAGCACTGACTGCTTCGCAAACGAATGCTAATAATACAAATAAAGAATACAGACACAAGCTAGTGGTGACCAGTCTTATCTAGTTAACTGGCAAAGAATAAATCAAAAATGCAAATAACTGAGAACTCAACAATTAACACAATGGGTATGGCGGCTACCCAGGAGCGAATAAAATCGTCTGGCGTTACCAAAAATAAACTAGAGTTAAGTATTCTATTGATTAATAAAGCAAAAACTCACTTGCTAAATTAACGGCAAACACCAGTAAACTTGTGCCTATAAACTTTAATTATAAATACCTAAATATGAATGAGTGAGCACTATCTCGTGAATAGCTTTAGAGCTAGGAGTTAATATCCTGGAATGAGGTCGCCAATTGTCACGGGGTTTTTATAATATCACGGAGTTTTTATAATAAAATGCTTAAATGTTATTTAAATTGATAATAATATTCAATAATTTTGAAGAGCAGACAATGATTGTCTTGCTACATCAAGCAACGATTACTTTACACTGGCTTGCTACGATTCTCTAAGAACGAGAATTTATAAACTTTCTCAACAGTACACAGCAGAGACTAATTACTCACAATTGCTGAATTACTGTACTGTTAGCCTCTGGAGAAAGTTACTTCACCCCTGACAATAAATAACTAATACTAATAACACTATCAGGTCCTTGCTGGTGCATTAACTCCTATCTGGCACAACGGATTTTAAGTTAATACAACAAGACTGGTCTAAGTACCAGTTATGAAAGCAAACGTTTATGCAAGCTAGGAGCTGTATGGAAAATAAGCTTAATTATGGAGAAATGAAACAAGATTTTACTTTACATTGAGCTCAAGAAAAAGAACTGTTAAATTTATTAATTACAAAAAATAAATTTAACGTTACAATTCAAATCAAATTAAATGAGACACACTCACTCACTCACGCAATAGCTAAATACTTACGCCTAGGAAAAACACCTTAATTAAACTCTTATGACTAGGGAAATACAAGAAGGAAATACTATAGTCGATGAATGCTGCGTATCACCGAAGCTGAACTAGGATGGAAGTACTGAAGAACTGTGGAGTTTGGGTACTAGCTGACCTCACACTGCTGGCACAGGACCTCTCTCCGTCGCAGCAACAACTGGACTGCCCAAGTCGTGGGAAAGAAAAGCGGAGCACTCGGCCGCATTTTCTAACGGTCGAATGAGCAGGGGCGAACAATAAAAAAACAATAGTATCGCTCAGTACAGCACTTAGTGACGTGCATTAAATCGGTCACTTTTGAAAACGGTGACGAATGTTTTGAAAAGTATACTCCGAAATGGAGAGAGAAACGGTTAACTGAGCGATACACAGTGAGTTTTCCACTAATAGTTCGTGGCTTCTCACAAAAGGGAAATGTCGCGAATTGATTCGTGACAGGGGCATTTGTCTTCTTAGTGTAATAGGAAAAGTATATGGCAGGATACTTACTGACAGAGTTAGGGAAATAACAGAGGAATTAGTTGGAGAAGAACAGGGAAGTTTTAGGAAGGGAAGAGGTTGTGTACATCAGATTTTCATTCTTAGATCTTTAGTGGAAAAGTTTCTAGAGAAGGGAAAGGAGTTGTATGCAGCCTTCATGGATTTGGAGAAAGCTTATGTCAGGGTGGAGGGACAAGGATTGTGGAAAGCATTAAGGATATATGGAGTAGATGGGAAGTTGTTGAATGCCGTGAAGGGTATGCATGAGGGTACTAAAGCTGCAGTGCGTGTGGATAGTGAACGGAGTGAATTTTTCCATTTCAAGGTTGGATTGAAACAGGGATGTGTCATGCCTCCATGGTTGTTCAATCTGTATATGGATGTGGTTATAAAAGAGATACAAGGTAGGGCAGTGGGTGTTGGAGCGGCCCTAGTGAGAGAGGGCATTGTTTGGAAGCTCCCTGTACTGTTGTTTGCAGATAATACTGTGTTGTTAAGTGAAAACGAAAGGAGGCTGCAAGGTTTGGTGGATGAGTTTGGGAGGCTAAGAAACGAAATCTAAAGGTGAATGTAGTTTAAAGTTATGGTCTTCGAGAGAAGTGAAGTCACTGAATGTACAGTGATGTTGGATGAGGGGGAAAAGAAAAATGTGAGTGCTTAAGTGTGATGAGTAAGGAGGGAAGTTTAGAGGGTGAAGTGCTTGAAAGGGTACAACAAGGAAGAAAGGTTGCTGGTTCCTTGAAAGCAGTGATAAGAAACACGGAAGTGAGCATGGAAGTGAAAAAGTTACAACATGACAGTATTGTGATACCAACTCTAACGTATGGAAGTGAAGTTTGGATTTTGTTGGTTGGACAGAAGTTAAGAGTGAGAGCAGTGGAAATGAGTTATTTAAGAGGGGCCTGTGGAGTCACATGGAGAGAGAGGCTGACAAATGAGGATATAAAGGAGCATTGAGGTGTGGATGTGGATGTGCTAGGAAGCATTAGGAGGAATACTCTGAGGTGGTTTTGCCTTGTGGAGTGGATGGAGAGTGAGAGACTGATGAGGAGAGTGTATGTGAGTGAGGTGGAGGGGGGAGGCCAAGGATGAGATGGAGAGATGGAGTGGAGAGGTATATGAGAGAGGGGTGTGTGAGCTGGGAGAGGGGCAGGGAAATAGCGGGGGATAGCGCTACGTGGAGGCGATTTGTTTGTGGCCACCCATTACGGGTTTAAGGCGTCTGGAAATATATATATATATATATATATATATATATATATATATATATATATATATATATATATATATATATACAGTATGTATATGCTCGTATATATATATTGTCTTGGCATCAGATAAAGGGCTGTACTATAAAAACCCAGAGTTTAGGCGGTCCAACGGCGACGTTCAGTCGTCAGACGTTCCTGAGCGTCAGTCATACTATAAAAAATCTGGACCGTCAGTCTCGGCAAAACCCAGTTCTGGCGTTTGAATGCCACAACTGTCGCTAGATTGGGCGAGAATGCGCTGCATGAGCACTAAAAGCGCGCAAATTTTGAATGTTTCTTCTATTTAACCCCTTAACCGCGGGGCGTCACTTTCGTGACGCTCGGCTACAATGGATCATACCGCGGGGCGTCACTTTTGTGATTCTGTGTTATTTTGAATTATCCCGGGCTCTCAAGTGGTGGCTTGTATCATATATCAGTACTGCCAATGTTCAACACTAGTCAGCACTCCAAATCTCATCTGTACTCCCATCCATTGTTGACATTTTAGCTATTTTAACCCCTTCCTGACTCCCCTCCCTACCTGCCCTCCATTACCCTCTCCTCCTCACCTCCCACGCCGCTGCGCTACGGAAATTTCCCCCTTCTCTTTCCACAGATTTCATCCATTGAAATAAGGCCTATGCCCTATATTTTTACCCAATAATATATACCAAAAAAAAAACAGGTAAGTGATAGTGTTATACTCCAGAAATTGCCTAATTATCACCTGACAACACCTCACGTGCATTCATTCGCTACATTACCACGGTAATTTCCCCTTTGATTTATGCCTTGTAATCGATGTCTGTAATAAAAATATATACCAGAAAGGAAGGGAGAATCCTAATTGACATTTACAGTCACCTGGAACTACCTATTTCTATATTTATTGCCGAGATTTTCTACCTATAAAAAATTAGCATGTAAGTTAGCAGCAGTAAGCCTAAAGTGTCATTGTCAACCCTTCCCTTCTCAGATAATTTACCCCCTTCTTGACTCCCTTCCCTACTTGCCCTCCATTACCCTCTCCTCTCACCTCCCACGCGCGCTGCGCTACGGAAATTTCCCTCTTCTTTTTCCACAGATTTCATCCATTGAAATAAGCCCTATGCCCAATATTTTTACCCAATAATATATACCAAAAAAAAACAGGTAAGTGATAGTGTTATACTCCTGAAATTGCCCAATTATCACCTGACAAAACCTCACGTGCATTCATTCGCTACATTACCACGGTAATTTCCCCTTTGATTTATGCCTTGTAATCGATGTCTATAATAAAAATATATATCAGAAAGGAAGGGAGAATCCTAATTGACATTTACATTCACCTGGAAGTACCTATTTCTTTATTTATTGCCGAGATTTTCTACCTATAAAAAATTAGCCTGTAAGTTAGCAGCAGTCAGCCTAAAGTGTCATTGTCAACCCTTCCCTTCTCAGATAAGCCGCGGCATTTAGTTCCTTGTCCTCCACTGCAGAGACAACATGTCGCACTCGCGCCCCGCCATTCCTGCCGCTATCTGCGCCCATTGCAAAGAGACCCCGTGACCTCTACCCCACAGCAAAGTGTTGAGGCAAGCAGGAAAGGCCTCAGTGACTCTGCAGTGGCACGAGAACTTGCTGAATTGTCGATGATAATAATGGACAGCGATTTTGACGATTCCGGTGAATCGTGTGATGAGCCGGGTGAACTTATCGCGCCAGAAACAGCGACAACAAATTGCTCCTACCAGTGAATCTGTGTGTAGCTCAAGGGAAAGGAGCCTTTAGTGCAGGAAGGGAAAAGAATTTGGGAAGGGAGTGAAAAGGCGGCGTGTTAGCCCCAGAACAATGCCCCCACGTGACCCAGCCCGCCATGAGTCACGAGATCATTCACCTCCCCGTTCCCCAAGCCCCGCTTTACTCATCTCGTCATCATCGTCGGCTGAGTTATCTCCGGAGTCTTCGTCGTCGGAGTCACCACCAGCATCAACAGTGAAGGCCGGCCGTAGAGGTAGAGGTAGATCTAAGAGAGTGAGAAGTAGTGTAGCTAGTAGGGTAAGGGCTGCTAGTGCTGTACGGCAACCTAGGGTCAGTGCGAGTGACCTTGACAGTGATAAGCCTCCCTCTCAGCCAACCTACACCACCACCACCACCACCATCCCTCCACCGCCACGCCAGGGAATCCTGGACGCCTTCGCTTGGACGGAAGGGTCAGATTTTGTCCCCGAAAACCTGGTTTTCGATGAGAGCTCGTCAGGAGTTCAGCCTGCCTTCACTATGGACGAAAATGCTGAGTGTGTCGACTACCTTTTGGCCTTCCTAGATGACGAAGTCATGCAGCACATATGTGATGAGACTAACAGGTTCGAATCACAACGTGCTGCTAGTGGTACAGGTGCAGCCAAGATGCAACAGTGGACCATGCTGGGAGTGCAGGAGCTGTATGTGTTCTTTGCCCTCATGCTTCTTATGCCACACTCAAAGAAGCATGAGTTGGAAGAATACTGGTCCATGGACCCCTTACTACCCTCACCGACCTTCAACAAGTACATGGCCAGAGATCGCTTCCGGAACATCATGGGAAACCTGCACTTTGCCGACAACGATGTACCTTCCCAAACCGACCCACTCTGGAAGATCCGGGAGATTCTGAACAGAATGAAGGATAAGTTCATGTCATTCTTCCACCCATTTCAGAATGTTGTCATTGATGAGTCCTTGGTTCTGTTCAGAGGACGTCTTCGGTTTGTCCAGTACATTCCAAGCAAACGCCATCGCTTTGGAATTAAGTTCTTTGTACTGTGCGACTGTAAGACGGGGTACATCCTTGACTTCGTCATATATTCAGCCAGCACTGTCGATCTCGATAAAACACACCCCCTTGGCTTCTCAGGCTGTGTAGTGAAAGTGCTCCTAGAAAAGTATTTTGGTGGGAATCATGTGCTGTATACAGACAACTACTATACAGCACCGAAACTTGCCAAATACCTTTCTGAGCACGGCATTGGCTCCTGCGGCACTGTCAAAAGTAATCGTGCCAACTTCCCCAAATTCCCAGAGGCAGGAAACTCGCAGCGAGAGACGTGCACCTACGCAAGTCTGAGAAGATGCTGGCAATACGGTGGCATGACCAGAGAGTCGTGCACCTGCTCACCACCGTACATAAGGGAGATGAGAGACAGTGGGAAGGTCGACCGTAGGACAGGCGAACCTGTGATGAAACCTGATGCTGTGTTGGACTATAATATAAACATGCGGCTGGTGGACAAGTCCGACATGATGATTGGTGAGATCGACTGCCTCAGGAAGAATACTAGGTGGTACAGGAAAGTTTTTCTGCATCTCATAGATATGACGATGCTGAACGCCTTCATCCTGTACAAGATGAAGGTAAAGCCACCCAAGTCCTTCTCCCCTGAGGTTGTTCGCCAGGACTTGTGTCCAGCAGCTGCTGGAAAAATATGGTAAGGTGCAAGCAGCAACTCCAAGGCGCCATCCAGTTACACTTCCCGACCGACTTGAGCAGAGGGCGTATATGGAGCGGCACAGACTTGAGCTAATGCCTGCCACAGGGAAAAGGAAGGCTGCGATTCGCAGGTGTCAGGTATGTGCGCATACCACACGCCGCACACCTGAGCATAAACGCACCTCTTGGCAGTGCGCTGAATACCAGGTTCCCCTCTGTGTAACCTGCTTCTTCGATTATCACAGCCAGAAGCAGTTCTAACAGTGCAAGTGTGGAAGCAGAATTATTTGGAAATAATGTGTAAATAATGTGTAAATAATGTGTAAATAGCAGGTGAAAGCAATGGATGTTCAGTTCATATGATTGAACAGTGTACTATAGTTTCATCTTACTGAAAGTGACAGTGAATAACATATTGTAAGTAAAATAGAAGGGTAAATATTGAAAATAGAATAGAAAATGTAAATAGTAATGTAAGTAATTAGTAATATAAGAATATGAGTACAAATAATTTATGTTATAACAGTGAGAGTGAATCATTGGCTCTCTACGTATTTTACTGACTGAAAAATAGAATGACTTCAGTGACAATAAAATAATACGACTGAATGAAACTTATGGAGAAAGACTCCAGATATATATAAGTGTGATATAGTAATAGAAATATAAAGTGTGAGGGGTTTTATGAATAATAAATGACAGAGTGCCTAGAGCGAACTAGCGCAAGTGCGGCGATCAGACGCGCTCGTAATTTCCATTGCTTTCACACTGTTTTTTTTTAGTATGGATCCCAAACTACTTGAAAATGGTAGAATAGTGTTTATAGTGTTTGTATCTGGCTGTGGTAATCATATAACGGGTTGTCGGGAAGTGTAAAGTGGAGACTTAGTTACCCTACTTCAGAGGTCTCCACAAGTCCTACGGAAACTGACGAAGGCTCAACAATCATTCCAGGAGAAAGCTGAAGGTATGTGCTATAAGCATATATAATTTTATTATTCTAGGACTAATAACTGATTTTTAGCAAATATTTTTTGAGAGTCTCTCGGAGCCCAAATAACCCCGCGGGACACGCAAGTAATTGGTAAACAAGCCCGCGGTGTAGGGGTTAATAAACCAGACACTTCGCTAACCCATTCTAAACTGTTATTTTTATGTACGAAATAAGTATATTTGCGCTAGAATTGGTACCAAATGATGGTAGAACGCATAAAGAGGATGCATTTATAAGCAAGGTACAGTGTAATGTATAGCCTAAACTGAATTATGATTTTTCCTTATTGAAATTATCCAGACTTGATTTCATACGACCAAAGTGAGTGTATTATTGCATTCTTCATAGATTTCCATGTTGTTCCTGGCCAGCTCACCAGTCATGAATTAAGGCCGGTTCACACGAGCAAAATCGCGGCCGTTTTTTGCCGGAATTCGCTTCCCGGTAGAAATTCCGGCCGGTTTTTTCGCCGGTATGGAGAGACCGACATGTCGGTCTTTTTTTGCCGGAATCGTGAGAAAGAGGCCGGGCCGATTTAAATGGAAGCACCGAACAAGGCAAAGCTCTGGGAACGAAGACGAATACGACATATTGTTTACACTACTATAAAAAAAATACCACAACTAATCTCACTTTAGCGTTCATTCCAGTGTGGGTGTATCTGATATGAGCATGAGTATAAAAGTATGATTATTTAAATATGAGTTAAAGGTAAAGGAATCTTGTACATGATTTATGCTTAAGAAAATTTATGCATACGGCCCCTGAAGCCCTCGGAAAGCTGAGTGGCAGTAAAGGCCTATTCACAGGAGCTAAATCACGGCCGTGAGGGCTCATCTTGAAGTTGGAAAAGTGCAAGAGCTGCACACCTACTACGAGTACGGTGGTCCATCTTTGTAAACACTGTTGTCGCGTTCCTGCCTCTGTAGTCCCCGTACGTGTGAACACCTTTCCGGGAGAAATGCCGAAAATCGGCATTTTTTCCCCGCAAATCGGCGAAAAAAACGGCCGCGATTCAGCTCGTGTGAACCGGCCTTTATACAGCAGTTTATCCAGGTTATTTGCACTTTCACTCATGCAGTAGTACATCATGTGTTCCTATATTTATATTGCAAAATGTAAATACAGAGTTACTGGAGAATTATTTTTTTAGCATGGAGACTAATTTACTTCTTTACAAAGCTGGTTGAATGGTGACATTCATTGCAGCACCAACACAAGAGGGATGCAGTAACACTCCATTCATTTTCAGCTGCTTCTTTCCACACCTGTCATCCAGCCATGACCAGCAGACCATATTGGAGAATATAGGTTTAAGATGTGTGTACTGTAACAGTTGTTCTTTCAATTTCTATATATCTAGCTATAGTTTTTTCCCTACATTATTGCCACCTTCCCTGTTTGAGGTATAACTAGTAAATTTCCAGTTTAGCTCAGTAATTATACTACTCTGAGATTCAGTCTTTATCATTACCTTTCCCTTCAAGCAGTATGCAATGATTTCCTAAGTTACATGGTATATACAGTAGCTAATTATTTCTGTCCCAGTTTGCTAGACAAGCTTTCCTTTTTGTTTCCCAGAAATCATTCCACTTCTATAGTACTTTCATCCAGTTCTGTTTTATATATTTTCAGAGTGTTTACTGTTGTTTTCCTAGCTTTCTCCTGCTTTGGTCATATGCTTGATGTTTGTCTCCTTCACTAAATATATATCTCATTACTTCCTGTTTGTTAATCAGTGCCTCACTGCACCTTTCATGCTTTTGTATAACCCTTCCACCCTAACCAATATTCCATGACTTTTCTACACCTATCTACTCTTCCATTACAATAACTGTCATTTTTATCCAATTACTGTAACTAGTTTTTATATTATGTATGCATGGAACAGGCTATCTCCTCAGGCATGTAGCTATTTGTAAGAACAGCTCTTGGGATAGAAAGATGCCTATTTTTTTTTTTTAATTCGCATGAAAAAATCAGCATTTACTAACAAGTTTTGCTTTAAGCCAACACACCTATGCTCAAATCTGAGTGCTTGATTGAAACAGGCAATATTTCAGCCAACATCCTAACCAACCAATTCACTCATACCAGTAAAATTGACCTATTTGGTAACCTTACCCATCTATCTTAACTACATCAGCTTGTCAATTAATTTTGGTGCAAAAACGAATCACATTCTTCAAGAAAGAACTTAGGTGATTGCACATACTTGTTGGTGCTGATGAAAACTTTGTGTCTGTTTTATCAATTTCTGAAACTTAACTGTAAGAGAGTACATAAAAATAGGTGAATATAATACAAACCAAACTAACCATTTACCAACGCTGACCAAACTCTGATATGTGTAATTTCTGCCATGTAATATAATATTGTATATTCACTTCTTACACGTCATTTATTCATGACTTTTCATATGCAAGAAGTGTCACACAATGATGCTGTTGAACTAGAGGAAGAAAGCTTCCTGGCTTGCTCTCAAATGTGCTAACTAAAGCACTGAGCTGGCTAACACACAAACTTTCAAACAGTTGCCGTTTCAAAAATCTATTCAGAAAGCACACAGGTAGTCTGAAATAAACTAGAAAGCATAATTTAATATCCTAACTCAATATTACGCGCAACGTCGCCACCATAGAAGTTTTTGTTTACTCGTATTCGTTACGGAAGCGTTTAGTCCTGTAAAATCTTTTGAACAGCCTTGTATTTCTCATATATTTTAGCCTGCTAGGGAAAATTGGATTTTTGAATTATTCAGTTTTTATAAATGAAAAAACCTGTTATCATATTTAAGAATATTTAAATTTGTTATCGAAAGGGGGGTCTCTTGTGGCATTTATCCTCCTGTGACATTCCAATACTATTTTACGCCACAACCAGGTGACGAACGCCTGGCGTGAACAGCAAATTTATTTATGGTACGAAAAACAGGAACGTCAGACGCTCACATTCGTCAGTACTGATGTTTAGTGTTTATAGTACGGCTCAAAAAGAGAGAGAGGAGCCTCCAGCCACTCCCACATTGTCGTTTTCCACCAAATTTTGCAGACACCTCCGGATGCCCCAGATAACGTCGCATGCAAAAAATCATTAAACACTATTCACTCTGAGGGGGATTTTTAGAGGATTAACCCCTCCATGGAACTGACAAGCCCCCCTGACCAGCGCCGGGACCATATTTTCAAGATTCGAAAATAGGTTTGTTTTCTTTACCAACCTAGCAATGTAATTTTTAGCTTCCTAAACCCATCGTGCGATTCGTAATGAATCGCAGAATTATTCGCAAAATACTGCATACACGCCAGAGAAAACAAAGCGAATGCTCCACACCAAGATATAGCCATATTTTCACCCCCCCCCCAAAAAAAAAAAAAAATTGTTAAAATGATTTGGAATGTGAAGGTTCAGCCCGCCCGTAGGGCCTAGTAATTAAGGCCCTCGAAACGGGCCTAAGCGGCTAGTATACCAGCGTATATATATATATATATATATATATATATGCGAAAATTTTGGAAATAAAGGATATTAAAGTGACTGATAATTAGACGTTTGGAGGGGTGGAATTGGTCACCTTTTTTAGGAACAGGCTGAATGAAAGCAAACTTCCTGCAAGGAGGTGAAGTACAACTCAACATAGTGGAAAGAGTTTACCTAAGGTGAGTGTCAGCACAGAAGCACAGTACTTGAGAACAAGAGGGATTCCATCAGGCCCATACATACTGATAGTATTGAGGTCAGTGAGGGCAGAAAGTACAGCATATCATTTGGAGAGATTTCACTGCCAGTCATGAGAAAATCAAGAGAAGGGAGGAGATGGAGGAGCAGTTGCGGAGACGTCCAAGATGGAACTGGAGGACAAAGTCTGGGTGAAGAGTTCTGCCTTTTCAGTTGATGGAACAGCTACAGAAGCATCAGTGATAAAGGGGAGGGAAGGTGAATGATGTAATATTGTCAGAAAGGTTTTTGGCAAAGAGCCAGATGGAGCAGGAAGAATCTAAGTCAGAGATTTCGGAACATATTGTACAAATGAATTTTTTTCGGCAGAGAAAAGAACAGACTGAAATATGAAACATGGAAATAAGCTGTGGCATGTCGCCAGTACCTTTTGTAGCCCTCCTCCTTGTTTTGGGCAGCGTTAAAAGGAGCATTAACACGCCCCGTCCCGACCACTTTTTGACCACTGGTACCCCCCAATCCCGACCATTTTTCGACCCTTTTTTTTTTTTTTTGCTAAAACTTTCGCTTTTGGTGAGAAACATCGAAAATTCATAGAGAAATCGCTCACCTGAGGTTTAAAATACTCATTACAGGTAGGAGAGCCTCCTTACCTTACTGGGTTTTCTATCAGGCTGGCACCAAAGAAAACAGTTCTATGGGAGGATAACTATTTCACACCACTCATAAACGGTATTTATTTATTTACTGTTACGAATATATATGTAGTACAAGAGTATATTGGTTTTCAAGCAGTAATATAGGCATTATAAGCATTGTTTCACTCACTAATACCTGACCTTTTTTTGCCACATTACCTGATCATCATTTCTAACTGTTTCTTCTTCTAATGCTATGTAAAGTTTGTCCTCCACATTGTCATTGATTGGGGAATCACTCTGGCCCTGAATTTCGTACCGTGGCATGACATGGCTATACTGGCCAGGTCACTGATAACAGGTGAATTGCTGAGACAATGGCATGCAGGGGGGGGAGGAGGTCATGCTGGGTAAGGCATTGTCTCTGCCTGGCATCTTGTTGAGGAAGGTGTCACGTGTATACGTACCAAAAATGACTCGCGAAAATTGAAAATTGTGGAAATTATGAACCTTGCAATTGCAGGACGTTGAAGTACGTCCCCGGGAATAGCTGTGACAAAACGTGAGGACGTGGAAGTACGTCCCCGGGACGCCGCGGGTTAACGCGTGAATTGTGGCAGGGTGGATGCAGAACAGGCTGTGTGGTACACCAATATAGCCTATTTAAGTGACCAGTTAGAATGACTTTAAATGTACATCATCTTGAAAATGGTATTACACACCTACTAATGAAATGATTTGCTCAACTCGCCATAGATGCTAAGTTATTGTGGTCGGAAATTTCTCAGTTGTCTGGAATAACGGCAACAGTACCAGAGGAACTCACTTCTGTCAAACCTTAATGAGTTGATAGTTAGTTCAATTAGTCGTAACTGGAGTGTGAAGAGCTTTCATTAACTGATTTCATCTTTTCCTCTCATCCCTTAGCCACTGTCGGCCTTGTATCCGATTGTATTATCAAAAACCAACTTCTCAAGACAGGTTTGAGTGTTCCCGTCGTGCGTCACCATTATAACTTGATTAGAAAGTGCAAGGTTCATAGTAGCTATTGTTACGATACTTCTGGGCTTAACCTGGTATGTACGATGAGGGATGATATACAGCCAAGTATCGTATAAAGTCTGTGTGACGCTGCTCCTACGAGAACCTTTAGTGCATTGTTAAAAATTTAGCTTATTTCTTGCTGAACTTTTTCAGGTCTTAGTAACACACAGAGTAGGCCAGCATGCTCTCTAATACATGTTTCTCTAACTGTCAGCACCAAACTATATGCACAGTACACACTACACTTCCTTTTCAAAACTGTAAAATTAAAAATGGCCCATGCTACTGATGCCTCGGAGTCCCCAGGGGGAGGGGGCATAAATGCCCCCACCATCCGCCCTTCTCCCGGTAACGACTCTAAGAGCTGCTTGGAACCACTGTCTGACTTACTTCTTCATTTCTGCAACATCCGCGGCCTTTCCTCTAACTTTTTTTATGTTGAACATCACCTCTCCTCCTCTAAACCTCACCTTCTCTTCCTTACCGAGACTCAGCTGTCTGAGGCATCTGACAGTAAACCCTTTTCTGTATCCTCCTACTTTCTCTATACTCATTTCAAAGCCAAAGGTGGCTGTTGTGTATATGTATGCAACTACTTATCTTGCTCTCGTTTTCCTGAACTAGATTCTTCTGAATTCTGTACTCTCTGGCTTCGGCTTTCATGTCATTCTCTGACTAAATATATCTGCACTGTTTACTTATCCCCTAATTCTACTGATAATAAAATATTCTTTGACTATCTTACTTCTACGATGAACACATTCTATCCATTTCTCCTTTCTCTGAAGTCTCCATTCTAGGAGATTTCAATGTTCACCACCACCATTGGCTCTCCTCTCCTTCCACTGATCCACCTGGTGAACAAGCCTACATCTTTTCTATCCTTAATGACCCAGAGCAGCTTGTACAGGACCCTACCCATATCCCTGACCGCCTTGGAGAGAGCTCGAACATACTTGACCTCTTCCTTACAACTAATCCTTCTGCTTACGAGTATGCTGATAATCTTTCCTCTCTGTTGTGCTCCTCTGATCACAACCTTATTACCTTAACCTGTCCTATCGCTCCGGTACGGCCTGCAGACCCTCCAAAGAAACAATGACTGTGGCACTTTGGAGCTGCGGATTGGGAGGCCCTCAGGTAGTACTTCTTTGATTGTCCCTGGAATGATTATTGCTTCCATGGCCGGGAGCCATCTGAGTGTGCCTTGTGCATTGTGGAGGATATTCTCTCGGGTATGGAAGCATACCTTCCTTTCTCATATCCTTTGACTAATGCAAGAAAGCCTTGGTTTAATCACGCTTGTTCTAATGCTGTCTGCAACAAGGAGAGGGCCTATAAAACATACCAGATCCAACCCAACCCTGAATCGCATCTTTTTTATGTTTCTGCCCGGAATCATGCTAAGTCTGTTCTTCACTCTGCAAAAAATAATTTCATCCTTACTAAATGCTCTCAACTCTCCAACTCAAATTCTTCCTGCTCCTTCTGGCACCTTGCAAAAAACCTTTCTAACAACTTTACCTCATCATCCTTCCCTCCTCTTTTCTAATCTGATGGCTCTGTAGCTATTTCTTCTACTGATAAAGCAGATCTCTTCACTCAGACTTTCTCCTCCAATTCCACCTTAGACAATTCCGGTGCTGTTCCTCCATCACTTCCTCCCTCTGACTTCCTCATGGCTGACATTAAAATTTCTTCAGCTGATGTATTTTCTGCCATCACTGGCCTCAATACTAACAAGACATATGGGCCTGATGGAGTCCCTTCTGTTGTCCTCAAGAATTGTGCTTCTGTGCTTACACCCTGCCTAGGTAAACTTTTTTGTCTTTGTTCTTCAACTTGTACCTTTCCTTCTTGCTGGAAATTTGCTCTCATTCGGCCAGTCCCAAAGAAGGGTGACCATTCCCAACCTTCTAACTATCGTCCAATTGCTTTAACATCCTGTGTCTCAAAAGGTTTCAAGTCAATTCTTAACAAAAAAATGTTAAAGCATCTTTCCTATCACAACCTTCTTTCTGATCGTCAGTATGGGTTCCGTCAGGGACGCTCCACTGGCGGTCTTCTCGCCTACCTTTCTGACTCCTGGTCATCCCCCTTTCGGGACTTTGGCGAAAGCTTTGCCATCGCATTTGACATCTCAAAGGCTTTCGATCGAGTCTGGCATAAATATTTAATTCCAAAAATGCCCTCTTACTGTTTCTATCCTTCTATCTGTGCCTTCATCTACAGCTTCCTTTCTGATCGTTCTATAGCCGTTGTTGTAGACGGCTATCGTTCTTCTCCTATATCTATCAACAGTGGTGTTCGCCAGGGCTTAGTCCTATCACCAACTCTTCCTTTTATTCATCAATGATCTTCTAAGCTGTACATCTAACCCTATCCACTTGTACGCTGATGATTCCTCCCTTCACCTTTCCATTCGGTTCCCGCAACGTCCATCCCAGCAGTTACTTCAGCAAACAAGAAATGAGGCTATGGCACACCAAATGTCTGACTTGGTTCGTATCTCTGACTAAGGTAAAATACTCATGTTTTTAATGCATCAAAGACTCAGTTCTTACACCTATCAACCCGACAGAATCTTCCATAGGAGTACCCACTAATGTTTAATAATATCCAGCTCAATCCTGCATCATCCTTGAACATGCTTGGAGTTTCATTCACTCGGGATTTATCTTGGAAAGATCATATTACATCTTTTGTAAAAGCAGCTTCCAAGAGATTAGGTGTGCCAAGCCGACTCCGTTCCTTCTTTACCCTTGCACAGTTGTTGACTTTATACACGGGTTTTATTCGCCCCTGTGTAGAGTACAACTTTCATGTGTGAGGAGGCTCCCCACATACAGCCCTTCTCAATAGGGTGGAGCCAATGGCTTTTCGTCTCATTAACTCTCCTCCTCTTACTGGCTTCCTTCAATCTTTGTCTCTTCGCCGCACTGTTGCCTCTTTATTTCTTTTCTATCGCTACTTCCGTGCTCACTGCTCCTCTGAACTGTCTGCTTGCATCCCTTCACCTCTACGACGGGCACGTAGCACCCGTCTAGCAACAAACTCTCATCCCTTTTCTGTCCAACTCTCTAATGCAACAGTTAACCGTTACTTCCAGTCCATCATTTATGCAACGGGTCAACTCTGCAACTGCCTCCCTCTGTCTGTATTTCTTACTTCTTATGATCTCCAATCTTTCAAACGCAGTGTGTCCAGGCATCTCGAAATGAATAGATCTTGAATTTGGCTCACTTTTGTATTGTTTTTGTTTTTATTTTTCTTGGAAGGAATTGTTTTCGGGCTCCTGGCCTTTGGTTCCTTCTTATTCGCAAAAAAAAAAAAAAAAAAAAGGTTATATGCCATCCGAGTTGGCTCATATGGGGTAAGCTGTACACCACAGGTTAAAGGTAATATGTGGTAGATGGTGGCACCCACTGTCTACTCACTTGCTGCCTTAGGACGACTGTACACAGTGTGTCTAGTCGAGTGGTTTCCAGTAACCCAGGAAGCCATTTTCTATGTTGGGTGGTAGCCACGTATCCACAAAAACAGTTGTCCTGTGTGTGTGTGTGTGTGTAAACTTGCAAGTCATATTGCTGATGATCCAAGCTCGGTGGTTATATGAGTAGGTTGGAGGGTGGAGGAGTGTGAGGTTGACAAGGAAGGTGGGGTGGGTGGACAGGTAGGGTGGGTAAAGGCAGGATAGGTGGAGTTGATGGGATGGGTGTTTGGGTGGTTGGGTGGAGTGAGTGAATGGGCAAGCAGGGTGGGATGGGTGTTTGGGTGGTTAGGTGGGGTGAGTGGGTGGACAGGCAGGGTGGGTGTAGGCAGGGTAGGTAGATGACATGGGTGGTTGGGTGGGGTGAGTGGATAGCTGAAGAGGCAGAGAATGGGGTCGATGGATGGTTGGGTTGCATTGTTGGTGGGTGAGTGGATGGATATGAGTCTTCCCACAGACAAAGTAGATAGGCTTATTACCCTTTGTGACTGGGAAGGTATATTGGTAGGTGAGTGGTTTGGTGGGTGGAGGAAAATAGGTCTATTTGAAATAAATAATTGATGTTAAATTGGCGCCCATGATTGGAACAGGTTAATGTGGTTCATGGGGAATACGCAGAAGTGGAGACATAGGTCGACATGGATGAGAAAAGCCCACGGGGAAAACAGGCTCATGGCAGATTTTAGGTCCAACTGGAGATTCATTGTTTACCCATGGGGAGCATATTGATAAATGGAGAAAACAGTTTAATGAAAGGAGTATATGTCCATCGGGAAATTGTACCATCTGGAAAAAGAGCCAAGGAAGGAAAGCAGATCCATGGTGGGAAATGGATCCATTACATAAGCTGGATCCATGGGGGTAAATTGGTTCAGAGAATAAAATTTAAGTCTTTTGGGGATAATAACTCCATCGACTGAGAACAATTCCACTGGGGAAAATATGTGGGTGGGAAGATGACCCCTAGGGGATGTAACCAGAGACGGGTTTATGTGCCATTAGATCCAAACAGACGACTCCTGGTGATATTCTGGGATATGGCGCTCTAACCGGATGTGCCAAGTTGTGCTTTACATCCCAGGAGAGGT
This sequence comes from Coenobita brevimanus, assembly GCF_032717465.1. Taxonomy (NCBI): domain Eukaryota; kingdom Metazoa; phylum Arthropoda; class Malacostraca; order Decapoda; family Coenobitidae; genus Coenobita; species Coenobita brevimanus. The sequence goes on along the minus strand of NC_137053.1, from coordinate 28,697,448 downwards.
AATGGTTTATTGCTCACATAATGCCACTCAGAGTGTGCGATTTGCTACTCTCGCCTTAATTATCTGAACCACGTACCTTGTGCCAAGGCCTCTAAGCTTCTGGTGGGGTAAAAAAAAAAATGGATGATAGGTGGATAAATTGTACGTTAATTATCGGCATATAAATATTGTTCACCTGCTGGTCATCTAACCACCTCCAGCGAATTTAGTTTCTCATGCAATATTGTCTACTTACCTTCGCTGGAGTATGCTTAATGCATCATGATATGGCATAGTTAGTTAGTTTATTGACCAATTTGGTACTTTTGTTCACAGTACATGACATTGAGACGATTGGTCCAATACAAAAGCTTTCTCTCTCTCTCTCTCTCTCTCTCTCTCTCTCTCTCTCTCTCTCTCTCTCTCTCTCTCTCTCTCTTATATATTGAGCAGCCATGTGAATATTAATCTACCAGTGGACTAAATTACACTAAGAGCAGCGTAGCAACTTTCCACAACACAAATGATATTACATTTTACAATATGGTTGATTTAATATTTGCTAAGCTTTAGTTTATACAATTTAAGAACTTTCTATATGCAGTATATTGACATAACTCAACCGTATGGTTCCCATCACCAAATCATTTGCCTAAGTTATTTACATCAAGCTGCGTATACCTATCATGCAGGCCCAAGGACAGTGCACATTCCAGCAGCGCATGTCACTGTGTCTGTATATAACCGTTGATACAGTGACACAGTCGCTGCTCTCATGGCGTGCGGTTCTGTTTACCTGTTTCAATCTTTAGGTTATGAGACATTCAAGCAATCCTTGTGAACGCTTGTCATGCGTTATCTGGAGTGTATTTACTGTCATGGTAAACCTCATGCACACACAGTCCGGGATATAATTCTGATTTATATGTGGTATACTTCATAGCAGTGATTGGCTTGTTTTTCGTTAACTCGGTTATTCTAGCCTGTAGGTAAATGTTAGTATTAACCTGCAAATATTCTGCGTATAAATCTGTAGCTTTGTGTATTTGCTTCTTGACATAGACTGTAAAACAATATGAAATGGTTCTTCATTATCAGCCTCAGGTACTTCAAGCCTAGTCTCCAAGAAACATTTCCTATTTCTGGCTATCCTAAATTGTACCGAAGGAATTCCTGTTTCAGTAAGACACAGGTTAGTACTTGCATTGTTTCTCACTCCAAGTAATGATATCACTAAATTGTTATATTGTCTTGTTATATCCTAACAATTATTTGTTAACCAGGTGTAACTACTGTACTGCGGGCTGACATTCCAGCTGCATCGAATACTTTTCACTTTAACGTTATGACATTTGTATTAGTAGAGCAAATCGCGGCAGATTTATTTTGTTACAGTTTCCCTCTCAATCCCAGTACTAGATGAAAGGAAAACATTCGGAAGCCGAACGGTAATCGCTTGCTAGAATATGCTGTTGGCCAGGTTACAAGCTACTTACAAACCAAATGCGAGGACAATTCCCAAACCCCACGGAATTTAGTCACCGCGTTTCACAAAAAAAGCCAATCCATATTAAATCTAGTTGACCTTTGACAGCCATTTTAGTGACCTTGACCTTCACCCCGAGTGCCCATTTTTGAACTCGTCCAAGATTTTGGCCGTATCTTGATACCCTAAACTTTAGGGCCTAAAGTTTTCATGTTGATAGCTCTAGCCGTTCATGAGATACTATAGTAACAGATACACACACACACACACACACACACACACACACACACACACACACACACACACACACACTCACGCACGCACGCGCTCCCGCGCGCGCGTGAGCAAAGAAAGAGAGAGAGAGAGAGAGAGAGACTCTGGCAAAAACGTTATCGCTCAGCCTTCCTAAGGGCGGGCGATAATGAGCTCTTTACTTTTAGTGAACTGGATGACGAAATTAAATATTAAAACTTACTCTGGAATTTGCCCGGGATTATTGACCAGACTTCCTGTATCGTGGTTTTTCATCCTCCTGGGTGTGTATCAATGCAGTGTTTCAGCATACGTGTTACCCGTGTTATGGTGTTACAGTAGGCTGAATATCTCGTTTAAGTCAGGAGGCAGAATGGCATGTGGGAACTATGGACACATTAGGTAAGGTATATGATTTACTGATTTTGAATGGATTGCGACTTTGGAGTAACATTGACAAAAGTCAGGCTGGGGCTACAAGAAATGTGGATGCCTCTATAGATCATGCAAAATTGTATGTAGTATTGACTGATTATAGAATTAAAGTACTAGAGCACTTAAAGTCATAAGGATGTGGTAAATTTATGTTAAAAGCAAGCAGAGCGATATATAAGTGAACAGGAAATATATTAAAAGCTGCTGCGGTATATAGAGGCCACAGTAGGAGTCAGGCAGGGTGCGCTCTTTAACTGTTTTCTTTTCGCTATACAGTATACACAGACAAAATGATTTAGATGCTGAACCATGCAGATGCATCAGATGGTTTTCTAGGTGCTATGCAGGTGCTCCTACTAATAAACGATACTGCCATTACTGTTACATCACGAGAGATGTGTATGAGAAATTTAGATGCGGTGTTGGTGTGATGAGTATGGAATGAAACTAAATGAAATGAGAACGATGTCTTTGTCATAAATAACGAGAATGATAAAGCAATGTTTACGATTGGAGGTCATGAAATATTGTCAAAAAGATATTTATACTCTCTCTCTCTCTCTCTCAGCTTTGGAAGTCACTGCTGGTTGGCCGAGCCTCCTGATCATTTATCATGCTGTAGGTTGTCAACGTAAACTTTTCAAATCTTATAAAGCAAATCCCACGCTGTTTTTCAATGACGTACTTCAGAAGCATACATCAAGAGCAGATGTATCAGCTAACCGTCGGTAACTCTTGAAGTTGACAGAGACGGACAAAACGTACCGCCTTGCAGCTCAGTGCAAGTGTATTTAAAGGGAGATAATTAAACCACAGCACATGACAGTTTCTATTTTGCATCAACAGCGGCTATAAAACTACGTGGTTGAAAGTCCTGCTGTTCCAAAATCGACTATCAAAGATTATCATGCAACGACACCAAGCTTCAACCTCTTCGCGATGAGCAGAAGGGAAACGGACGTTAGCATCAAGCTAATAGAAAATGCATGCCATAATCGCGCTAATAATTCCATATGGAGTCGGTGCTTTAATTTGAAAAAACCCGAGTTTCAATAAGAGAATAAAATACATACATATCTGCGCTTTCGTAAATCAGTCTCTGTTTGTCATCCTAAATATTAAAACACTTATGGTACTTTATTAAATATTACATCGTTCTCCTACTTCATAAAAATCGGTATAGTTCTCCAGTATTGATATTTCATCTCTTCCGTTAGAGTCTTGTGCTCCTTTACTTTGTTAGGTTATATTGACTTTCATTCCTCTTTCTCTTTGGTTCCATTTCCGCCTTTCATTTCATTCACTTTTCTTTTTTTTTTCTCCCTCTCTACCGACCCTCTTTTTCATTGTGATCTCTCTTTCTCTCTCTCTCTCTCTCTCTCTCTCTCTCTCTCTCTCTCTCTCTCTCTCTCTCTCTCTCAATATGACCAAAATGCTCTTGACTTTTCCCCCCAGATCCTCACACCCTTTAATATCGTCCTTTCTCACCCCCCCCTCCCTCCTACGTAACTTCCCTTTTCTCGGTATTTAAATCGTTAACCTCCACCCCAAACTCTCTCTCTCCCCCTCTTTGTGATTATTCTCCATTCCTTCCCTTTTCCCCTTCTATGACGGGAGGTGTTTGGGGTGGGGGACTGTGGACTAATCTTGAGCTACGGCTTGGGATCAATGCAGAGACACTACTTTCACGGTGCCATTACTCTCGCTTCTCTCTGTCTTCATTCTTCCAGTTACATTACACAGGCTAAGGGGAGTTAAGGGGGGCCGTGATCACTGTAGCAGTCCTGTCCCCATTACCTCTTCCTCTTACCTCCCCACGTGCAATGGGATCACAATAATCCCAGTTGGGCTGGATTTACTGTAGTCGCTCGCTGAGTACATTACATAGCCTTCATAATCATGGTGATTATCAAGCATATCGATTAATCCTTTATATGGCAGGACTTTTATGTGGCTCCATCCAAATAAATTTACTTACCTCAGGTCAGACAGTTTAGCCTACCAGTGTGAAGAAGACAGTGAAAACCTGGCATAAAAACATTTCTTGCTCCTCTATCCTTTATTGAACGAAGTCAGTTTGAAATCTACAATTTAAACGGCGCTAAACATTGAAAAAGACACATTTTGTTCACACGTATCTCTCAGTTCAGCTTTAAAAGCTGGAGGAGAGAGAATTAGATTGCTGGAAGACTACCCTCGGCCTGTGGTTTAGCACCCTCCCATTTTACACTAATTCGCTCTACATTGTGCCGGCAACAGTCAGGCCATCATCCCTTTCCACGTGTACGGGTTCTTGACTTAGCCACCTTAGTCCAGAACACTTTTAAAGAAGGAGGCCAACCTACGACCTAAGTAGCATTTCATGATCAGTAAACCTCCAGGAACCTCTGTGAGATTCAGACCCATGCACGCAATACAAAACGATCACGCTGGTACATTCTGCTGCTAAACCACCAGGCGTCTACACAGTAAAGAAAGGCATCCAGCACTTTAAAATATAGCTCATTGCCTCGTTATTTGCAGAGTGACTGAGTCTTCAGTCCTTCAGTTCGATGACTTATATTATAAAAAATTTATTCAGCTTGTCTCCTGACGATTTTATTTAGCTTGGGCAGATTTTCAGGGCTGGAGGAGAAAGATATGGCCTAATTTAGACCCTTCCAAATATGAATAAATTCGTCTGATATTGGCCTTACAGAAAGGGACAACATGATATTGTGCTGAAGAGACTAATCTGCGTCCGTATCCTAAGTCTATTTCCTTCTCTCTTTGCAGTCAATCTTCGTACTGTATTACCTCTTCTGCTTCCCTGTTTAAGGATCGGTAGCCTTCCTTCCAATTAGGTTCGACCCCATTTTATTTAAATCCCACATAGCCAAGGGATCCTAACCCTTTCAGCTGAATGACGTTTGCGTTTTTTATTCCATATTACAACGAGATGATTATATTTAGAAGAGCACCATAGTAGTGAAGGGTAAACGCTATAATTATCTAATTCTTGTGATTTTAGAATATTCCATTAAACCCCCTGGGGGTAGGGGGGTTTCAAGAATACTCCCCCAGTATCCCTGCTTGTCGTACGAGGCGACTAAAAGGGTTGGTGGTGGGTTAGTGCCCCACCCCGTAAAAAGAACTAACTAAAAAAGCAAATAAAGCGCCTCGGACCCGGACGGACCATACGTTCACGACTAAGGAACGGACAAAGGACATTCTGAGAGAAGGAACGTGGAATGTGAGAGGAGTGAATGATGAAGTGAAAGAGATTGTCCAGGTGCTTGAGGATGCAAAAGTGGATATATGTGGATTGACTGAAACTAAATGGTAAGGTGAAAGGGTGAGAGAATGGGAATACGGTGTAGGTATATGTGCGGGAGTCAGTGAGAATGAGAGGGCAAGAGAGGGAGTATGTCTGATGATAAGCAAGAAGTGGAAGGAGAATATAAGAGAGTATGGAACAGTGGGTGCAAGGATTGTATGGGTGAGGATGAAAGTAGGTATACAAGCATGGGCGATTGTATGTGTATATGCTCCAACAGAGGATCGAGTGGCAAGAGTGAAAGATGAGTTTTGGGCGAGAGTAGAAGCATGTATGGACAAGTTTGAGAGGAGCGAGAGAGTGCTGTTGATTGGAGACATGAATGGCAAAGTCGGGAATGTACGAGTGGATGGAGTGGTTGGTCAGTGGGGTGTGCCAGCGGAAGTAGATGGGAATGGTAGTGCTTTGGTGGACATCTGTGCTGGTAAGGGGTTGGCAATAGCCAACACCTACTTTCGCCATAAGATGATCCACCGGTATACGTGGAGAGTAATGAGGAGGATGGATGGTGAACTTGTTGAACGAAAGGCAATGATAGCCTACGTGTGTGTGGATGAGCGAATGAGAAGACAAGTGTTGGATGCAAGGGTGTGGAGAGGGTGGGGGAATGGAGTCTCGGACCATCACTTAGTGATGGCCAAGGTAGAGCTGCAAAGAAAGTGGTTGAGGAGGCGAAGGGGAAGACAGGAGGAAGCAGCTCCTGTGAGAAGAGTGGAGAAATTGCAAGATAGTGAGAAGAGGACAGAGTATAAGAGCATAGTGGAAGAAAGATTGGGAAGGTATGAGCTAGAGCAGATGGAAGGGGTGGAAGACGTATGTAAGATATTCACGGAAGAGATAAGCACAGCGTGTGAGGCGGTTTGTGGAGTGAGGAGGAGATGCAGGGTGTGCAAGGGACAGCATGGTGGAATGATGAGGTGAAACGAGGCTGTGGAACAAAGAAGAAGGCATATGGTGAATGGTTGGCGAGTGAGGTAGGGAGAAGATAGAGAGAGAGAGAGAGGTATATGTGAGCAGGAGAAGGGAGGTTAAGAGACTGGTGAAGGAGAGTAAGAAGAAAGTGGATGAAGAGTTTGGGAGGAATCTGAGTGTGAAATGGAGGAGAGTAAGAAATTGTTTTGGAAGGAGGTAAGGAAAGTAAGGCAGTGTGAAAGGGGAAATAGTAGGCTAGTGAAAGATTGGAATAATAGATTGTTGGTGGAGAAGAGAGAAATTGAGGAGATGGAAGGAGCACTTTGAGGATTTGTTGAATGTAGAGAGTGAGAGCAGTGTGAGTATAAGTGGTTGGGGAATGGCTGGGAGAAAGAAGAGATGAGGAGGAGGGAGGAAAGAGATCAGTAGGTCAGAGTAGTGGAAGCGATGAAGAGAAGATTAAGCTGGGAAAGGCCCCAGGAATTGATGGAGTGTGTGGTGAAATGCTTAGGTATGGGGGTGAGATTGTTGTGGAGTGGATATGGAAGTTGTGTAGATTGGCTTGGGAAGAGGAAGGGTTCCAGAGGACTGGAAATCAGATATAATTGTTCCTCTGTACAAAGGAAAAGGGGAGAGAGAAGTATGTGGTAACCATAGGGGTATTTGCCTTCTTAGTGTGACTGGTAAAATATATGGTAGAATACTCATTGATAGGGTTAGGCATATGACAGAGGAGCTAGTTGGAGAAGAACAAGGGGGATTTAGGAAGGGAAAAAAGGGTGTGTAGATCAGATATTTGTTCTAAGATGTTTAGTGGAGAAGTATCTAGAGAAGGGAAGGAAAGTGTACGCTGCCTTCATGGACTTGGAGAAAGCTTATGACAGAATAGATAGGAAAGGTATGTGGAAGGTATTAAGAATATATGGAGTGGAGGGGAAATTGCTGAGTGCTGTGAAGAGTATGTACGAGGGAGCTAGGGCTACTGTGCGAGTGGATGGTGAGCTGGTGATTTCTTTGATCTCAATGTGGGACTGAAACAGGGGTGTGTAATGTCTCCTTGGCTGTTTAATATATATATGGATGGGGTCGTAAGGAGGTACAAGGTAGGGCAGTGGATGTGGGGTGGCCTTAATGAATGAGGGTGAGATTTGGAAGCTTCCGGTGTTGCTGTTTGCTGATGATACAGTATTGTTGAGTGAAGATGAATGGGAGTTGCAAGGTTTGGTGAATGAATTTGGGACAGTGTGTAGGAGGAGGAAGCTGAAAGTTAATGTAAACAAAAGTAAAGTTATGGTGTTTGAGAGGAATGAAGTCACAGAGTGTGCAGTGAGGTTGGATGGTGAGGATATGGAGAATGTGAGTGCATTCAAGTACTTGGGTAGTGTGATGAGTAAGGATGGAACTTTGGGGGATGAAGTACGTGAAAGGGTACAGCAGGGAAGGAAGGTTGTTGGCACACTGAAAGCAGTGATGAGAAATAGGGAGGTGAGTATGGAAGTTAAGAAGTCACTGCATGATGGTATTGTGATCCCTACCCTGACGTATGGAAGCGAGACGTGGACCTTGCAAGAGGGGAACAAGTCAAGAGTGAGAGCAGTGGAAATGAGTTACTTGAGAGGAGCATGTGGAGTGACATGGAGGGACAGGTTGACGAATGAAGAAGTGAAGGAACGTTGTGGGGTAGATGTGGATGTGGTTGAAAAGATTAGGAGAAATACACTGAGGTGGTTTGGACATGTGGAGAGGATGGAGAATGAAAGACTGACTAAGAGGGTGTATGTAGGTGAGGTGGAGGGAGGGAGAGGGAGGGGTAGACCGAGGATGAGGTGGAGGGATGGAGTTGAGAGGTATATGAGGGAGGGGGGGGTGAGTTGGGGGGAGGGGAGTCAAATGGTGGGTGACAGAGTGACTTGGAGGCGTTTTGTCTGCGGCCACCCTTTGCGGGATTAGGGCGTCGGGCTATAGATAGATAGCTAGATAGAGATTACAATGTATTTTATAGTGACAGGCTTTCTCGGGCAATATTACAATGAGATAAGGCATAAAAGGCATCCAGACCTAACCCTCCCCCCTTTTTTGATTGGACTATGATGTAGGCGGCCATATATACTCTTTGGTTTACAAGACTCTTTAACCTATCTTCAGCTTTTTTTCATATTCAGTGTGGTAGCAGCTTGTGTGTGTGTGTGTGTGTGTGTGTGTGTGTGTGTGTGTGTGTGTGTGTGTGTGTGTGTGTGTGTTGATACAGGTATCTATGTAAGGGAGGATTATGTGTTTTGGGAAGAACGGTCGTTGGTGAGTAAAAGTAGAAATGTCCGGGGGCACTTTTGTTCAGGTTATCCCCTCACAGAATGTGCAGTCAGTCGTTAGCCAGCAAAACATCATTTTGATACTGACATACCGTAATTTGCAAAAATGTTCTTAACATAAATGTGCCAAATGCAGAAATGCAGTAATATATTGTTAAGAAAATAATACCACTGTCTTAAACCTGCGAGAATTAGGTCGTTTTCTTATATCGACACTGCTCATATTTCACTATAAATAACCATCTGGGCCAGAGGACGTCACATCGTAGCACTTCTTTTTGCAGCCAGACGATTTCGTTCTGCATAAAACCACCTCCTTGTAGAAGAGATGTCTTAAAGGTTATATTAAACCACTTCAGTTCAAAAATACAACTTAAACTTGAATGATATCATCTAAAGATAACAGAAGTAATCTTAAAAGACATCGAGATCGCATGAGTTTATGGGGTCAGCCGGCATCACAACTCACCACCTCCTCAAAACCCATCCATTCCCCTAGACACACTGACACTTCCTCCTTCTTCTGTAAATATGACTCAAGTCACCTTCCTTCACACTTCATTTTCCTCTACCATTGCCATCCAGTGCCTCTCTCATTCACTACCCTCTCCTCTCCTGGCTTAATTATCAGGTACTGTGCACACTGCCGCCCTTCTCCTTCCCTTTTCCTCGATATTCCTTACCTACTACCCATTTTCCCTCCTTCCCTTCTTGACACTCCCACTTATATTCTCCTTACACATCCACATTCTCATCTTCATTATTTCCGCAGCTTGTACTTTACTCACGCTGTCATTGTCGAAGTACCTTGTATTCTCTCTCTCTCTCTCTCTCTCTCTCTCTTGTAGACTCTCCCTTTCTTCTACGGATTCCCAATTTTCTCGTTTGTTTCCCTGCTGCATTTAATTCCTTTTTCATTTCTCCCTTCCCCTCTTTCTTTAGTCATCACGGTGCATCTTTCCCGTTCCATTTCCTTTCCTCATACACCTTACTTTGGAACACATCTAACATCATATACCCTTTAATTCTCAACTTTTTCATACATCTGTTTTCTCTTATATATACCTGTCGATTGCTTCCCTCTCCCTTTTTATCTTTTTCCTTTTCTTTTCTTGTATGTCTCCTTTCCCTTTTCAATTTTAATTATTCTCACTTTACCCGCATTCTCTCTTTCTTGTATTCTCTCCTTTACATCCGTCTCTGTCCTGTTTCCTTCCCTTTTCCTTCTTATTATTACACGTCCCTTCTTACCCATAAGCAATATTTTTCCCTTAATATTTCTTTGTTCCTTGTATTTTTTTTATTTTTTTTTTTCAGTTGCGCCTTTCATTCTTATTTTCTGACCCCTTCTTCTCTCTCTCTCTCTCTCTCTCTCTCTCTCTCTCTCTCTCTCTCTCACACACACACACACACACACACACACACACTTACCTTCGCAAACTTTCCTCTCCATTTCTGCCCCATTACATGACTCTCCACCCTTCTTTTCCCATTCATTCTCTTCCCTTGCCACAGTTTCAAGATTCTATTCCTTTTCCTTCTTTGTATTTCATTATATTCCCTCTCCATCTCACCTACATTTATTCTCTGTTGATACTCACGTCATTCACCATATTTTTCATTTTCCTCTTTGTCTGGCACCTTCTTTGCCCCTTTTCACACACGCGGTGGCTCAATCGGTAGAGAGTTGGCCTGCAGTCCTGACGGACCCGGGTTCAAATCCCGCTGAGGCAGGGAACAGTTTAAGGATTAGAATTTCACAAAAATCAGACTTTACTGATCTACCAGAAGGCCCGCCGACATGTCGTAAAAATACCCCCGCTAATACCAATACACCAGTCCTGTATGAGACAGCCCTAGCATGTATTCAATATGGACGGCGGGTGTTAGCGCCGAAGTGGTGACATGTAGAGGTGTGCGGTACGTAGGAGGACTACTGGGCCTTGAAAGCAGGCTGTGAAGCCTATGCCCAGAGTCGGTCACATTAAAAAAAAAAAATCCAGTGTTCTCTATCGGCGCTTCTATATTCGTGAATATAGAGGCGCCGATAGAGAACACCACATCAAAATACAAAAACCTAACCGTTCATTACTTCTGCGCCACAAAACCTTGCTGTTACCGGGGCAGAGAGAGAGAGAGAGAGAATATTAAGTGAATTCAGGCTTAGCCTCGGTCTACCCCTACTCTCCTGGCCAGCATTGGAACTTGATCACTGAGGCAAGTACACAACGATCATTAACTCCATCACCAAAGCTCCTGCATTTTGCATCAGGCATTATTACCAGCCTCCGTGGTTGTATGTTTGAGCCAGAAGGGAGTCTCTCTCTCTCTCTCTCTCTCTCTCTCTCTCTCTCTCTCCTTAACCTAGCTCCTATTGCAGTTCTTATTTCCTTGTCCCATTCTCCCTTTACTCCTCTTCCTAACCCCCAATACCCAAGTATGTATTTCTTTATTTTCCTTTCTCTTTCCTTTTCTCAGTTCTACTTGTCCCCTCCCGTCCCCGTCCCTTTACCATGTTTCCTTCCTCAAACTTTATTTTTGCTATCCTATCGCTCTCCCTCCGTCACTCTCATTCTTCCCTCCTTCCCCTATTCCCATATCAGCTTTCAGTTTCCAGCCCTAAGCACAATCCTTCATCCCCTTTCTCTGCTTCTTTCTCTTCCCTCTTCTCCAATTACCCCTCCTTCCTCATTCCTTCCCTCTTGATGTCCTTCTCCAATTACCCCAACTCCCTCATTCCTTTCCTCTCTGTTTCCTTTTCCATTACATCTTCTTCCCTCATTCTTTTCCTCTCAATTCTCTGTCAGTTTTCTTTTTTATACCTGATCAGGTATGAGATCTAACTTCCTTATGCGGTAGCGTAGAGAGAATTACCGTGGAAAAAATGGAAAAACTCCTTATCCTAAAATATCACAAGATGATTAGACATAGGCCACCTGTGGTAGCGCACCCACCCCTACAACATTGTAAGGGAAAAGAAAAAAACTATTTACTGTGAAAGCAGAGAGGCGACCCCAGGGGTCCAATCCTCTAAAAACTCTGGTCCGTAGTGGGTTGACATCCAAGGATCCCACTTTGCCTAAAATGTGACTGGGATGAAAATCTGCCAGTTTGCATTTTTTTTTTCCTAGGCTAATATCCACGAACGTGCACAAAAGCTTTGGCCAGGACCGCCAGGGACCATCTGCCCCTTGTTTGTGGGGCGGCCTTTGGGGTTTTCACCCTGCCTAAAACGTGGTCCCAGTAAAGATCCACCATTGCGGAAAACTTCATATTTGCAAGGAAAACTGTCATTGTCCCTCATGTGTGTCATTCCCGCAGCCCACGGGGGATGGTCATCAGTGGCTCACCTTGCCTAAAGCATGGCAGAGGTAAACAGCTACCAATTTGCAACTTTTCATGTTCCTAGTTCGAAAACTTTGACCATGCATAATGACTTTGCCATTTCCTGCGCGGACCGTCCCCTTCTCCATAAGGGATAATCCTCAGTGGTTTCACGCTTCTCAAAACGTTGCCGAGGTGAACATCTATCAGTAAAATTTCATGTCCTTTGGTTAAAGCCTTTATCCTCTTATAACGACTTTTGTTAAGACCACCGAGGGCCGCCCCTGCCGTGTAGGGCGGTGCTGGGGGGCTCACCGTGCTTATAACTTGGCATGAACAAAGTTGTCACTGGGCAAAAATTCGTGTTCATAGATAAATTACCATACTGGCCGTACCTAACAATTATGAGTACGGACATCCTAGGGCCGCCGCCCCCGTGGGGGTCCACCCTCGCGGATCCCACCCTATCTGAAATCTGGCCAGTAGGGCGGTCTGACGATATGCAAATACTCATTTTACTAACCCTTCTTCCTTATGGCCTGGACCCCATTCAGTAAAGTAGAGTAACTCAGTGAGCGAGTGATTCCGTTTGGGGCAAACACTTATTTGGGCTGCCCCTGTGGGTGCAGCAAAAATAAGAGTGAATTTCGTAAGTACACTCAGCAAACAGTTGTTCTGTTCATAAGTGTACCTAAGCAATTGTAATCACTTTCTCCTCAATGAACATCGGTCTTTTGTGTGTGTGTGTGTGTGTGTGTGTGTGTGTGTGTGTGTGTGTGTGCTTAATAAATAAGTAGTTGGGGAGATTCTCTACCTCCTATTTTCGTGTTCTACTGCATCTACGTGGAAATAGATTAACTTAGCTTAGCCTAACTCAACCAACTCAACCTGACCTAACCCCTCCTTGCTTAAAAAGTATGTAAAAATAAATAAACAAATAAATAAACAGCGATGGATGAGTTTTGAGGAGAAATTGTTGAAAACTGCAAAAACTAAATGGTCAAACCATCAGTTCCAGTTTCCATTAGTTGGTTGTATTTCCGAAATAATACCATATTAAATGTGAATTTAGCGTTTCATGCGAAGGTTCAGGCACGCTGTGCTCATGTCTGAGCGCTAACGGCTACATTGGCACAGGGGAGGGCTCACCTGACTTATTAGTACAAGGGCCATCCTTGGTGAGAATAAGCGTTACAAGCTCACATCGCGGGATTCGAAACTCAGCTGCCGCTTAGCAGCAAGATGGAGGCTGGAGAGGAGGAGAGACACAACCAACAAAATTCAAATGATGTCAGTGGCTAAATTACCTCCACTGATATATCAACTATTTTACATATTAATTTTGACACTGAGATATTTAGTTCATAAGCACTATATTAGTTTTGATGGCATCCTAGAATGAGACTTGAAAGCTCTCAGAAAACGCATAGCTCCGCCAATGCCATTGCCATGAAAAAGGATCCGGATCCGTGGCTATAGTATCCGGATTCGGATCCACCCGAAAAGTTAAAAAAAAAAAAAAAAACTATTTCTTGGTGCTTAGCCCACTTTCCCACAAAATTTCATTGAAATTCATTGAAATTGCTGCGGATGTCACTGATTGCATTGCGCAGTTGACCCTTGTGCGGTGTGGTGCGGTGAGGATCTGTCCGTTCTCCCCTTTGGGGCTAAGATGTGAATGAATGTGTTTGAATGGATGAGTAAATGGAGAGTGTGTCGTCCTGTCTCGGCTACCTCCCTTTCCTTGGGGGAAGCAGCCTAGGTACATAGATAGATAGATTGTGCGAGATACTCCGGCTCAGGATCTGGATCCGCCCCTAAATTTAATCGTTTCTTCCTTGGCCCATGGCAAACCCTTCCACAAAATTTCATCAAAATCCGTTCATAACTTTTTGAATAATCCCCGATCAGGATCAGTGGACATACGATTCGGATCCTCCCCCCAAATTTAATAATTTCTTTCTCTGTGCATTACCCGCCTTTCCACAAAATTTCATTGAAATTCATTGGGAACGTTTGGAGATGTTGTGCTGGATACTCCAGATCGGGAACCGGATCCGGCCCAAATTTAAGCATTTCTTTCTTGGCCCATGACCCACCCTTGCACAAAATTTCATCAAAATCCGCTTATAACTTTTTGAGCAATCCTGCTAACAGAGAGACAAACAAGCAAACAAACAAACAAATGCGGGGTAAAACATAACCTCCTTGGCGGAAGTAAATGTTTAACAAATTATCTCCCCTAATCCTCCAGGAGATGAATGAAACATTGACGCTTTTTCGTTCAGCAGTTCCAGTCCTTATACTCGTACTGATTTATTATCGCCTGCCTTACAAGGCGGAGCGATAATGTGTGTGTGTGTGTGTGTGTGTGTGTGTGTGTGTGTGTGTGTGTGTGTTTGTTCCCATTATATATATATATCATGCTTGAGCTATCAACATGAAACCATCAGGGTACCAAAATAGGGCCAAATCTTGGCCGAGTTCGAAAATGGGCACTCGGGGTCAAGGTCAAGGTCACCAAAATGGCTGGCAAATGTCAACTAGTTTTTATCACCCGCCTTTAGCACCATTAAATCTCACGAACGTCTTCAGTTTTTAAAATATGAAACCTTGAGGGTATCAAGATATGGCCAAAATCTTGGACTTGGCCAACAGCATATTCTGGCGGGCGATTAGCATTTGGCTCCCAAATGCTTTTCTTTCATTTAATCATAATTTATGATACAAGTGCGAAGTCAATGAACCGAGAGCGAACATGTTAATAACACCAGCTCTAACTCTCTCTCTCTCTCTCTCTCTCTCTCTGTATATATTGTTACATAGCCTATGATTTCATCATCCTTTGTGTAATTTTAACGCACAGTATGCTGCATGTTTGATCACGAGCGTGTTCTGCCTCAGTCCCCCCCTTCTACCGTTATAGTAGAGTAAGTCGTCCTTTCTGTTATTCAGTGCGGGATTGTCGACCGTTTGTCCCCATCGCTTCATTTGCGCGTCCCTCTTACAAGTTGTGTCAGGCTCTGCCGGCCCCTATATAATGAGCTCAGTCTCTGCATCATCGCCACTTAGATCTGCTCCTCATTTTGTTCACATCTCTGTCCTCCCCTGTACAGATATTATTATTATTGTGTGTGCTCAAGAAATCTCCAACCATCTAGCAGCTGTGTGTAATTTGAGTATTACTGTTATTGCATTTTTTCTTGTACTGTATAGCATAAGTTTAATTTGTGGGCCTGGTGAAGTTTTTGTAATTCATGTGGGGTTCTTTATGTCAGTCATTTTTGATAATAGTTTGTATCTGTAATTATTTATCTGGCATTCACTGAGTATTATCTGGTATCTCATTTTATCAGGGCTGACTTAGATAAATTTACTCTTGCTAATTTCGTGTTAATAGAGGCTATTGCAGTTAACCATATATTTAACCTGTTTATTTGCCATTACATTATCCTTATGAGTCCTGAATGTTTTGTTGTTAGTTTCTGCATTAAACTTTAACTTGTAATTTTACCTAACTCTTTTGTTTTGAACCTGGAACTTTACGGGACAGTAGTGACTCTTCGTATTCTCACTTAAAGTGTACATTATCTTTCTCTGTTCCGTAACATAAATTTGGCGACCTCATATCAGGATATTCAGGATATTATCATAAGGATATTGCTTGATATTTTGTGACTGTTACTTATTAATTATGTCTACTATTACTACACTTGATGAAGCCAAGGACTTTTTGTCAAATGTGCAAACAGTGTGTGATATAGAAAACAGAACAAGGAATGAACTTAAGCTTGTTGCTCAACAATTGGGAATTGCTGTTCGCTCTCATCATTCTAAAGATCAAATTGTTGACATGATTAATGAAAGCTTGTTTAATGTAACTCCTCCAAATGAGCAAACGCAGATTGAATTAGCTAAGTTACAGCTAGCTCTGCAGGAGGCTCGTGCTAAAGAAGCTGAATTTCAGGCAAATGCTAAGCAGGCGGAGTCTCAGGCTCGTATTCAGGAGGCTGAATTTCAAGCACGTGCTAAGGAGGCTGAGTCTCAGGCTAAGGAGGCGGAATCTCAGGTTCGGATTCAGGAGGCACAGATACAGGCTCAGGCACAAGTTGAACTTGCCAGGATTCAGGCAGACCATGAGTATCGCATGAAACAAGGTGGAACTGGATCATCTAGCTCTGATGATTTTGATGTGGCTAAAAATGTTAAACTTGTCCCTCCTTTTAATGAATCTGATTTAACAAAGTATTTTCAGTTGTTTGAGAGGGTAGCTACAGGTTTTAATTGGCCTAAGGAGTATTGGCCAGTACTCCTTCAAACTGTTCTCACCGGTAAAGCTCAAGTAACTTATGCATCTTTGCCTCAGGATCAGTCTGATAATTATGATGTAGTTAAGACCTTGATTCTTAAGGCCTATGAGCTTGTTCCTGAAGCTTATAGAGTAAAATTTAGGACAACTTACAAGCAAGATAAGCAATCCCATGTTGAGTATGCAAAAATCAAAGAAGATCTGTTAGAGCAGTGGTTAAATTCTAAGAATGTGGATTCTGATTTTGACAAATTTAAGCAGATGATTTTGCTGGAGGACTTCAAAAGGTGTATTTATAAAGATGTAAGCCTATATCTTGATGAGAGAAGAATAGATAATTTGTCTGATGCTGCAGTTTTAGCTGATGAGTATGTTCTCACTCACAAGAGATATTCTAGAGAAAAAGGGAAAGCTGAGAGTAAGTACGTTGCCTCTACTCAGAGTACAGGTAACAGGAAAGAAAATAAAGATGGTGTTTCTCAGAAAGTAAATACCAGCTTCACCTCTAGATTTCAGAAAAGTAAATGTACTTATTGTAGTAAGCTTGGTCATACTACGGAGAGATGTTTCAGGAGACAGCGTGATGTGAACAAAAAGGAGTCTTTAAATATTCAGTCAATTGGTCTAGTGTCCACTCTTGAGAGTTCCCAGAATTCTTTAACTGAGTTAACTGAACCTGCTTTGAGGGGTAACTTAAATTCTCATGATGGAGCTCCTCTTTTGAGCAGTAACGTGGGTGGCACTCTCAAGAGTTCATGTGCTAATTTCCTGTCTGATGGTTTTGTCAGTCCTCTGGACAGTAATGACAGGAAATCAGTTAAAATATATCGTGATACAGGTGCTTGCCAATCCCTTATGCTGACCAGTGTTCTAGGCTCTAATGTTAATTCCTCTGATGAAACTGTAATCTTACAAGGTGTAGGGAATAATTACTTCTCTGTTCCTCTGTGCAGAGTGAATTTAGAGTCTGGTTTTGTTAATGGTTCTGTTATGGTTGGGTTGGTTGAGACACTCCCAATGTCAGGTGTAACTTTCTTCCTTGGAAATGATATTGGTGGAAGTCAAGTGTGTCCAGCTCCTCAGTTGTCTGGTGAGCCAGTGGCTGCGACCCAGGATTGTGATGTCCCTGATGTGTTCCCTGCATGTGCTGTCACTAGGGCTAAGTCTAAAGTTACTGGTGATTTAGAGGATGATGATGATGATGATGTTATCCTAGCTGACACTTTTCTTGCTAATTTGGACCACTCACCAGATGAGGCAGTACCCCGTAGTGTTGATAATTTGTCTCGTCAAGAGTTGGTTGAGTTGCAGGTTGCTGACCCTGAGTTGAAAGGTCTAGCTAACTCTGCTTACAGTGAAGAAGAGTCAGCCGGTGCTTCTACTTGTTATTATGTAAAGTCAGGAGTACTTATGAGGAAGTGGAGACCCCCAACAGCATCAGCCGACTGTGAATGGGAGGTTGTACATCAAGTTGTCATCCCTCGTGTTTGTAGGCAGGATATCATTAGAGTGGCTCATGATTCCAGTTTGGCAGGACACCTTGGAGTGAGGAAGACTGTGGCACGCATTTTGAAACACTTCTACTGGCCAGGTATCTTCAGGGATGTTTCCTGGTATTGTAAGTCTTGTCACACCTGTCAAGTTGTGGGGAAGTGTAATCAGACCGAAAAGGTTGCACCTCTAGTTCCCATTCCTCCTTTTGAGGCGCCTTTCACCCGTGTGTTGGTGGATATTGTGGGCCCTCTTCCTAAGACTTCTTCAGGATTTTCTTATGTGTTGACCATGATTGATATGGCTACTCGTTATCCTGAAGCCATTCCACTTAGAAATATCTCAGCAAAGAACGTGGTTAAGGAAATGCTAGGGTTCTTCACAAAGTTTGGTCTGCCCAAGGAGGTACAGTCAGACCGGGGAAGTAATTTCATGTCAAACGTTTTCAAGCAGTCTCTGAAAGAGTTGGGCATCACCCAGATCACGTCTTCAGCTTACCATCCCCAGACCCAAGGAGCGTTGGAGAGATATCATCAAACACTCAAATCGATGCTCAAGAAATACTGTTTGGAACATCAGAAAGACTGGGATAAAGGTCTTCCATTCGTTGTGTTTGCCGCAAGAGAATCTCCAAATGAATCACTGGGCTTCTCACCTTTTGAACTACTGTTTGGCCATGAAGTAAGAGGACCCCTTAAGCTACTCAAGGAATGCTGGCTGTCGGAGGAAGATGACGTCAACCTGCTGGAGTATGTGATGAATTTCAAAGAACGGCTGTCCACTGCTTTACAGCTGGCGAGAGAGAATTTAGGAGCTGCTCAGGAGAAGATGAAGACTTGGTATGATAAGAAGTCCAGGTTACGCCACTTTCAGCCAGGAGATCAGGTTTTGATTCTGCTACCAGTTCATGGGCAACCTCTTCAAGCCAAGTTTAGTGGTCCTTATTTCGTGGAGAAGAAACTCAGTGATGTCAGCTATGTCATCGCCACACCAGATCGTAGAAAGAGCAAGCAACTATGTCACATCAACATGCTAAAGTTATATCACAGGCGGGACGAAAATAATCCAGTCTGCACTGTAGCTGTTCCACCTGAGTCTGCAAGTGAAGCTCTCCCATGCAGTATGAGCCTGAGTGATAGTTTGGGGAAGAATCCTGATATCATGAATGATCTCCAGACTAAGCTTTCTCATCTACCTCCCAAGGAAAGGCAGGAGTTTTCGGCATTACTGCAGGAGTACCCGCAAGTGTTCCGTGCCACTCCAGGAAGAACCACTGTGTTGATGCATGATGTCGATGTTGGAGACGCAAAGCCAATTAAATTGCCTCCTTACCGTGTGAACCCAGTGAAAGTTCCTCTCATCCAGAAGGAGCTTGGCTACCTGTTGGACCACAAGATGATTGAGCCCTGTCAGAGCGAGTGGAGTTCTCCTGTCACTCTAGTCCCTAAGCCAGGTGGGTCACAGAGGCTTTGCATCGACTACAGACGTGTTAATCAGATAACCAAAACAGACACTTACCCTCTCCCTCGTGTGGAAGATTGCATAGACAAGATCGGAAAGGCTAGGTACATAAGTAAGTTTGATTTGTTAAAGGGATACTGGCAAGTACCTATGACTGAACGTGCTAGGGAGATCTCATGTTTTGTAACACTAGGAAAGGCTTTTGCATGTTCGGTAATGCCATATGGTATGAAAAATGCACCAGCCACATTTCAGAAGCTCATGAATGTTGTAACAGAGGGTTTGGCAGGGTGTGTTGTTTATATTGATGATGTATTAATCTTCAGTGACAACTGGAAAGATCACCTATGCCATGTCAGTAAATTTCTTGACCGTTTGGTTCATGCTAATCTTGTAGCTAATTTATCAAAGTGTGAGTTTGGTCAAGCTAAAGTTCAGTACCTTGGGTATGTAATTGGTGATGGACATGTTGCACCACCAGGAGCTAAGGTTCAGGTTATAAGTGATCTTCCCAGACCTAAAACTAGGAAAGAGCTACAAAGATTTTTGGGAATGGTAGGTTATTACAGGAGATTTTTTCTTAACTTTTCAATTCTTGTATCACCACTTACAGACCTACTGAAAAAGGGAGTTAAATTTGTCTGGACCGATAACTGTGAATCCTCTTTCAACAAACTTAAAGCTATTTTATTAAGTCAGCCAGTGCTCGCTACTCCAAATTTTGCTAAGCCTTTTAAGATGGCTGTTGATGCAAGTGATACAGGAGCTGGGGCTGTTTTGCTGCAAGAGGATGATCAGAGTGTTGAGCACCCTGTATCTTATTACAGTAAGAAGTTCACTCCACCTCAAAAGAACTACTCAACTATTGAGAAAGAGCTTTTGGCCTTGATTTTGGGTTTACAGCATTTTTCATTTTATTTGTGTTCTGGTTTTGACCCCATAGTCATTTATACCGATCACAACCCACTGAAATTCCTTAGGAAGTTTAAAGATAAAAATCAGAGATTGACAAGATGGAGTCTACTTCTTCAGGAGTATTCATTAGACATACAACATGTCAAGGGGAAAGAAAATGTTATTGCAGATTGCTTATCTAGACTTTAGACAGATTATTTTAGAGTAATAAGAAATTTCCTTTGTAAATTTCTTTTTCTTTGTGGGGAGGTGTTACATAGCCTATGATTTCATCATCCTTTGTGTAATTTTAACGCACAGTATGCTGCATGTTTGATCACGAGCGTGTTCTGCCTCAGTCCCCCCCTTCTACCGTTATAGTAGAGTAAGTCGTCCTTTCTGTTATTCAGTGCGGGATTGTCGACCGTTTGTCCCCATCGCTTCATTTGCGCGTCCCTCTTACAAGTTGTGTCAGGCTCTGCCGGCCCCTATATAATGAGCTCAGTCTCTGCATCATCGCCACTTAGATCTGCTCCTCATTTTGTTCACATCTCTGTCCTCCCCTGTACAGATATTATTATTATTGTGTGTGCTCAAGAAATCTCCAACCATCTAGCAGCTGTGTGTAATTTGAGTATTACTGTTATTGCATTTTTTCTTGTACTGTATAGCATAAGTTTAATTTGTGGGCCTGGTGAAGTTTTTGTAATTCATGTGGGGTTCTTTATGTCAGTCATTTTTGATAATAGTTTGTATCTGTAAATATTTATCTGGCATTCACTGAGTATTATCTGGTATCTCATTTTATCAGGGCTGACTTAGATAAATTTACTCTTGCTAATTTCGTGTTAATAAGGCTATTGCAGTTAACCATATATTTAACCTGTTTATTTGCCATTACATTATCCTTATGAGTCCTGAATGTTTTGTTGTTAGTTTGTGCATTAAACTTTAACTTGTAATTTTACCTAACTCTTTTGTTTTGAACCTGGAACTTTACGGGACAGTAGTGACTCTTCGTATTCTCACTTAAAGTGTACATTATCTTTCTCTGTTCCGTAACAATATATATATATAGATATATATATATATATATATATATATATATATATATATATATATATATATATATATATATATATATTTATATATATCCTACTTAACTTTCACTGGCCATAACAAATACAAGTATTGCTGGAACTGTTCCTATTCACTAAATTTCGTTCAGTCGTCCACACAGATTACATCACTCAGATAATTGTGGTTGTCCCAATCCTTCAATGGTTATTTTTCTCCAAGCAACTTCTTTTCAGCTCCCTGTTTGTGTATCTCCCTAAAAATTATATATTGTCTGACGCTGCTTCCTGTGAGGAAAGACCTCATCTAAAATAACTTAAAGCAGTTCTGAGCATTATCTCTAAACAGTTTCTTTCCAGCTTTCTATTTCTGTATCTCCTCAATTATCTGTTGTCGAACGCTGCATCCTGTGAGGAAAGACCACATCTAAAAGACATCGAAACAGTTCTGTCTGAGCTCAATAAAATCCTCTCTGTCCACGACACACTGTACATACCTACATACTTTCGTTCGTAAGTCTCCGCCTGGTTCTTTATCTTCCTCTCTTTCTCCCCCACCCCCCATCCACTCTTGCACATTCTCATAGACAGTTTTGGACACTCCATTCTTTCCACATGTCTGAACGTCCTCAGAGTGATTCAGTATTTTAACAGCATGATGTCTCTACAGGAGATTCTTTACGAGTCGTCTCATTTCTCTATCCTTTTATGTCACTCCAATAGTAGTATACTGTACTTCTGCGTTGACCGTTTCAACAACTTTTATTCTTTGTACAGTATATACCAGTATTTCCTTGACAGAGTTCATGTTTCATGCATAGGCATTAGAGTTAAATTAATAATTATAATGGCAAGCAGTATTCTTTTGTTTTGTTTTTTCCTAAACATTCCCCGTCCCTCCACATTCCTTCCTTGATGCAGTCGTTTTTTTCAGGCCATGATAACATTTTTTTTTTTTTTTTTACAGACCTGCTTAATTATTTAAATACCCACACATTTTCTATTAAGTACTCTTCCTTCAAAGTGTATCAATGTACACTTTGTGCAAAACAATCTGATACCACAAGCTCTTGTGCTTATGTCCGATGATGCCACAACGCGTTGATAGACCTGCCTTCATTAGGATGCATAATCTCTTGTTGTCGCATTTCCTACCCATTATTGTCATCATATAAATATTTATCACCTCCCTGCGCGATAATTTTTGGGGCTGATATGCATTCAGTCTCAGTGTAATGTTCGTCTAGACCTGTTTCACTTCCCATTTCTCTCTATAGTTAAACTTCGTCTTTATCAACACTGCTAAACTAGTATACCACACCCCACTTTTCCCATTAGCACAAACAAAAGTGCAGACGGGATCACTCCCTTGTCAAGAGTAATCGCTTTTAACTCCCATTTCTCTATTCCATGTGCAGTATTTTTATCCATGATGTCATGACAGCTTTTTTTCAATGTGACAATCAAGCAGAACTTCTCTCATGATACACTATCCACTCTAAAGGATGAATTGCCTCATCATAATAATACTGAAGCTTAGAAATATTCCCTCCACTAAATATTCTCCTTGGAAATTCCGTAATACATATCGACTACTCAGTACTATGCATTCATCAGATCCATACGTACAATAGACAGCTTTCTGTCAGCTTCCAAAAATTTCGTTGCTATAGACATCTTAAAGCAATTACATGATCAACACAGCCTCATCCTGCCTTGATTCCAGCCTGCATCTTATGAACCAAGTTTTCCGAAAATTATTTTCACCTTCTCAGTTAACAGTACCATATGAGTACATAAGCCTTTCCCACTACACTCAAGTAGATACTCTCCATGTTTTCTTTCTTCACCCCCTCATTTTCTCTTTTCATTACACCCGCTCTCGCAAAGCGAGTGAGTGTTACGTTTTACTATACGTTTGTGTGTGTGTGTGTGTGTGTGTGTGTGTGTGTGTGTGTGTGTGTGTGTGTGTGTTCTTACCTAACTCTTACCTAATTGTATCTTTACAGGAATGAGTCAAGCTCGTACTGTCCCGTGTCTTAAACCATATTTATCGTACATATCCTTAAATTTACTAATTGTTTTGGCACACACTATTTCATTCGGTAGTGCATTCCACTGATCAGTTGCTCTATTTGGGAAACTAAAATTCCTTACGTCTTGATCACGTCTCTTTTTATGCATTTTTTTTGCAGTGTCCTCTTGCTGATGCATCCCCATAGGTTATGTAATCATTTATGTCTATTTTCTCCTTCCCTGATAAGCATTTATATTGCATAATCATGTCTCCTCTTTTCCTTCTCTCCTGTAGTGTAGGTAGATTCAGTTTTTCTAATCTTTCTTCGTAGCTTAGATCCCTTAAGCTTGGTACCTAACTGTAGCGACCCTTTGAACTTTTTCAATCTTATCTACACTAAGTGTTTTTTGAAATGAGGACTCAAGACTACTGAGACATACTCCAGGGTTGGTCTGATGAATGATGTTAATATCTTTCTTAGCATGTCTTCATATTTGTATGTGAATGATATTCTGATATTTGCAAGCAGTGTATACATGTACCGTACCTTCTCACTGATGTGGTCAGCCAGAGATAGTCTATTACTGATAATCACACCAAGGTCCTTCTCTCTTTCTGTTGTGTGTAGGGTTTTATTTCCTAACGTAAAATCCCAGTCAGGTCTTTTTCCACATCAACCAAATTTGATTACATGACACTTGTCCACATTGAATTCCATTTGCCATGTAATGCTCCATTCACGAAGTCTATTTAATTCTTTTTTGTAGCTCTTTACAAGAGTGTGTGTTAGTAATTCTAGTAATTTGATTATGAAAGAAAAACTTTAGGTCAAGGTCAAGGTCAAATCTTGGCCCTTGTGGCTCATTTCGAAAACATCTAAAGCATTCCTTGTTTCTGATTAGTTTTTGAACAAATTCAATGGAAACTTTGAGGGTCAGCTCAGGGGTTGACCTTTTGTTTTTTTGAAGAATAAGTCAAATGTCAAGTCCCATGGCAAGGTCATGGTACCGGTAATTAGTTTTTGTCTGATTTATATAAAACTTTGCACAAGGGTTCAGGGTCAGCCCAGGATGAAGCGATTCGACCATTAGAGCAAGTCAGTCAGTCAAAGGCCAATATCATGGGGAAAGGTCAAAGTTCAAGGCCACATGGCAAGGTCAGATTATTTTTTTTATCTGATTTAAACCAAGGTTGGGAGAAAGAAGTCCTGAGGGTTAGGTAGGTTTGAAGTACTTTGATTTTGAGAGAGGTCGGTCGAAAGCAACAGGGCAAAGTCAGATGCTTGGTTTTAGACCAACTGTGGACATCGCAGTCCCTGAGTGCGATCTTTTTTATTTACTTTTTTGTCACCCGTCTAGTACTGTATTAAATCATCACAAGACGATTTTATTTGTCAAGAAGGACCTCAGATAGTGAATGTGGTAATGAAGCCTATCAGACTATTCCACTTCGAAATGCGTTGATATAGAACATAATTCAGGATTTTCTCTCCAGCAGCATATATGATACTGTTGTTCCAATATATATATATATATATATATATATATATATATATATATATATATATATATATATATTGTTACATAGCCTATGATTTCATCATCCTTTGTGTAATTTTAACTCACAGTATGCTGCATGTTTGATCACGAGCGTGTTCTGCCTCAGTCCCCCCCTTCTACCGTTATAGTAGAGTAAGTCGTTCTTTCTGTTGTTCAGAGCGGGATTGTCAACTCTTTGTCCCTATGGCTTCATTTGCGCGTCCTTCTTACAAGTTGTATCAAGCTCTGCTGGCCCCTATATAATGAGCTCAGTCTGTACATTAATTGCCACTTAGATCTACTCCTCATTTTGTTCACATCTCTGTCCTCCCCTGTACAGTTATTATTGTAGTGCTCAGAAAGTCTCCAACCATCTAGCAGCTGTGTAATTTGAGTATAACTGTTGTTGCATTTTTTCTTGTACTGTGTAGCGTAAGGTTAAGTCTTAGGCCTAGTAAGGTTTTTGTAATTTATGTAGGATTCATTTTGTCAGCCAGTTTTAATAACATTTTGTATCTGTAATAATTTATCTTGCATTAACTGAGCATTACCCAATGTATTTTCATTTTATCAGGGCTGACTTAGATAAATTTACTCTTGCTAATTTCGTGTTAATAGAGGCTATTGCAGTTAACAATATATTTAACCTGTTTTTGCCATTACATTATCCTTATGAATCCTGAATGTTTTGTTGTTAGTTTGAGCATTAAACCTTAACTTGTAATTTTACCTAACTCTTTTGTTTTGAACCTGAACTTTACGGGACAGTAGTGATTTTTAGTATTCTCACTTAAAGTGTACATTATCTTTCTCTGTTCCGTAACATAAATTTGGCGACCTCTCATCAGGATATTCAGGATATTATCATAAGGATATTGCTTGATATTTTGTGACTGTTACTTATTCATGATGTCTACTATTACTACACTTGATGAAGCCAAAGATTTTTTGTCAAATGTGCAAACAGTGTGTGATGTAGAAAACAGAACAAAGAATGAACTTAAGCTTCTTGCTCAACAATTGGAAATTGCAGTTCACTCTCATCATTCTAAAGATCAAATTGTTAGCATGATTAATGAAAGCTTGTTTAATGTAACTCCTCCAAATGAGCAAACGCAGATTGAATTAGCTAAGTTACAGCTAGCCCTGCAGGAGGCTCGTGTGAAGGAAGCTGAATTTCAAGCACGTGCTAAGGAGGCTGAGTCTCAGGCTAAGGAGGCTCGTGTTAAGGAGGCTGAATTTCAAGCAAATGCTAAGGAGGCGGAGTCTCAGGCTCGTATTCAGGAGGCACAGATACACGCACAAGTTGAACTTGCCAGGATTCAGGCAGACCATGAGTATCGCATGAAACAATGTGGAACTGGATCATCTAGCTCTGATGATTTTGATGTGGCTAAAAATGTTAAACTTGTCCCTCCTTTTAATGAATCTGATTTAACAAAGTATTTTCAGTTGTTTGAGAGGGTAGCTACAGGTTTTAATTGGCCAAAAAAGTATTGGCCAGTACTCCTTCAAACTGTTCTCACCGGTAAAGCTCAAGTAACTTATGCATCTTTGCCTCAGGATCAATCTGATAATTATGATGTACCGTAGTTAAGAGCTTGATTCTTAAGGCCTATGAGCTTGTTCCTGAAGCTTATAGAGTAAAATTTAGGACAACTTATAAGCAAGATAAGCAATCCCATGTTGAGTATGCAAAAATCAAAGAAGATCTGTTAGAGCAGTGGTTAAATTCTAAGAATGTGAATTCTGATTTTGGTAAATTTAAGCAGATGATTTTGCTGGAGGACTTCAAGAGGTGTATTTATAAAGATGTAAGCCTATATCTTGATGAGAAAAGAATAGATAATTTGTCTGATGCTGCAGTTTTAGCTGATGAATATGTTCTCACTCACAAGAGATATTCTAAAGATAAAGGGAAAGCTGAGAGTAAGTACGTTGCCTCTACTCAGAGTACAGGTAACAGGAAAGAGAATAAAGATGATGTTTCTCAGGAAGTAAATACCAGCTTCACCTCTAGATTTCAGAAAAGTAAATGTGCTTATTGTAGTAAGCTTGGTCATACTACGGAGAAATGTTTCAGGAGAGAGCGTGATGTGAACAAAAAGGAGTCTTTAAATATTCAGTCAATTGGTCTAGTGTCCACCGTTCAGAGTTCCCATAATTCTTTAACTGAGTTAACTGAACCTGCTTTGAGGGGTATCATAAATTCTCATGATGGAGCTCCTCTTTTGAGCAGTAACGTGGGTGACACTCTCAAGAGTTCATGTGCTAATTTCCTGTCTGATGGTTTTGTCAGTCCTCTGGACAGTAATGACATGAAATCAGTTCAAATATATCGTGATACAGGCGCTTGCCAATCCCTTATGCTGACCAGTGTTCTAGGCTCTAATGTTAATTCCTCTGATGAAACTGTAATCTTACAAGGTGTAGGGAATAATTACTTCTCTGTCCCTCTGTGCAGAGTGAATTTAGAGTCTGGTTTTGTTAATGGTTCCGTTATGGTTGGGTTGGTTGAGACACTCCCAATGTCAGGTGTAACTTTCTTACTTGGAAATGATATTGGTCTAAGTCAAGTGTGTCCAGCTCCTCAGTTGTCTAGTGAGCCAGTGGCTGCATCCCAGGATTGTGATGTTCCTGATGTGTTCCCTGCATGTGCTGTCACTAGGGCTAAGTCTAAAGTTACTGGTGATTTAGAGGATAATGATGATGATGATGTTATCCTAGCTGACACTTTTCTTGCTAATTTGGACCACTCACCAGATGAGGCAGTACCCCGTAGCGTTGATAATTTGTCTCGTCAAGATTTGGTTGAGTTGCAGGTTGCTGACCCTGAGTTGAAAGATCTAGCTAACTCTGCTTGCAGTGAGGAAGAGTCAGCTGGTGCTTCTACTTGTTATTATATAAAGTCAGGAGTACTTATGAGGAAGTGGAGACCCCCAACAGTATCTGCCGACTGTGAGTGGGAGGTTCTACATCAAGTTGTCATCCCTCGTGTTTGTAGGCAGGATATCATTAGAGTGGCTCATGATTCCGGTTTGGCAGGACACCTTGGAGTGAGGAAGACTGTGGCACGCATTTTGAAACACTTCTGCTGGCCAGGTATCTTCAGGGATGTTTCCTGGTATTGTAAGTCTTGTCACACCTGTCAAGTTGTGGGGAAGTGTAATCAGACCGGAAAGGTTGCACCTCTAGTTCCCATTCCTCCTTTTCAGGCGCCTTTCACCCGTGTGTTGGTGGATATTGTGGGCCCTCTTCCTAAGACTTCTTCAGGATTTTCTTATGTGTTGACCCTGATTGATATGGCTACTCGTTATCCTGAAGCCATTCCACTTAGAAATATCTCAGCAAAGAACGTGGTTAAGGAAATGCTAGGGTTCTTCACAAAGTTTGGTCTGCCCAAGGAGGTACAGTCAGACCGGGGAAGTAATTTCATGTCAAATGTTTTCAAGCAGTCTCTGAAAGAGTTGGACATCACCCAGATCACGTCTTCAGCTTACCATCCCCAGACTCAAGGAGCGTTGGAGAGATATCATCAAACACTCAAATCGATGCTCAAGAAATACTGTTTGGAACATCAGAAAGACTGGGACAAAGGTCTTCTATTTGTTGTATTTGCAGCAAGAGAATCTCCAAATGAATCACTGGGCTTCTCACCTTTTGAACTACTGTTTGGCCATGAAGTAAGAGGACCCCTTAAGTTACTCAAGGAATGCTGGCTGTCGGAGGAAGATGACGTCAACCTGCTGGAGTATGTGATGAAGTTCAAAGAACGGCTGTCCACTGGTTTACAGCTGGCGAGAGAGAATTTAGGAGCTGCTCAGGAGAAGATGAAGACTTGGTATGATAAGAAGTCCAGGTTACGCCACTTTCAGCCAGGAGATCAGGTTTTGATTCTGCTACCAGTACATGGGCAACCTCTTCAAGCCAAGTTTAGTGGTCCTTATTTCGTGGAGAAGAAACTCAGTGATGTCAACTATGTCATCGCCACACCAGATCGTAGAAAGAACAAGCAACTATGTCACATCAACATGCTAAAGTTATATCATAGGCGGGACAAAAATAATCCAGTCTGCACTGTAGCTGTTCCACCCGAGTCTGCAAGTGAAGCTCTCCCATGCAGCATGAGCCTGAGTGATAGTTTGGGGAAGAATCCTGATATCATGAATGATCTCCAGACTAAGCTTTCTCATCTACCTCCCGAGGAAAGGCAGGAGTTTTCGGCATTACTGCAGGAGTACCCGCAAGTGTTCCGTGCCACTCCAGGAAGAACCACTGTGTTGATGCATGATGTCGATGTTGGAGACGCAAAGCCAATTAAACTGCCTCCTTACCGTGTGAACCCAGTGAAAGTTCCTCTCATCCAGAAGGAGCTTGGCTACCTGTTGGACCACAAGATGATTGAGCCCTGTCAGAGCGAGTGGAGTTCTCCTGTCACTCTAGTCCCTAAGCCAGGTGGGTCACAGCGGCTTTGCATTGACTACAGACGTGTTAATCAGATAACCAAAACAGACACTTACCCTCTCCCTCGCGTGGAAGATTGCATAGACAAGATCGGAAAGGCTAGGTACATAAGTAAGTTTGATTTGTTAAAGGGATACTGGCAAGTTCCTATGACTGAACGTGCTAGGGAGATCTCATGTTTTGTAACCCTAGGAAAGACTTTTGCATGTTCTGTAATGCCAAATGGCATGAAGAATGCACCAGCCACATTTCAGAAGCTCATGAATGTTGTAACAGAGGGTTTGGCAGGGTGTGTTGTTTATATTGATGATGTATTAATCTCCAGTGACAACTGGAAAGATCACCTATGCCATGTCAGTAAATTTCTTGAGCGTTTGGTTCATGCTAATCTTGTAGCTAATTTATCAAAGTGTGAGTTTGGTCAAGCTAAAGTTCAGTACCTTGGGTACGTAATTGGTGATGGACATGTTGCAGCAGCAGCAGCTAAGGTTCAGGTTATAAGTGATCTTCCCAGACCTAAAAGTAGGAAAGAGCTACAAAGATTTTTGGGAATGGTAGGTTATTACAGGAGATTTGTTCTTAACTTTTCTATTCTTGTATCACCACGTACAGACCTACTGAAAAAGGGAGTTAAATTTGTCTGGACCGATAACTGTGAATCCTCTTTCAACAAACTTAAAGCTATCCTATTAAGTCAGCCAGTGCTCGCTACTCCAAATTTTGCTAAGCCTTTTAAGATGGCTGTTGACGCAAGTCATACAGGAGCTGGGGCTGTTTTGCTGCAAGAGGATGATCAGGGTATTGAACATCCTGTATCTTATTACAGTAAGAAGTTCACTCCACCTGAAAAGAACTACTCAACTATTGAGAAAGAGCTTTTGGCCTTGATTTTGGGTTTACAGCATTTTTCATTTTATTTGTGTTCTGGTTTTGACCCCATAGTCATTGACACCGATCATAACCCACTGAACTTCCTTAGTAAGTTTTTAAGATAAAAATCAGAGATTGACAAGATGGAGTTTACTTCTTCAGGAGTATTCATTAGACATACAACATGTCAAGGGGAAAGAAAATGTTATTGCAGATTGCTTATCTAGACTTTAGACAGATTATTTTAGATTAATAAGTAATTTCCTTTGTAAAATTCTTTTTCTTTGTGGGGAGGTGTTACATAGCCTATGATTTCATCATCCTTTGTGTAATTTTAACGCACAGTATGCTGCATGTTTGATCACGAGCGTGTTCTGCCTCAGTCCCCCCCTTCTACCGTTATAGTAGAGTAAGTCGTTCTTTCTGTTGTTCAGAGCGGGACTGTCAACTCTTTGTCCCTATGGCTTCATTTGCGCGTCCTTCTTACAAGTTGTATCAAGCTCTGCTGGCCCCTATATAATGAGCTCAGTCTCTACATTAATTGCCACTTAGATCTACTCCTCATTTTGTTCACATCTCTGTCCTCCCCTGTACAGTTATTATTGTGAGTGCTCAGAAAGTCTCCAACCATCTAGCAGCTGTGTAATTTGAGTATAACTGTTGTTGCATATATTCTTGTACTGTGTAGCGTAAGGTTAATTCTTAGGCCTAGTAAGGTTTTTGTAATTTATGTAGGATTCATTTTGTCAGCCAGTTTTAATAACATTTTGTATCTGTAATAATTTATCTTGCATTAACTGAGCATTACCCAGTGTATTTTCATTTTATCAGGGCTGACTTAGATAAATTTACTCTTGCTAATTTCGTGTTAATAGAGGCTATTGCAGTTAACAATATATTTAACCTGTTTTTGCCATTACATTATCCTTATGAGTCCTGAATGTTTTGTTGTTAGTTTGAGCATTAAACTTTAACTTGTAATTTTACCTAACTCTTTTGTTTTGAACCTGGAACTTTACGGGACAGTAGTGATTTTTAGTATTCTCACTTAAAGTGTACATTATCTTTCTCTGTTCCGTAAAAATATATATATATATATATATATATATATATATATATATATATATATATATATATATATATATATATATATATATATATATATATATATATATATATATATATATATATATATATATAGCCAAGTTTATCCACCACACACTCGCCAGGCCTGGTGGTGATGTTATTCACTGTCAGAACGGCGAGCATCTATGGGAGAGTATTAAATTTTGAAGATACTAAAGAATACCATACCAGGGTTATGTTGTCCTGATAAATGTTGCATTAAACCTTTTGAATGTGTTCGTGCGTTGTCACCCTTATAAGACCATCTGTGATGCTCTTTCTTTCATAATCACAAATAACCAACTGTGAAGAATTACAAGTATTTTTTGTTCGTATTTCCTCTTGTTAGCATATCCAACACGACGCATATTCCTGGTGCAATACATATTGTTTTCATTTCTTTTGCTAAGCTACAGTTCATTAGAGGGGGGCACGGGGGGGCAATGCCCCACCAAATTTTTCGATTGCCCCCCCAAATGCAAATTATCAATATATGATATATGTTGCAGACCACTGTGATCGTTCTCTTTGTAAATGTCCGAACAATACGACAATTATCGTACTGTACGTGTAGCAACACTGAGTGGAACGTTGGCAACTGTAGCGCAAGAGATTTTTAGTCACCCATAAATGACACCGTCAATATGATGCTGAGAGTGTCACCAGTGTAACCCAAGAAATTTTTGATACCACCGCTAATGCCACACCAGTGTAATGACGGAATATTTTAGAGATTATGGAAAATGGGTAGCGTGATCTTATTTAAGGATTTATGGGAAATGTGGTACCGTGATCTTATTTGAGAATGTTAGAGATCAAGAGAAATAGGGTAACGGGACCTTATTAGAGTATTTATGGGAGATGTGGTAGCGTTAACTTTTGGAGAGTGCGTGAGCCGTTAGATATTAAGCACACTCTGCGGGCCACTCAATCTCGTCTGTATCATACCTTGGAGGATAACATAACTCGAACTTGGATTAACTTAACCTAAGATTTACTAAGCATTAAGAACTGAGACAGATTTTCTCTTCAAACTGTGAATAAACCCAAACGAAATAATAATGAGGATCTAAATCACTAGAACTATGAATTTTACAAGCTAAATTAATATTGAAAGAATATTGCTACACATAGACATATTAATCCCGTGGTCACAGTTGGACTCGCGTGAAGAATAAAAGATTTCTGATACACACGAATATATTAATCCCGTGGTCACAGTTGGACTCGCGGGAAGACTCAAAGAATAATGATACACGTGAATATATTAATCCCGTGGTCACAGTTGGACTCGCGGGAAGACTCAAAATTTACCACCAAGATATTTTCTCAAGACTAAACTCGTCTGACTCAAGAATTATTTTCAGTAATTATATGAACAGTTGTCAAGTGGATTGTAATCAAAATGGACGCCGATATACTCTTTACTTAAGTTACGTGAACTAGGAAAAAGGGGGGGGGGTGATTGTGTGAGGAGTTGGCAGTGGTTTGAAACAGACGATCTGCAATGTTGAAGAGAGGCGGCGGTCTGGCTAATCAGTACAAGAGGGATCAGGGGGAAATATGACTAAGTTAATTCATGAACGTGTGATGACTTATTACACGAGGGAGAGGGGGGGGGGGAGGAGGAGAGTTCGACACCAATCTGCAATGTTGAAGAGAAGTGGCGGTCTGGCGGTTGTCTTTTTTTTTTTCCTTTTTTTTTTCAAATTTTTGCCTATCGCCCATTGGGGGCGAAGCCCCTGGTCATTAAGGCAAATATATATATATATATATATATATATATATATATATATATATATATATATATATATTTGTGTGTGTGTGTGTGTGTGTGTGTGTGTGTGTGTACAATATATACATAGGCATATATATACACACATATACAAACATATATATACATACATACCTTCATACACACACATCCATGCATATGCTGTATTGTATATACACACACTCTCATACACACATACACACGTACATATACATATATAATAATTTTTTTTAATCGTATTTAGTTTTTTTTATATTTTTATTTGTATTTGTATTTTTTAGATTTTTTTATTTTTTAAACCTTACGATATGGATCAGAAAAAAAAAATAACCTAAAGTCCCTAAAACTAATAACCTAAGAGACAAATCGCTAACCTATACTAAATCCTAAAAAGACAAATAGCTGAACCTAAAGTAATGATAAAATGAAAAATACCTCGACCAAGAGAACACCGTCGACTGCAGATATGTAATGCCTTTCTACATTACATACCTGTATTCATCACCTGATGACTGTCAGACGAGGCACAGCCTAATATAAGGGACACCAGTATATGAAAGGGAACCAAACGAGTCAGGAACATTTCCATATACGTCAGCTGTCAGCCCTAATTAGAATAACTTAAGCAAGATGGTATAATGTATTTACATAGTATGTACAAAAAGTGAAGGACCTCGTCCAACAGACCACCATCGACTGCAAGTGCCCAATACCTTTTTATATTGCACACTTGCACTCATCAGCTGGTGACTGTCAGTCGAGGAATGGGGCTTAATGTAGGGGACACCTATATTAGAAATAGATCAGTGGGAGGAGGAACTATTTCAAATATGTCAACTGTCAACCCTAAATAATAGTACAATATATACATATTTACAGTCGATAAAAACCAAAACCATATAGTAAAAAAGTCACACCACTCTTATCAGTCAGGTCTCTCAAAAAAGCCATCAATTTATCAGTCATAACAAAGTCACACCATCCAGGATGGTGGAAAGGGCGAAAGGGACATCTGCTGAGCCACAGCACAGGATGATATGACTGATAGATAACACCGCATCACAGATGTCACAGTGCGGTGGGAAGCGTCTTTCCATATACGGTTTCATATGGGTTAATGTAGTGGCATTAAGCCGCAAACGCGCCAACACTTTTTCCTCCAGGCGACTGGAATGGTTGGCAGTGTCCCAGTCGCCCAGGTGCGGCTTACATGTTGGAATGTTTAGTCTGGTCCACTGACCTTGCCACAGAAGATTTATTGACTTCTTTCAGAGAAAGACTCGACCGTAGATCATGAGGAACGTCCCAAGTCTCCTCGAGCTCTACAGCCGACTTTGCAAGTAAGTCAGCCTACTCATTGCCGTAGATACGACAATGACCAGGCACCCAGGTCAGCGTGAATGACTTGTTGCATGAATACAGCTTATAAACAATGCGGCCCTGGATCTCGTGCGAGTCCGTAGCATGATGCAATTCCCTGAAGGACTGATTTCGAATCTGAAAATATGACAAATGAGTCATGCCTAGAATTAAAGCATAGTCTATGGCTTTGTCAATAGCAAAAAGTTCAGAGGTGAACACAGATGTATGAGTCGGCAGCCGATACCTGAGGGCACATTCAGTCGACCATACAATTGCACCCACATATTCACTCGACTTGGAGCCGTTGGTGTACAATTGGTGGGACCCCAAGTGACGAACGATGATGTTACAAAATAAGTGGTGGACCTCCACCTCCGGCGCTTTGACCTTTGGTGCTGGGAGCCAGGAAACATCATCCGTAAAGCCAGGTGGCTCCCAAGGTGCTATATTTTTAATCACCAACTTGTCACAGTCACTGAGGTCCACACCAAGCTCCTGAGTCAGTAAGTGGAGGCGTATGGCAAGTTGCCGACGCACCCCCGGCAGAAGATGGTGGTATTGACGCAGGGGGATACAGGCCACATTGCAGATATTACTTTTCCTATTTGTCCGTAGGCCATAGGACCAGGCCAGATGTTCGCGGTGAATACGTAGGGGAGGCATATTCGCCTCCACTTCCATACGAGCTACACGGGTACACCGGATGGCTCCAAGACACATTCGCAAACATTTATTCTGTAGCACATCCAACCTTTTCAACGTGGCATCGGATGCCGAGCCATACACCCTGTGTGCCATAGTCTAGCTTAGACCTAATAAGGGACTTATACATCATTAATAAAGATTTTTTCTGTCGGCACCCCATGTAGTTCCCGCTAGGTACTTGAGGGCATTTAATGATTTATCACAACGAGCAAGCAAAGTATTAATGTGAAGCTTAAAATTCATTCTGTGATCAAAGTGGAGGCCCAAAAACTTTACAGAATTTCGAAAAGGCACCACTTGGTTATCCAAAAATAAACAGCAATCGGGGACGTTACGAGTTGTAAAAACTACAGCAGCACACTTTGGGACGGAAAACCTAAATCCCCACTGCAAGACCCATTGATGGACGGAGTCAAGGGCTACTTGAATCCGCCCAGCCGAAAATTGTGCATTACGTGAGGAGTGCCATATTGCACAATCGTCGGCGTAGAGCGAGTATTTAAGATTCTTTGGGATGGGAGCTGATAACAGAACATCATTGGTCATATTACTAAATAAGGTGGGACTAAGAACACTTCCCTGAGGCACCCCGTTTTCCTGGATAAATATATCCGACGATATGTTACGGGACAATTTGACAGAGAAAGTTCTGTCCCTTAAGAAATTTGAAATAAAAATTGGCAAATTACCTCTTAACCCCATAACCACGGGTATTGTTTTGGTCTGACTGTCCTCTCCCGCGGGGGTTTCAGCCAAACGTAAACAAACCTTTAAACCTTAATAACTCTGCACAGAATAAAGCTAGAGAAAAAAATAAGGTACCATTAGAAAGTACTAACCTTCAGCTTTCCATTGATGTAGGTTTCATGACTTTGTTGACTTTCACAGGACGGGCAGAGCCGTTAGAAGTGAGGGGTGTAAAATCACTATTTTACGCCCCACACACCAATACCAAATGCCAACCACTCTCTGATAATAGTAATATAAACATATATGAACACTGCACATACGATAAACACCCACTCTGTGTTCACTGAGGTAGGTAAAAGGCACTTCACTGCGGCTGTGCCCGCACTTCACTGCGGCTGCGCCCGCACTTCACTGCGGCTGCGCTTCACTTCACTGCGGCGTCACCCGCTCACTGACGTTTCGGGAGATCTTTTCATTATTTCTAACTTCTAATATTATTTTACATATAATCTGGGCAATATACATTATATTTACACTGCACTTATTACTATATTGCATCACTGTCGCATCACAGAATTACACAAGTGCAGCAGAATTACACAAGTGCTGCAGATTCTCTTATTACAATATCACTTATTACACTGGCCAATATTTACATTTTTTTCTAGGCAAAATATCCCTCATTACTACATTATCCATTATACAATTATTGGTAAAGCACGTAACTGTCGCATCACTGTATATCACTGTCACTTTCAGTAACTCTGCACAGAATAAATCTAGAGCGAAAAATAAGGTTCCATTAGAAAGTACTAACCTTCGGCTTTGCAAAGATGTAGGTTTCATGATTTCATTGACTATCACTGGATGGGCAGTGCCATTAGAAGTGAGCGATCTAAAATCACTATTTTTCGCTCACACACCATTACCTTCGCTCATACACCATTACAAAATGCCAACCTCATTCTGATAATAATACTATAAACATATATGAACACTGCACATACGATAAACACCCACTCTGTGTTCACTGAGGCAGGTAAAAGGCACTGTCATTACCCGCACTTCACTGCCACATCAGCGGTGTTGTAATCACTATTTTTCGCTCACACACCATTACCAAATGCCAACCTCATTCTGATAATAATACTATAAACATATATGAACACTGCACATATGATAAACACCCACTCTGTGTTCACTGAGGCAGGTAAAAGGCACTGTAATTGCCTGCACTTCACTTCCACATCGGCAGAGTTGTTGCTCACACAGCTGGACAGATACTGATGCGTGTTTGGTCCGGGGTGGGGTGGGGGGCCCAGGGGGTGGGAGGTGGGGCCCCAAAGGGAGGAGGAGGGAGGTGGGGGTCGGCTGGAGTGAAAGAACTTAATAGCTACTCTCCCTTGAAACAATTGGCGCACGGAAAAAATGCGGGGTATTCAAAATATTCACAAACATTCGAGAATGACACCCGCGGTTTGGTCCAGTTTTTGCAATGTCATTCTGGAATGACACCCGCGGTTAAAGGGTTAAACCATAAGCATAGAGCTTCATTAGTATACCTTGTCGCCATGTCATGTCATAGGCTTCATGGATGTCCAAGAACACCCCTATCATGAATTCTTTATTGGCTAATTCCTCTGCAATACAATGCTCCAATTCATTAAATGATCCAACGAACTTCTGTATTTACGGAAGCCATATTGTTGATCATTTAAAAAATTCTTCGACTCTAAAACAAAAAGAAGCATATTATTAACCATACCTTCCATGACCTTACATAGACAAGAAGTCAACACAATAGTACGAAATGAAGTGGGATTCATAAGACGATCAGCCTCTGTGGGTAGGCAGTTGTCTTTTTTTTTCTTTTATATACATACATACACACACACACTTCCATGCACATATACAGAGACACTTTAATGCACATGTATATATATATATATATATATATATATATATATATATATATATATATATATATAATAATAATTTTTATTTTATTTATATTTTTTGTATTTTTTTTTTAATTTTTTCTTGGTTTTATATTTTTTAGACCTTCTATTATAAAGAAAAACATAATCTAAACACCCTAAAACTAATCACCTAACAGACAAATCGCTAACCTATACTAAATCCTACAGAGACAAATATCTAAACCTACACTAATGGTATTTTTTTTTTTTCTGCCCTATCGACCATTGGGGCCAAAGCCCCTGGTCATTAAGGCCGAATATATATATATATATATATATATATATATATATATATATATATATATATATATATATATATATATATATATATATATATATATATATACAAACATATATATATATATATATACATACATACACACACACACAAACACACACACTTCCATGCATATATACAGACACACTTTCATGCACACGTACGCACACACATATATATATATATATATATATAATTTTATTTTATTTGTTTTTTGTATTTTATTTGTATGATTTTTTTGTTTTTTTTTTACCTTACATTATTCATAAACATAAATACCTAATCTAAAGACCCTAAAACTAATCACCTAACAGACAAATCACTAACCTATACTAAATCCTACAGAAGCAAATAGCTAATAACTAATGGTAAAAATACCTCGACTAACAGAACACCATCGACTGCAGATATGTAATGCCTTTCTGCATTACATACCCGCACTCATCACCTGGTGACTGTCAGTCGAGGCACAACCTAATATAGGGGACATCAATATATGAAAGAGAACCAGACGTGTCAGGAACATTTCCATATACGTCAGCTGTCGGCCCTAATTAGAACAACTTAAACAAGGTGGCAGAGGGTATTTACATAACATGTACAGAAAGTGAAGAACCTCGCCCAACAGACCACCATCGACTGCAACAGCCCAATGCCTTTCTGTATTGCACACTTACACTCATCAGCTGGTGACTGTCAGTCGAGGAACAGGGTTTAATGTGGGGGGCATCAATATTAGAAATAGATCAGTGGGAGGAGGAACTATTTCAAATATGTCAACTGTGAACCCTAATTAATAGTACAATATATACATAATTACAGTCGATAAAAAACAAAACCATATTGTAAAAAAGTCACATCACTCTGATCAGTCCGGTCTCTCTCAAGAAAGCCATCAGTTTATCAGTCATAACAACGTCCCCATCACCCAGGATGGTGGAAAAGTGAGGGGGATGTCTGCTGCGCCACAGTAATTTATAAATGAAGTGCGCTCACAAATAAATCGCGAACAGCGCAGGATGATATGACTGATAGATAACAC
This sequence comes from Coenobita brevimanus, assembly GCF_032717465.1. Taxonomy (NCBI): domain Eukaryota; kingdom Metazoa; phylum Arthropoda; class Malacostraca; order Decapoda; family Coenobitidae; genus Coenobita; species Coenobita brevimanus. Next base: position 28,658,361 of record NC_137053.1, on the reverse strand, counting down.
TGCATCACAGATGTCACAGTGTGGTGGGAATCGCTTTTCCATATAAGGTTTCATGTGTGTGAGCATGGTGGCATTAAGCCGTAGTCACGCCAACACACTTTCTTCCAGGCGAATGGGACGGTTGGCAGTGGCCCAGTCGCCCAGGTACGACTTACATGTTTGAATATTTAGTCTGGTCCACTGACCTTGCCACAGATGATTTATTGATTTCTTTCCGAGAGAGAGACTCGACCGTAGATCACGAGGAACGTCCCAGGTCTCCTCGAGCACTAAAGCCGACTTTGCAAGTAAGTCAGCCTGCTCATTGCCAAAGATGCGACAATGACCAGGCACCCAGATCAGAGTGAATGACATGTTGCATGAATGTAACTTATTAACAATGCAGCCCTGGATCTTGTTCGAGTCCATAGTACAAAATGCGATTGCCTGAAGGGCTGACTTCTAGTCTGAAAATATGACAAATGAGTCATGCTAAGAATTGAGAGCATTGTCTATGGCTTTGTCAATAGCAAAAAGTTCGGAGGTAAACACAGATGTATGAGTCGGCAACCGATACCTGAAGGCACATTCAGTCGACCATACACTAGCACCCACACATTCTCTCGACTTGGAGCCGTCACTGTACAATTGGTGGGACCCCAAGTGACGAATGATGATGTTACAAAACAAGTGGTGGACCTCCACCTCCGGCGCCTGGGCCTTTGGTACTGGGAGCCGTGATACATCAACAGTAAAGCCGGGTGGCTCCCAAGGCGCTATATTTTTAAACAACAACTTGTCACAGTCACTGAGGTCCACACCAAGCTCCTGAGTTAGTAAGTGGAGGCGAACGACAAGTGACCTACGCACCCCTTGCAGAAGGTGGTGGTATTGACGCAGGGGGGTACAGGACACATTGCCGATATTACTTTTCCTTGATGTTCTGAGGCCATAGGACCAAGCCAGGTGGTCACGGCGAATACGAAGGGGAGGCACATTCGCCTCCACTTCCATATGAGCTACACGGGTACACTGGACGGCTCAAAGACACATTCGCAAACATTTATTCTGCAACACGTCCAGTCCTTTCATCGTGGCATCGTATGCCGAGCCATACACCCTGTGTGCCATAGTCTAGCTATGATCAAATAAGGGACTTATACACCATTAATAAAGATTATCTGTTGGCACCCCATGTAGTACGTGCTAGGTACTTGAGGACATTTACTGATTTATCACAACGAGCAAGCAAATTATTAACATGAATTTTGATGTTCAAACTACGATCAAAATGTATTCCCAAAAACTTTACAGAATTTTGAAAAGGTACCTCCTGATTATCTAAAGTTAAGCACAAATTAGGTACGTTACGATTAGTGAAGACTACAGTGGCACACTTAGGGACGGAAAACTTAAATCCCCACTGCAAGGCCCATTGGTGGACAGAATCAAGGGCTGCTTGAATCCGTCCAGCTGAAATTTATGCATTATGGGAAGAGTGCCATATTGCACAATCGTCAGCATAGAGCGAGTATTTAACCCGCCCCGTCCCGACCACTTTTCGACCACTGGTACCCCCCAATCCCGACCATTTTTCGACCCTTTTTTTTTTTTTTTGCTTAAACTTTCGCTTTTGGTCAGAAACAATGGTCAGTGGCAAAGAAAGTGGTTCCCTGGGTCCCTAATTACCCTAACCAGGTATGCCTTGGTCCCACCTGGCCCCGTGTTCTCCGTAGGCGGTCTGAGCCTCTAACGTTTTCTATGGTATTATAAGTCTGGGAAACCAATGAAAGTAAGTAGAAATGTATTTATTACAAACATAAAAACATGTGATAAAAGAGTATATTGGATTTTATACAAAAATAGAGCAGAAATAAGCATTGTACCATCGTGTGAAATGAGCAAAATCGGCCAACTTGGTCACGATGAATCGCTAACATTCTAAAATCATGATACATATAATTTTTTTTACTTACATAATACTTCTACAATAACATTATACCATTTTACATTTTATTGAACTGTTTTTACGTATTCACAGGCCTTTTGATAACATTTAGCGTAATGTTAGTGCTTATTTACGTAGTGAGTGAACTCGCTGTGACTGTTGTTTCAACTCGTATTGTGTTTTTTCTACTTACATAATACTTTTCTAATATTATTATACACTTTTCAACTTTATAGAACTGTTTTGAGATTATTTCAGGCCTTACATAAATATATATAGCGTAATAATAGCGCATAATAACACACACGGTGAAGTCGCTATGACAACTATTTCAACTTACAACCTATTTTTGTACTTATATAATAATTCTCCACTAACATTGCACATGTTTACACTTGATATAATTGATATCCCATAATTTCTGAACTTACGATGGAACTGAGCGTCATATTTGCGCGTACTTACACAGGGAGTGTTATCGCGATATCATTTGTTTCATCTTACACTAGTATTCAACTTATAAAATACCTTACTACTAACATTACAACAAATTCCACTGTATATAATTCCTATCACATACTTACTGACCAGACTGTGGGTGTACTCGTGACATCAATTATTACAACTTACACTATTGTTCAACTTATACGTTTTATTCATGCTAACATTACACCCGTTTCCACTTTATTTCCTTGCTATCACATATTTACTGACCAGATTTACACAGTGGGTGTAGTTTTGATATCAATTCTTTCCACTTACACTAATTCTCAACTTATACATTACTTTTCTGAAAAAATAACACCCGTTTCAACTTTATATTTGACTTAGCACCTACTGACTGGCCTTACCATTATCATGAGCATCATTTCGCCTTCCCACACAGTTTCAGTAGTGTAGGAAATTATGATACTCCTTGAAACAAGGCTGAAGGCACAACGCAACATTGCACTCGACACACTCGTATCTTGTGTCTTTTCTCTGAGTGGATGGTCTGACTGTCGAGTGCTTACATACATGGCAGCGACGCTGGGGTTTACGACGGTTTGGTTCGGAAGGGATTGCGCTGGGATAGTGGCGTCCTGCAAGACGTAGGGGAGTCTGAGCAGCCATGGGGGTGCGGGTGCAGTGTGTGGGTCTGTCCTGGGCATGCTTGGCGATTATTTCACGTGTCAGCTCCCTCACAAACCCCTAAAAGGTCTCGGATACTCCGGTGGTCATTGCATGCAGGTAGTGGGCGTTCAGGACCGTGATGTCGAGCAAGTGGAAAAAGAGTTTCTTGTACCACTTCATCGTGGTCCTGGCACAGTCAACACTTGAAATCATCGAGTCTGACTGGTCAACTTGCCTCATGTTCAGATTATAGGCAAGTACAGACTCAGGTTTCCATACGTTGCGCCTCCTCTCGCTACGGTGATCCACGGAGTCTGTGCGGTGCATCAGGGGGCTGTGAACAGTTGATAGGAGGCAAACTTCCCTGTTGTGGTTCCACAGGGTTGCAAGGATGTTATTGGCCTGGAAGAAAACCACCTCGTTCTTGTCAAGTTTCCTCCCTATCTTGACCATATGGCGACTGTTTCTCTTGACTGTACCACAGACTCCGGTGTCGTGTTGGTGGAGGAACCTAGCGAGAAGAGGGCTAGTGTACCAGTTGTCTAGATACAACACATGACCACGATGAAGGTACTCTTCTATCATTGTCTTCACCACGGACCCAGAGAGTCCTATACTCCGATCTTCTGTTATATCTGTCTGTGCGCCCGTGTACAAGACTATGTCTTGCACATAACCAGTCTTACAGTCACACATAACAAAGATCTTGAACCCGAAACGGTGTCTCTAGCTGGGTATGTACTGCCTAAAGGAAATATTGCCTCTCCACAACACAAGACTCTCGTCTATGACGAGGTCTCTGTAGGGATAAAATGAGGAGTGGAACATTTGCCGTAAATGATCAAATACCAGCCCATTCTCCTCATTTTATCGGTGTTATTTGCATTGGCTGGATCTTCTGCATCAAAAAAGTGGAGGCGGCCGAGAATATACTGAAGTCGGTTACGACTCATCACCTTTCCAAAGAAAGGTGTGAGGATGATTGGGTCAGTTGTCCAGTAGGCAGGAATTTGGTTTTTCCTTACCACACCCATCAAGATAACCAGGGCCAAAAATAGGAACATCTCTGAAACTGTCACGGGATAGTCATACTGTTGGGAATGCCTGCTCGTGGTTCCCAAACGTTCACTTTCACGGCGCTGTGATTGTGAAAAAATATTAGTTTGTTCAACTATGCGCCCCACAAACGCCTCACCAAAGAACAAGTTGAAAAAATCCACCCGTGACGAACCTGCATTTACACCTGGAGCCGTGCAACCTGACCGCCACTCCTCAGTGAAAGGGTGAATGATGGGAGTAAAATTACTCCCATCTTCCCAGTTCCACGTGATACCACCGTCTCCAGCCACGTCACCATCGTCCCCTTCATCAGGGTGGGGACGTGAGGGTGGTGGGGGAGGTTGGGGAGGTGGAGAGCGGCGCCTCTCATCACTCGCACTTCTCTTCCTTCTCCCTTTTCCTTTACCCTTTCCCTTCCCTTTCTTTCCTTTCCCCACATCCTGGGGCTGTGGGGAGGAAGTTTGGGAATATTCAGGGGCGAAAGAAGTGCTGGGGAGTGACTCCACCTCCTCTCCCCTAGGCCTACGAGCACCACGTGCTTGTGCTGCCTCCCTCACACCACTTGCCCCTTCACCCCACACTACCCCCACACCACTCTCACTTTCACCCCGCGCAACACTTTCCCTTTTTCCCAGCAATCCCGCCACACCACTTGCCACTTCCCCAGACAAAGTGCTTTCACCATACCTTACATGTCGTCTCGCCCCACCTTCTGATCCTCGTGGTGATATTTCTCTTTTCCCAACCATGCGGCGATATCACGTCCTAAGCCTCCGTCATCCTCATCCTCGTCCTCATCAGATTTGGGATGGAGAGATAGCTGTGCACGTGGTTGGGGAGCAGGCTGGCCTTCCCTTGCCTTACGGTATGTCACATACCGCGTTTTTCGGGGCGAAGGGACCTCCTCATCACTGCTACTTATTTCTTCCTCTGGCTGGACGTAATCGCGATCTACGACATCATCGTCGAGTGGAGAACTACTATCTCCAGTGAAGGCTTCCTGGACGGATGTGATTTCCTCGTCTGAGAGACCTTTCCGCGCCATGTCTGACCTGGGTCACTGCTAGCAGGTGAGTGACCGAGACAAGGGCGAGCGCGGGTCATGCGGGGTCTAGGACGCTGCCCGCCTGGCGGCAGGTAGGGGAGGCTTGGGTACGTGGGCGAATCGAAAATCTCGCGCGAATTTTGAAAATTGTGGAAATTATGAACCTTGCAATTGCAGGACGTTGAAGTACGTCGACGGGATTAGCTGTGACATAACGTGAGGACGTGGAAGTACGTCGACGGGACCCCGCGGGTTAAGATTCCTCGGGATGGGAGCTGATGACAGAATATCATTGATCATAAAACTAAATAAGGTGGGACTAAGAACACTTCCCTGTGGCACCCCATTTTCCTGAATAAATATATCTGATTTTATGTTACGGGGCAATTTGACAGAGAAAGTTCTGTCCCTTAAGAAATTTGAAATAAAAATAGGCAAATTACCTCTTAAACCATATGCATAGAGCTTCATTAGTATACCGTGTCGCCATGTCATGTCATAGGCTTATGGATGTCCAAGAACACCCCTATCATGAATTCTTTATTGGCAAATGCCTTTGCAATACAATGCTCCAAATTCATTAAATGATCTTGTGAACTTCTGTATTTACAGAAGTCACATTGTTGATCATTTAACAAATTCTTCGTCTCTAAAACAAAAAAAAGCCTATTATTAACCATGCGTTCCATGACCTTATATAGACAAGAAGTCAAAACAATAGGATGAAATGAAGTGGGATTCATAAGACGACCAGCCTCTTTGGGTAGCGGTATGACGTGTGCAAAGTGCCATGAGTTTGGGAACGTTCGAGATGCCCATATTTCATTGTACAATGCTAGCATCTTAATCAGGTTATCCTGATTATGATTCTGGATCATACTGTACGTGATGGTGTCTGATCCAGGGCTGGTGTCTTTACAGGATTTAAGGGCAAGAAGCAGTTCATTTAGCGTGAACTCTTTGTTGTATGGGGAGTCTACGTCTACTGTGGCAAAGTCTATTAATTGTAGCTCAGCCGTGCGTTTATGATGTTAGAAACGCTGGTCATACTTGGCTGAGCTACTTACATGGGAAAAACTCCTGACAAGGATGTTAGCAACGTCCATGGGCTCGTCATAGATGGTGTTATTCACCCGCAGGGTGGTGATAGGGAAGTATGGGCCTTTATTATTTAATATTCTTATGGTGGACCAGACTTTACTTAATGGTGTTGTATGAGTCACTGTGGATACAAAGGACCACCAGGAGTCACGTTTGACACTTCTTATTATTCTCCTTACCTATTGCGTTTCCTTAATGCTTGTCGGCAATCCGGCGTCCACCAATGTGCTCTATGCTTCGCATGAACTGCAGAAGTCTTGGGAATAGCAGCCTCAGCTGCGTGTGATATGGAAGTAGTTACATTTTCGACCTTAATATCTATGGTCTTCCCAGATATATCTAAACTGGTGATCCTTGAGAAGGATCCCCAATCTGCTTTTCTATAGTTAAATTTTGCAGGTGGAGGGTCCGAAACGATGTCGTGTGTATAAGAGAGACAGATGGGTAAATGATCACTTCCCAAGGTATCTTGATGTATACCAGGGGAGGCCAAAGATAAGTCAATGGCCGAAAAGTTACCAGTAAGATCATCTACACGAGTCGCTCTACCATTGTTCAGAAGACAGAGGTTGGACTGTAGTATTAGGTCGGCTACTTGCTCCCCACAACCATCGATCCTCAAGCTACCCCATTGACAGTGATGAGCGTTAAAATCGCCCAACACTAACTTATTGCCAGGAAGATGGTCAAATAGTGAATTTAAAGCATCACTATCAATGGGGCCATGTGGAGGACAGTACAGAGAGCAAATAGACAGATATGTGTTATTAAATTTTACTCTGCATGCGCCAGCTTCCAGAGTAGAACTTAGAATCACTTCCGTTTGTGAGTGTGATTTGTGTGTGTAAATTGCAACTCAGTGACCTTCATATCTTCTATACGAGTGGTAGTGTTGGAGCTGTGCAGGCGCATCTCCTGTAAACAAATAACGTCTGGCCTGTGTACTGACAGCAAGATTGCTATATTTGGTAACTTATTCCCGACACCTCTACAATTCCACTGTAATAGAGTGAATGCGGCGGTTTAAGATTTTCTTTGGGGGCCAGTGTGCTTGGTCTTTTTCTGTCGCCCGCCAGCAGGCGAGCTACTACCAGGGGACCTATCCCGGTGCTTGTTCGTGGAGATCTCCATAGTCTCGTCAATAACAAAACTCCCAGACTCAACTGAGGAAGAGCTATTCTTTCTCTCCCTCGCTGGACCAGGAGCGGGAAGGACATGAGGACATGCCGTCTTGGTGAGGGTGGTCAAGTTAATTTTATCTGACTTGTCAGGCTTCTGTTTTGGCCGCGCTGACTGCGAACGAGCAGCGGCAGCCTTGGAGTACGAAGTAGCAACAGGGATGTCAGTCAAAGAGTTGGAGCGTACAGGAGGCTTAGACTGAGAGGTAGGGCATGGGGCATGAGGAGCGAATGTTAGGTCAGTCTGTGTTTCCACGGTGCACATCACGGGACGGGACACAACCGCCGATGCATAGGAGATGTTAGGCTTAGTTGCAAGCAACTCCTTCACCTTCTTCCTAGCATCGTAGAAGGAAATGCCCTTTATCGCTTTCACTGTTCAGACTTCCTTCTCCTCCTTTCACTTGGGACAAGCCTTCGAGGAAGTGGAGTGAGCATCCCTGCAGTGAAAGCAGCACTCAGTCTCGGATGTACAGCGGTCAGCAGAGTGACCTACAGCCGTGCACTTGCCACACACTAAGTTCGAAGCCCGACAAGTCTTTTCGTGGTGTCCTTAGAGCTGACATATTGAGCAACGAAGGGGATTGGGAATGTACAGTCTGACATTTACAATTTCATATCCTACTTTCACATTTGTAGGTAGAGATATTTTTCCAAAAGTCAAGACTACTGTGGCTGTCTTCGTCCTTACACCTTCCTGAAAATGGGTGATAAAATGGGCATCAATGACATCCTGCTGAGCAAGTTCCTGTATGATCTCTTCCTCACTCATCACCATGAGATCCCTGCAAGTGATAAATGCAGGAATTCATGGATGTTGGGATCTTGGCCTCAACATCATGGCAGTGAAACTTGCGCCGCTTCAGCAAGTCTTTAACCTGAGCAGAGTTGAAAGTCTTTACTAGGAGGTCTCCATTTCCAAGTTTTTTTACTTGATCCACCTCTCCCGCACAGTGGTCAATCACCTTCATGACAATGAAGGGATTGAGTCCGGACAGGGGAGTGGAACCTAGAGCATGAAGTGTTATGTAGGTCGCGTTGTTTACGGGTATGTCAAGCGGGGAATGAGTCTGGCATCCGCCAGTCTGGGGCCGGTCAGTCACAGTAGGACAATTGTCGTCAGGACTACCTTCCCCCCTGAAGGGGGGGGAGGCAGTAGTGGCATCTGCCATAGTAGCCACTTCCCCCTCGTGGGGGAAGTGGGAAGAGAGAAAAACGAGCAAGGGACAGAGCACCAGGGGAAGACACACCTAGTCTGAGATTACCCTCTCAAACCACTCTCTGGAGGACGCACCTGTGTGTTACTCACACCGCAGAGCGATCAGTGGGGGGTACACTCCAGAGGTGAGTAAGCAAAGGCAATCTCAGGAAACAGTTATTGACACTTACCATATCTCTAAAGGGCTGGGAGGAAAATTTGGACTAGGTAACCTAACTTTTATTTACACTATATACAAAACTAATGCTGGTGAGGCACCTTGCAAAGCTGGAGGAGAGCCAGAAAAACACGTCCATACTCCCCACGACCATGCATCAAAGTCCAATGGTAAAATTTGTTTGTTTGTTTTGGTGATGCTTAATGGCCATTGCCACCAACGTGGGGCATTAGGCCAGCCAGAATAAATGTACAGACAGGATCCACTCCCCCACCGTGCACCACCGACGATCTAAGGGGCCAGTCGAGATGGGAGCATATGGTAAAATGCTCGAAGATGGGCTTGACGCACCTCCTCCCCCCTGACAACCAGCGCAGGTCTTATTTCTTCACCCCGGTCGGCAGCTCGAAGCAGATCGTAAAGAGTGGTGTATGTCGTTTCTCTGAGCTGGTACGACCGGGTGTGAGCGCTGAGAACCAGGAAGTGTCTATAGGAGGCTACGTCTAGCCGATCCTTTAGATCGATGGTGGGAGGGTGAGATGGAGTGCCCTCCTCTGTCTGAGGAGGGGGGGACTCACCAACTTCCTCCTCAGTCGAGGAGCCGGTCGAAGCTTCCTCGGCCATGGAGGCGGTGTCAGATGAGTCCCGCTCCTTGTCAGACATTGCTGGCAGCTGATGGACTTCCACCGTGGTCGTCGTTGTAGTCGTAGCGTTGATCAGGTCCGGGTCCGGGTTGGTGATCTGAGAGGCTGTCCGTCGGTTGAGGGGGGGCCTCCAGCCTAAGCCTCTTCCTTGGCATCTGACGAGGAGCAGAAGGTCGTGTTGGTGGTGAGTGAGCCCGACGCTCCCGTCGGTGAGGGACAGAGTGTATATCACGGGCAAAGCACTCGGGGATGATAAGACGAGGCAGCCCATTCTCCTCAAAAATCATTGGGAGGAGAATGCGCAAAGCCCTCTTATCATCCCCACAAAATGCCTTTGCCGTCGCGATACACATCTCCATGACGAGGTTCATCTGTTCAGAGCTCCTAGGATCCCTGGCCTGACGTCCCCGGGCCATGAAGCACTGCTGTGCATGGGTAGAACCCTGCACAGCAACACCACCCGGCCCAGTAACATCCCTAGCCTCAGGACCCTTGGGGGTTCCAAACAGACTAAACTCCACCGATTCTCCATCATCAAGGGAGCGTTGGAGGTGCCGAAGGTTTGGTTTAATGATCACCTGGCGGTGCACAAAAACATCAACGCCAGTGTCCTGGCGTTTGATGAATCCATACCCTGCCATTACGTTAAACCAAACCATGGTCCCCCGGATCTTCTGGGTGGTGGAAGACTGTGGCTGGCTGGTTGCCCCCCTCAACGGGTCGCAGGCAATGGTGGCACGTCATTCTTGCATGGCTGCTCTGATCGCTCTCTCACCCTCTCTCCAATGGTAAAAATACCCCTTGTTCCTTTTTGTACTAAACCAAAACAGTGTCTGGGAATCGGCTAAAACTTTAACTAATTACTTTGTTATATTTTCGACTCCCTAGGATCTTTAACGAATGCGAGAGATACGTTTGCACTTGACGTACGTAGGAAAATGACTTATGATGTTGAAATTTTTGTGGTAAGCGTACAGGAACTACTATCATAACGAAGCCAAATCAATTAGGAATTCAAACAGTTTTATTACCCGTGCTAGCTTCCTATGCCTACGTGACTGTAAACAGGACTCGTGTAACATGAATTTCGAACTTCGCTAATGATTACTATCAGCAACCTTACTTCAAACAGCTCTCAATCACCACTGCATAGTACAAAAGGGGAAATCTATTAACTCGGCAGGAAAATCTCTAGATTAGAATATAAAAGGAAGATATTCGCGATTTTTGATCTCTGCTAAAATTCGCGGTTACACGTCTTTGTTGGCAAGCAGCTGGTTCATTATTCACATTAATACTTGACACAGTACTATCAATATCAGAATCATGCTGACATTATGAGTATCACTTAAGACTAGACTTAAAAACAGAACTTAACGGTTAAATGAACTGTACACACTATATTTATAATAATGCCTAAGATTACACTTACAATACTAGCTTATATTAACTTATTCTAATACTTAAAATTATGGCGCTACACAACAACTCCCAGTAGTTTAAATATGCATTATTGTCAACAACAACAGTACACCGTAATGAACATAAGAATATTCTAAAGTAATTTTTATTCCTGATCTGAATTATTGAATGGTTAATGAAAAGTTTTATTTCTAAATAAGTATCAAGAAAATTGTTATTGGTAACTGATGAAAATTTTTATCTGGCAACTCTCAAAGTTATTGACAAGCTGCACGCAACAGTTAACATAAAACTCATTTTGCGCAGAGGCATCTGTCAGCAGGGGCTTGGGTAGGATGTCGAACTTATTGACGTTGTTATATCTTACTGCATTCGTATTATACTATATAGGTCATCTTATCAGTTTAGTAACGTTACCTAGATGGAAAAACGTTTGATTCGTAAACCTAAGCCAGCCACAAATGCAGCTAGCTATGAGTTACCTTCCACAAGTTCCACCAATTGTGGTGAAAACAATGCTTGTCCTTCTCGGAGTACATTAGGTCGGAAATACGATGATTCTAGCGTTGCAAAGGATGACCTCAATGATGATCGTCCAACACAGCCAGTACTAAAACCCTTCCCACCAAAAAATGTTTGGACAGAATTCAAGCTGGCACAATTGAGACCATGGCTAGAATTCTCTAACACGTGATGCATGCTTCTGTTTCCCTTTTGGCAAGTATGATGTGGCAAATGACAAAGATTTAATTTTTACAAAGCGAGGGTTTTCAAATTGGAACGTTGCATTAGAATGTGAAAAGGATTCAACAAGCATACATCAAGCCACTGTCATTTGCAAGCTGCAGCCATCTGGGCAGAGATGAAACAAGGACAATCAACAGGTGAAACAGTAGCATGTCTCTTAGGATCAACACACATACAGAGCAATCGCTACTATGTGAGAAGCCTAGGGGAAGTAATACAGTTTTTATCTGTCAATGAGCTTGCTTTACGTGGAAGCAATGAAAGGTTTCACAGTAGTGAAGACAAACAAACAGACATTTCCACAGGGTTTTTTTATATAATCTCTATGAGTATACCTTGACTAAGGACAAAAAACGTTCAGAGATAGCTAAGACAGTGCCCAAGAATGCCAAGTACACTTCAAAGGACATACAAAATGAGGTAATCGATACACTGGCTACTTTTGTTTTGCAGGAAGTTAAAAGCAAGTGATGGAAAAAGAGACAAATGTAATGTGGAGAATCTTTCCATTATAATGAGGTTTATTCGCACTGCTTTCCCTGGGGAACATTTGATTGGTTTGCTTGACTTAAGCTAATTAAATGCAGACTATATAACAACACAAATACTCAACCATCTGCAAGATGGAGATTACGGTACTGACAATATAATCAGTCAGTGCTATGATGGTGCAGCAGTCATGAATTGGGTCAACGGTGGAGTACAAGCATTGTTACAAAAAATGCTTGGCAGAGATGTTCCACATATTTATTGCTTTAATCATGAGCTTCACTTAGCTATTGTGCATGCTATACAACATGAACCTTGTGTCAAGTCCTTTTTAGAGCTTTCAAGTTCACTACATTCTTTCGTCCATCGGCATTATGTAGCACAAAATTATAATGCTCAGTCCCTAAAAATGCTCCTAGGAATCAGTTGGACAAGTCATTATGATGTGACAAAGTGCATAGTAGAAAATAAGGATGCTATCCTCAACATTCTGTCTGAGGTTTCTGAGGATGAAGAAGCAATAATAAATGTATGTACAGAAGCATCAGGCCTTCAAGTACAGCTAAAAAAGCAGATTTTTTTTTTTTTGCAACTTTTCAGTTTCTTCTTCGAGTACTTGGTTCTCTAAAACCAGCCAATTTCTTGCTGCAGGCTCAGTACGTTGATATGTGCAGTGCTAAGGAGGTTACTGATGCCAGCTTGCAAACGCTGAAAGGCCTGCGAGAAGATGATTCTTGGTTTGATGATTTTGAGGCTTCTTTATGTAAGCTTCCTTCAAAGAGGAAGAGAACCATGAGTAAGCAAGTAGCTGAAAGCTTTGTGCTCTCCACTGTTGGGCATAAGGATGCTGATAATCCCACAATCACTCCTTGTCAGTCTCTTAAGAGATCTCTTCTCAGCATAACCTGAAATGGAAAACAGATCTTCCATGAAAAACCTGGATATTATGAAAGCTGTGTCTGCTTATTGCCTAAGTCAAGTTCATGTTTAGACTTTTAGTTGTTTTTTCACGGGCCAAGATCACTAAATTTTTCTTTCTGTCATGGTGCATACCGCGTCGGAGAGGAGTCAGCACTCGTGACAGCGTGGAGAATGAGCTCTCACATGATGCTGATGACACTCCAATAACTACGGCTTATGCAGTTCAGGAAATGCTTCTTTGTACTTTTGCAAATATTTACATATGGTAGACAAGGAAGCATCACTGCAGCTGGAGAATTTCTTAAGTAACATAGGTTTTGCAACATGTATTTCATTTCTCAAACTCACATAATCAGATTCTTTATTATTATTGGCAAATTTTTGCAAAGGGCCTAGAGAGCTGAAATCCAGAAATGGATGAATTTGTAAGATGCTTTGAAAAAAAAAGAATGCAGACGGTTGGTGCTATAAGCTAAGCATCTTAAGTTCTATGGCAGAGGTTTGTACTTTGCTGTTTGCTTTATTTTATGGGAAGAACAGCATTTCCTGATATGCAGACGGTTAGTGCTGTAAAGTTATTGAATCTTAAGTTCTGCGGCATCAATTTCTGCCTTTATATTTAATGGGAAACGGAATTTTGCGTTATGCCTTACGTTTACTGTATTATTGTTTAATTTGTAAAATCAGTAAAACAAAAAAGGTCTTTTTGTTTTCCTTGCTTGTAATCTGCCTTGATGTTGTTTGCTAGTGCGTTATTATTTTATCAACTTAAGTGTTATATTGCTGTAATGGAAATGGTTTATTTTTGCTAAAACAATAAAACAAAATAAGGTCTTCGTTTTCATAGTATGTTAAATGTGAACACTATTTACTTGCTGTGGTTCAGATTCTTAGCTCATGTTCATCTTCACGTGAATTAGTCATAGAAAGAGATGGAGAAGTGTCATTATCATAATTATTTTATCTGAGTTTTGCACGTTTCAAAGGACATGATTACATGGCTGTCGATAAATACTTCACAGTTGATTACTTGAACTACACTAGAGGCAATGGACATAAAATAATTGGCAAACGATTCCAGTCACATGAAGCTAAGCATTTCTTCTTCAATAGAGTTGTAAATATATGGAATAAACTGCCCTGCAACATAACAGATTGTAATACAGTACAAACCTTTAAAGGTCGCCTGGATAAGTATTTGGTATCCAACACCGAGCTTAATATGTTTACTCCTGAATAAAGCACTTGTGTAAATATAATTTTCTGTTTTATTTTATTTTGTTTTTTTAGAGCCTGGATCAATTTATTAAATGCAAATATAGTATATGCACAGACTAGGATATGCACAGATAGCCCTGAGTTAACGGTCATTACTCATACTATCGACCTATGATGGGCTGTGGATCACTGAGGGTCCCTGTTAGTTACGTGGCCACCATCGGGATTTTTTTAATGTACCAGGGGTCACTGCTTCAGGAGGTGACTTGTTTGCTTGTCCTGCATGGGAAAGTTCCTAGTCTCAGTGGAATGAATGGAGCTGGGGCCTGATTGCCTGCTGCCTACTTTAATATCTCCAGGCAAGGCTGCCACACCACCCCTGAATATCCACACTGTGCACTGTGAAATTTACACACTGTGTCCACAGACGCCCCGTCAACTCAACGTACCCGTACAGTGACATGCATTAGTTATTTATTTATTCGATTACTCATTCTTCTTTACTACTTTCTCTTTCAGGTTATTCATACTGATAGCTTATAGATAATGTATTATAGAATGTAGTTTTCCTTTTCAGTCTTTCCTATGAATTTCCATGTCAGTTTTTCCATGCTGCATGGTGGTTTTTCTCACTTTTTCTTGCCAGTTCTGGCTGGAGGGTTTGGAGGCGGGGGGAGCCTTCTTGCTTTACTATCCTTATCCTTCAGCATGTAGAGTTAGATCTTGTAGTCACAGTCTACTCTGTACCAAACAGCCTCGAAAGGACCATAAGGTCTGTTGCTGTTTGTTTCCTTTGTACTCCTTTGTACAATGTACAGGATTTTTTATTTATTAAAATTATGTTAGCAGTTTTCTTATAGGACTTAAAATGCATTATTTGTTTTTGCATGTGTTAATTTAGCCTACTGATAAGTCACTAATGTGAGACAGAGGAAGGGAGGAGTGAAGGAACAGGAAGAGATGGTGGGATGGAGGATGGGAGAAAGGGAGAAGTGAAGGAAAAGAGAAATGGCCCCCCTAGGTACGCCTTTGTACCCTATCAATATGTGTAGCCGCCCTGCCAATTGGAGCAGTCTAGAACCGGCACTGCTACAGCTCTCAAATAATTTTCCTTCTAAATTTAACTGGTAAGAGATCCCGGCATTGCCGTGTTTAAAACTGTGACCGTGCATATCGTCACTGCGTTGGACCTTGGAATCCACCCTTTCTGTGGGAGACGACTCTTGGGGTCCCGTTTTACTCATTGAACCAATGTTCCACGATGGACCCAATTCCCAATCTCTCTCTCTCTCTCTCTCTCTCTCTCTCTCTCTCTCTCTCTGTATATATACATATCCCATGGAATTATTCCAACCATTGACCCATTCACCTTATGGCACTATTTTCCCACTACTAACCCACCCACCAGTCCACTCACCCACCCACTTTGCTCATCCTGCCCATCAACTCACCCACACCCACTCACCCGTTCAGCCCACCCACACACACGCACACACTCATCTGTCGTGTCCACTCACTCACCCTCCCACGCTGCCCCACCCTGCCTCACCTCGTCCCTCTACCCAAACACCCCCGTCCACCCACCCACCAACCCACTCTACCCACCAACCCACCCACTCACAAACTCAGCCCAATCACCCATTCGCCCACTTCTCCAGCCCATCCACGCACCCCATCTACTTGGCACAACCACCCACCCACATTGGCCTACCTAAACTCACCCACGCAGCAACACATCGTGCCAATCCACTCACTCACCCATGCTGCCTGATCCTACCCCACCACATCCATCTACTCACCCACCAACCCAACTCTGCCCACCCCACCCCACATATCCACTCTCCTAGCCGACTCATCCACCCATCACCCTATGTACCCAGCCAAGAAGCTCCACCATGCTGACTTCATGTAGTGATTGTAGTACTGAGAACCTAAAAACTATTCGGTGATTGACCATAAGCTACACAGTGTTCGCTACTTTTGGCTATTAGGAGCGCCACTAAAGGAACCATAAAGAACATTAACATCTGGTAAAAAGTTACCCATTTTTAATCCCTTTAGAGCCCCTTATATAGCTCTCCTGTAAATTCTGTAGTAGACAAACAAATTGACAGACGGAAACACCTTTATAATCATAATTTATATTGTATTCTTGTGTAGCATTAGCTATGATGCTTTTAGCATGAACTCTTTCAAGCTCCTTGATGTTATTTTACATAATTCTTTCTATTTCAGACGGTTTTATTTCGTAGGAAAGAACTCATAAAAGGATTAAGGAACATTTTATCTAACCCTTTCAGTTACAGATAACTAGTAATCAGACAATATCTTCTGAGGGCGGCAAGAATAGAATGGGAAAGTTATTTTATCCAAAAGTTAATCATCACATGATACGAGTATACATCCCGCATATACACCTGTATAACTACGGTAGCGAACATATTGGCAGAACGTTCCATGTGCACATTGTCTTTCTGAACAAAATAACTCAAAACAGTTTTGATCCGATTTTAGCCATATTCGTTGGAATTGTTGAGGGTCAGCCAAAGGGATGACCCATTGT
The DNA here is from genome assembly GCF_032717465.1 of Coenobita brevimanus. Classification (NCBI taxonomy): domain Eukaryota; kingdom Metazoa; phylum Arthropoda; class Malacostraca; order Decapoda; family Coenobitidae; genus Coenobita; species Coenobita brevimanus. The sequence goes on along the minus strand of NC_137053.1, from coordinate 28,641,558 downwards.
TCCTTAGAACAATACGAGATATACCAAACTGTGTGAATGAGTTCAGGGTAAAGTAAGGAAGAAGGGATCCAATTTTAAGAGCAACTCGTCAGAGATCAAAATCTCAGGGCAAGGTCATATTCTTTACCATATAACTCTGACACATTTATTTGATTTGGACCAAACTTGATGGATGGACTGAGGGTCAGCCAATGATGAAGAGATTCGATTTTTGAGAACAAGAGGTCTGGTCAGTGGCATAGGACAAGCTAAACTCAAACAGCTTTGATCCGAATTGGACCAAACTTGATGAATGAGTCGAGGGTTTGATAAGAATGTAGTTATTTGATTATGAGAACAATCGATCGAAGTTCATCACGAGGAAAGGCAAGTATTCGACCTTTAAAACGATTGTAGGGTGCAGGTGTCACACTCACTGAGCCTTCCTTCTTCCCACATGTTTGGGAACTGCTGTGGTAATTCTCAAACTCCAACTGGTCTGACTGCCACTCATCTAGGCCCATATTCCCGTTAGCATATGATGCTCTCTAGAATCTCTTTATGAGTGATTTATTTTGTATGATACGCTATAATATTTTCTTCTGTGTTGCTTATGTGTTCCTTATATCAACAGAGACTGCGCAAAACATACAGCAAATTAACGCACCAGATACAGAAATACGCTAACAAGAATAGCAAGGGAGCCTCTGTAACTCTTTCGGTACGATGACGGATTTGTTTTGTTTCATATTCACGCTGCCTTCGGAGGATTTTACTCATTTCAAGAAGGATGTTTAGTACCGAAGGGATAATATATGTTGTGTCTATTCTGTCATCTATAATGAATAAAATCGTCCTGATATAGCATGAATAAAATATAGTGAATGCCATCTGAGTGAAAGGCTTAACCGACAAGAATGTGAGCCCAAGTACCAAGTTTTCCTCTCAGCTTCCCGGGGCGCCCCCCTCCTGCGAGCAGAGTTGTGGTCACAGTCGTGAAATCAAAACTGTGGAGGGGACGTCGTTGGGGCAATATGGGGGTTTGGAGAGTTTGGGTGTGGGGAAGCACGCACTCTTTTGGATATGGTGGAAGTGACAGTAAAGCACCTCCGGACCCTAATTAAAGCCTACGGGTTGCTCTACATACCTCCTCAGGGACGCGTAATGAGACAGACTCATCTTGGAAGCTGGAACGAATGGCCACCTGGACTCTCGCCGCCTCACTGCCAGGGAAGGTAGTCATGGACAAATATTTGCCAAATGTTCCACTGCTTCCACGTTATACTTAGCCCTCTTAATCTGGTCGCTCCTTAAAATTTTGTTCTTGGTTACAACAGTTGAGTCCATTATGTGAAGAAAAAACTGTGATTGATTGCGTTGATCAAGACTATATCTGACACCTTCAGTAAGAAAATTCTACCCTGAGCATAATAAAATCGACTGCAAACAATGAGAATACGGTGAAAGTAAGTCAGTGGATGGAAGAGTTTAAGGTATACTCATCACTTTCCCGCGGACGCATCGTACTAGAGACTCATCTATTGGCAGTGAAGCATACCAAACCTCTCTCAGCATAGATTTAATTGCCAGAGGAGAAAAGTGAAAAGTGGAAGAGGAAAAAAATTATTTTTTGTCCCCGCCTCTACGATAGGGTTCCGGAGGGAGCAAGGTTATTTCCTTTGCCACAGCTGATATTTTTAGTATAGTTTTCTCCTTGAATCCATCGCTGTGTGTCCTTACTTTCTCAGCTTTAATGAAAGATGTGGCAATAAAGTTTTCTTTATCTTGGAGGAAAGATAAAGCAGTCATAATACTTTCCTTAATCATACACACCCACCCACTTGTTTTATTGTATTTTATGTTTGTTTGCTTTGAGTGTCCCCCCCCCTTTTTTTTTTTAACCTAGGATTGTTTGGACTATCATCGTTAACCCCATCAGTATGGATGACATCTTAGTTTCGGTCATTTTTCCCGGTGAAAATATCGCTCAAAACACGAGGTCTTTTTTTAGAAATGATGAGTCAAGACAGATGACTCATTTACCTTTACAGTACGAGAGGTATCGCACAGACAAAGCTGAATACGATCATCTCGTAGTGCCGAGGATTAGAGAGAGAGAGAGAGAGAGAGAGAGAGAGAGAGAGAGAGAGAGAGAGAGAGAGAGAGAGAGAGCTTCTTAGGTGTCAGTAACATCTTGCTTTCCCTGGGGTAGCGAGGGAGGTGTGGAGGTGAACTAGTGAGTGTATTATGTTTTACAGAACCTCAGGTACAGACTCAAAGTGTTTTTATTTCTACGTTATTTGTTGAATATAACCTGGTGTCATTTGCAGTTTTCATATTTGAGTTTTATGCTAGATTCTAACTTTTCGAACACATTTTCTTCACTTTAGTTGCAGATCAAAACTTCAAACACATTTCGCATTTTTCTTTGTTTTTGGAGGGAGTGTGCTAGTCATCCCTGGTATTTGTCTTTCTAAGCTTCATTTAAGTGAAACACGCAATCGGTTTTCGTTGGACATTCATATTTTTTAAATATTTCTTTTAATAAAACTTTTTTTTTTCGTTAGCTTCAGGAAGACAGACTGTACATCCTTGGATTCTCCTCCTTCCTTACACCCAAACTCGCGGAATGAGATCGGGTGTAATGTTATGACCGGTGTGCGGGTGTGTGTGTGTGTGTGTGTGTGTGTGTGTGTGTGTGTGTGTGTGTGTGTGTGTGTGTGTGTGTGTGTGTGTGTGTGTGTGTGTGTGTGTGTGTGTGTGTGTGTGTGTGTGTGTGTGTGAGAGAGAGAGAGAGAGAGAGAGAGAGTGAGCGAGAGTACGTGCGTGTATGTGAGAGTACGTGCGTGCGTGCGTGTATGTGTGTGTGTGTGTGTGTGTGTGTGTGTGTGTGTGTGTGTGTGTGTGTGTGTGTGTGAGAGAGAGAGAGAGAGAGAGAGAGAGAGAGAGAGAGAGAGAGAGTACGTGTGTGTGTGTGTGGTAACAAGGCAACTCAAGCAGTTTTTATTAAATTTTAATCAAACTTGGTGTAAGGACTGGGAGACAGCAAACGAGATTTTTTTTTATTTTAACTGGATCAGAGGACAAGGTCATAAGACTAGGTCAGATGCTGACTCAGAATTAAGAATCTTAAACAGTTTTCTCTCAATTTAGAATAAGCCTGGGATATTACCCCCAAAGTAAGGTAAGAATGAAGTGATTCTATTTTGAAACAGTAAGTCAAAAGTCAAGGTCACAGGGCAAGGTCAAATTTTGATCTGTTTGTGTGACTATTACCAAAATAACTCAAATAGTTTTCATCCGATTTTAACTAGACTTGGCAGACGGGATGAGGCAGGGATGGAGTAGACCTGTTGTTTTAGAGAACAATTGGTTAGAGGTCAAGGTCACAGCCAAGGTCAACATAAAAAGTTTTTACCCGTTTTAAACAGACTTTGTGTAGGGAATGAAGCTGAGGCAAGCATAATGGGACTCAGTTTCGAGATTAATTAAAGATCAACGTCACAGGAAATGGTCAAAGGCCACTATCACTGGCCAGTGCTCAAATGAGTCTTGATTTGCTTTGAACCTGATTTGGTGGACAGATTAAAGGTCAAGCAAGAACGAAGGGTTCAGTTTTGAGAACAGTCAGGGGTCAAGCTCACAATGCAATGGCCAAGCCTGACCTGTGTATCCGGGTATAAAAAAAAATAATAATAAAACATCTTTAATCTGATTCGGATCAAACCTGGTGGATGAGTCGAGGATCACTCAAGAGGCAGAATTGATGTTTTTTAGTGCAGTTAAGTCAAATGTCGAGGTCACACGATACAAACAACTTAAACAGTTTATATTCGATGAAGACGAAAGTTAATGGAATAGTTCAGGTTTAAACAAGGACAAAGAAATCCGATGTTGAAAACAAACAGTGGAAAGGCAAGGTCAAAAAGAAAAGACAAAGTTCAAGGTTACTGGGTTGTCAAATCAAACAGTTTTATTCGGATCTGAACCAATGCAGGTGGAAGAGTTAAAGGGTAGGTTAAACATTTGGCCCCTAGACCGTTTGTTGGATGCGGGTCTCTCTCTCTCTCTCTCTCTCTCTCTCTCTCTCTCTCTCTCTCTCTCTCTCTCTCTCAGGCAGAAAGATAACAGGTGTTGTTTTGCAGTGTGTGGTGGGAGGGGTGTCGGTCGGTCGGTGTGAATGTGCGTTAACAAAATAAATAAAAATATTTTCATCCGATTCTAATGAACCTTGAGAGAGAGGTTATGGGACATTACAGGAGGTATTTTTTTTTTTTTTTAAACAATAGGTCAAAAGACAAGGCAACAACGCTTTTATTCGTTGACCTAGCAAAATCACCATACAGTAGCCAGTGCTGATTCAGTTTAGACCAAACTTGGATGCAGGGTTGAGGGGAAGGCAAGATATAAGTGAGTCAGTGTTGAATGCAATCCGTCAAAGGTCAGGTTATTGGCCAAGGTTAAAATTAGTCTCATGTGTGTCTTAACGAACAGCTCTTATCCGATTTTATCCCAACTTAGCGGACGACCTGAGGGCTAGCCAGAAAGGACATCTATTTTTTTTTTTTTTCGAACAATGTGTCAAAGGTCAAGGCTACAAAGAGAAGTCAACTTGACCAGATTCTGTCCAGTTTAGGCCAAATTTTGTGAAAGAGCTGCATATAAAGTAAGAATATAGGATTTCGACTTTGAGAACAGGCAGAGGTCAACGTCACAGTGAAAAGTCAACCGCCAAGGTTATGAGCAAGGTTGGCTTAAAGAGTTTTAATTTGATTTGAACCAGACTTGGTAAGAAGGTTAAAAGTCAGGTAACAACGAAGGGATTCAGTTTTAAGAAGCACCGGTCAATGCTAAAGGTCATAGAAGAAGGTCAAGTTTCGACCAGCGTGTCTGTGGTTGAGCAAAATAACTAAAACAGTTTTCATATGATTTAGATCAAATTGTTTAATGAGATGAATATTACTCAACAGGGTGACCCATTGTTTTGGGAAACAGTAGTTCAAAGGTCAACGTCACATGGCAAAGTCAGCTTAAATAGTTGTTATCCGATACTGAAGAAACTTCGTGGATTGGTTCAGGCTAAAACAGTGATGTAGAGATTCATTTTTAGAATAATCAAAGGTGAAGCTCACAGAAAAAAATCTAATAAAGAAATTTTAAAAAATCAACTCAAAAACTCTTGGTTTTGTCTGAATCAATTTTGATGGAAGGATTAATGAGTCTGAAAGAATGGAGTTTTTAGATTTTTAGAGTGATTTTACGAAAGTCAGAGACACAAGATAAAATAAAAAAATAAAATAAAATGGCCTTTACAAGAGTTGGTGGGCGTGGGTGTTGCTTTCTCTAACTGCTCCTTTTTAGCAAAGAAGTGAAAGACATGAGAGGGAAGTGTATAAAGGAAGGTGATGCATTCTGAAGGAAGGAGATCAATACTGGGTTACGACAAAAGTGCCCTTTGCCATATATATATATATATATATATATATATATATATATATATATATATATATATATATATATATATAAATAAATATATATATGTATATATATATGTGTATGTATATACAGTAAAACCTCTACAATTCGGCATAATACATGTGCAAGCCTTGCCAAGTTAGCCTATTTGCCGAGTTGTAGGGATGAACTTTAAGTTCCCCCCCAGCACACACACACACACACACACACACACACACACACACACACACACACACACACACACAAATGGAAAAAAAATGGAAATTAAAATCGTTTTTACAATAAACAGTAAAGGCTGCCTTACCATGATTCCACGCAGTTGCAGGGTGTATTGCAGGCATGAAGGAGGACTTTTGGTAGTTTTTGGAGGTGTTAGGGGGGCTCAAGATCACTTTTGGGCACATCTTTACTGTACTGTACTTGACACTGTACACTATGTAAAGCACAATTAACACTATAAAGGCCATACTGTAATGTATTCATGACTTGTACTATACTGGGGAACTAAAGACTAAACACCTAAACATTACTGTACAGAACTTACTCACTAAACACTGGGGTAGCACTGGGAGACGCCATGGTTAGCTTCTGCAGGTACAATCCACTTATGAGTGCGTAACACTTAGTCACAAGCAGAGCGAGTGAGGAGGAAATGCAGCACAGGCGGCAGACAAGGCAAACTGGCCCACATGTGGTGCACAACAGGCTTTGTTTACATCCCCATGCACACGTGATGCCGGGTTACTCTTGCTGAATGTCGGTACAACTCGGCATCTTACCGAGTTGCGTGGATTTTTGCCGACTCTCTTCCTCTCACGTGTGCATTTTTGGGAATTTTTGAATTTTGATTTTTTAAATGAATATTTTGGAGCCTTCCCGAGTTGTAGAAGTTTCCGACTTGAAGGATGCCGAATTGTAGAGGTTTTACTGTATATATATATATATATATATATATATATATATATATATATATATATATATATATATATATATATATATATATATATATAGTATATATATATATATATATATATATATATATATATATATATATATATATATATATATATATATATATATATATATATATATATATATATATATATATATATATACAGAGAGAAAGAGAGAGATGTATAAAAATATCTACTCTCCCAATTTTCATTCATCTCTCTGTTATGCAAAAATGCCGTTGGGCGTCCGTAAATCACAGTCAAATTTGGTTACGTAAGTAATTGCAGGCAGTAATTTATAGTATACTATGTACTGTGTAATATCGCTTTCTGAAAGTTTGACGCTGTAATTCTTAACACAACTCTAATTCATGAAGGAATTCTAGAATGTCTGCAAGAGGGTAATGGGAGGAAGGCTGTAAAATTTTGTGTTTGATTGTTGAACTGGAGCAATTTCTTTGGATAGGCATATACAAAATTGGCTGATGATGTCCATTCGGCTCCCACACGTCCTTAACACTCGTCGGCTTCTGTGAATCAGTCTCAGCTGAATAAAATCGTCTGGCGTTAGTCACAATACAATGCTAGAATTGTCCCGACCATGAGATGGTTTGCATTTTAACTCAGATGACGACCTGTTTATTTTGTTCAAGATATTTTCTGATGATTTTCTATCTATCTATCTATCTATATACCTAGGCTGCTTCCCCCAAGGAAAGGGAGGTAGCCGAGACAGGACGACTCACTCTCCATTTACTCATCCATTCAAACACATTCATTCGCATCTTAGCCCCAAAGGGGAGAACGGACAGATCCTCACCGCATCACACCGCACAAGGGTCAACTGCGCAATGCAAGCAGTGACATCCACAGCAGGGCCCGACAGCAGAACTGGTTTACCCCTGCCACATCATAACAGTACTTCAGTAAGAGGTTACATAAGCCATTCCTGTCCATTTCAGATAAAAAAATAACTTCCAAACTGAATGAAATATGCTGAAGTTCGCAAGAAATGAGCATGAAGTAGTTTTCTTAGTGAGCAGATTAACGCTTTGTCAAACACCACATATATTTTTTTTTCCTGCCACTCTGGTATACCTAACCCGGGATTCATCCCTCGTACTGAAGATACTGGAAGCTTTCAAAATAGTGCAGTGACATTTGTTTTCTTCTTGCTTCCTCCAGACTATTTTATTCAAAGGAGGGGAGACCTCTTTAGAAAGTTGTGAAAGGGGATCTATCGTACGCAGAATAATACGTACATACGTACATAGATTATATAGATGCATTCATGGATACGTAGGTATCCAAACATCTTAGAACTTCACTCTCTATACTTTAACTTCCTTATGGACGCAGAAATAGATAGAAGGAGTATTCAGCGAGTGCAGTACCTGTGCACCAGTAAACTACCATAAAAGCCGACTATCTGGCTTTGCCATGTGACCTTGACCTTCGTCGACTGATCTCAAAATCGAAAATCCCCCCCCCCCTTTTTTTTTTGCCTTATTCTGAACCGTCCCACAGTTTGGCCTAAATAAGATAGAAATTGTTTCAGAAGATCTTACTATGTTTCCATGATCTTTGACCTTTCCCTGAACCATTCTAAACAGTTTGGTCGAAATCTGATATAAACTGTTTAAGCTGATCTTGCCATAATGACACTGACCCCTGATCTATTTTTCTCAAGAACTGTAGGTCAGTCCAACGATTGATCTTCAGCCTTTCCACCATGTTTGGTCAAAAACATATGAAAAATGTTACTTATTCTGTTCACACAAAGACTCAGGAGTCATAATGTGACCCTGCCCTGTAACCTTGACCTTTGATTTTTTTCAAAAGTGACTCACTTCATTCTTACTTGAATCATCCCACCAAGTTAGGTCTAAGTCAGATATAAACTAAGTTGATTTTTGCAAGGTCAGACTTTGATCTCAAAACAATAAGTCAACCTCCTGGCTGTTCCTTAACTCTTCCACCAATTTTTTTTTAGAACCGGATGAAAAATGTTTGAATTATTTTGTTCACACACACACACACAAACACACACACACACACGAACAGGCATGTAGAGTAAACCATTATACCTGCTCTCTCGGGGGTATAACAGGTACTATCATGCATTGTTTGCATTCATTTCTTTTACCCATAAACAGTGCCTGCAAGTCAACATATAGTAGTAGTAGTAGTGTATATTATAATAAAATATTTGCCCACTTGCAGTAAACCATACATATAAATTACCTGTACACACACACACACACACACACACACACACACACACACACACACAAAGCAGCACCGCTCCTCCGCTGCTAATCTAGTGGGCCGTCAGGTTGTGTTGGATCCTGATAAAAAAACCTATTTGATGTCCGAGGTACGGGCAACATCAGTCTCTGGTACCTTCTGCCCTTCTCAACGCGACATAGCCACTACCACTGTACAATATATATCGTTGTGTGTTTGGCAGATGCTTTCCATCAGACTGTCATCCCATCGTTTCTTCCCTTCCTCCCTCCTGTCTAACTCCACAGCTGACTACAGTGCATACCTTCCGTCTACCTAACCTTCTATCCCTCTCTGTCCCCCCGCCTTCTGTCTATATATGTTGTTGAACACGGCATATGGCTTGCATCTACCTTTTGTTCTGTCTTTCTCTCCTTCCTTCCTGGCCACTTCCACTAGCTAACAAGTTCTCCATTTGCTTCACTTAACCCCAACCCTCCCTCCCCCACTTCTTTTTGTCTGTTTCCACTATTCACTGTGGTACTTGCCTTCTATCTAGCTCTTATGTTCCTTTCATCCTCCTGCCAGTTTCCAGTGCTGAGAACACAAGTTTTCCATTTCACTTCCACCATAGCCATAGCTCCCTACCAGATACTTCCACTACTGAATGCAGCACAAGCTTTTCCCTTCCTTTCTCCCCGTTGCCATTTGCTGTTTCCTCTCATTTGCTTCCTTTATCGAACATAGCCCAACCAACAATGAAAACACCGAGACCAGAACTTTCGATGAAATTATATGACATTTTCTCTTATTTTTGGGTGTCTGTGATAATTCTGGGTAAATTAAAACCCAGGTTTCAAACAATCTTTGCTATTTTAATGAGTGGCAAAGCAAAATACAAACGCTTTGCGGCTCAATCGGGCCACTAAGCTCTGGCCCCCGTGACACGGACTGACACCAAACTTGACATTGGCATGCTTTGACACACCTGGCATACCAATGCGATATTTCAGCTAATTCCACCCAGCGGTGCGACCTGTAGTGGGTTCCCAATGTCTTGCGAAAAATCGGGCACAGAAGTGTGAGTGGCTGGCCCGCAGCTGACCATATGAACTTATAATTTACATCGTCGTTGTCATTTCGTCGCCGCGTCCTTTGATGACGTCGAATCCCGAGGAGGTCAAATGTGGACAGACACACACACACACACACACACATAGATGACTCTTATTCGCATTGTAATATTAATTACCTGTATACAGGGTTGTTAAAATGGGCAAATAGTTCAGCCTTGCAGAGGTCTTCGTCTTGTGCTTCAGTATGCTCCAGGAGCTTTTATAGCAATTTCGGGGACTGTACAACCCTTCAGTTTCTCTCTCTCTCTCCGACTCCTGCCTCCATATTGTATCAGCTTTAATCAAACACAGTATATATATGTGTGTATATATATATATATATATATATATATATATATATATATATATATATATATATATATATATATATATATGTATGTATATCTCTCCATATATATATATATATATATATATATATATATATATATATATATATATATATATATATATATATATATATATGATGTTATATAATCATACCTACATATAGACTGAAGACATAATATATCAGTATCACTCGTGGCTCAGTTGCCGACTGTCATTGCAGTCCATTCCTGCTCCTGCAAAATAACCACCCCGTTATTCTGAGTCAATAGGAGTTTTTCATTCCATTAATTTCTGTCCTACTGCAACTACTCAACCTTCAAGTGTAGGCAGATTATTCCACCATCCTCTTGTACATACTCTACTTCTCAAATTTCAGTTCATTCCACTGTGCCTCCAACATACACTCCCCAGCCATATTTTCTTCCACTTCACTTGCTGACCGTGAATCTAAAAAATGTATTTCCAAGTTTTGATGCCTATTTACTCTTCTACCACTTAGGGTATATTATGTGCCTCTAATTTACACGCTACAGTACCTTTGTAAGCCGTGTTCCTGTTGAAGATTTGAAGTGTTCATCTTTTGCAATAACATGGAAAATAAGAAACGCGAAAGGTAAAGCAAATTGCCTTAATGATTTGAAGACGATAAGGTCCGTCGTATGTATGGCTTGCTTCCACCAGACGATTGTTATTGATCTCAGGAGATACGCGTAAAATTGGACAGAGTTACAAGTAGGCTATATGAGGCCGCCATTAACCCCTTCACTGCCATAGTTCTCTCCAAAACTGTAGTATATCCTGTGGTAGCAGCAACAGTAAAATATGTCCTTCCAGCGAACTGCGCAAGAAGAGTAGGATAACTTATGTCACAGGCAAATACCAAGAGCCTGAAACCCAATCATTCACAATTACTTTCTTACTCCCACTACAGTCCTGGTAAAAAATCATGGAGGGTAATATATTGTATAAGCGATAACTTTGAAACTACGTCCACCCTCGCTTCGACATCAGTAAAGTTTCCAATGGCATCAGCAAGATCAATGAAAAGCATTAACATCGACTATATCAATGAAATCAACTTCAGCAACTTTGAACCTTTCATTCCGGGGACGTTATTCTATTTCATTCTGGCCACCTAAGCTCGATTTCATTCATTACGGAAAAGGCTTTTCTAACAGGAGAGGTTAAATGTAACCTTCATTAATTCCTTCACTGCAACGGGTATCCGAAAAACTGAATAAAATCGCCTGGGGACGGCAAAAACAAAATATTTAGGGCGTTATCGAAGTGAGAGGGACCAATGTCGGCTCTCCCGGTGCAACGTCCACAGTATTTACACTGATATCATCATCATCAACAACATCAACAACGCTGGTATTAATAACGGTTGCAATATTAACACTAACACACACACACACACACACACACACACACACACACACACACACACACACACACACAAAACACCATTAGTAGGAGCATCAACATCACAGTCGTTCTAAACGTATCAACACAGCAACGCCATGAACAGCATAATCGCGTGACCATTTATAAGATCAGAAACAACGCTGATATTGAGATCGTATTTTCAACAATTTTCAACAAGAACAGCAGTAACATCAACAAAACAGAAATTAGCTACTTCACTAAGATTATATATATATATATATATATATATATATATATATATATATATATATATATATATATATATATACACGCAGGTATGTGTAAATTACATATTATTGAAACAATTTAAGTAAGGTCTGCGGAGACCTTTCGAACCGCAGGGTTAAATACAGCTTATACTGACCTGCTCTCCACGAGGAAGTGTCTTTGGCTTAGTAAAATAACCTGGCAATAGCTTGGACGTAATGAAAAGAACACTTTCAGGCGTAGAATAAAAAGCAACATTATCAACACTGTCATCAATAACAATGACAGCAACATCAGTACCACCAAAGCTTCGTGGCAGTGTTTCAATTTGGTCTTGTTAGCACCAACTGTCTAAATCAATTATCACGGAGCTCAGCCCTGTATAATTGCCGTCTTGTCTCCTATTGTGTCTTATCGGGTGGGGTGGGGGGGACGGACAATGTTTTTCTGTTGAAAGGAAATTGGTGTAATTTTAACGTATCTCTTGTAATCATGTGAAATGAGCTCAAGATCTGTCCTTGGAAATACCTTCGTGTTTTGTCAGGGAGGGGGTGCAATTATTTCACAGATTAATGGAATATTTTAGAGTGGCGATCGTCTTACGCGGAATAAGTGTTCGTCACGGGAAGAAGGCGAAGGCTTCAAACAAATGACGCACCCTGCCAGTCTATACATCATTTGACCAAACCATATTCGTTTAAGGCAGAATCCGATCCAGTCAATAACCAACGATAGCGGTACCCGACGCAGGTGGTACTCACACTAACCATAGTCAATAAAAACAATTCCTAATGAAGCCTTTTTTGACGCTAGTAATACACGGCTCACACAGCATCCTGCGCATATCGTACTCCTACAGTCAGTGCTTGGTGCATGCCGTACTCTGCTCACACAAATAATACCACAGCTACACAAATGGCACTTCATCTACACATACGATTTTCCATCCAGTCAAACAAAAACCTAACCAGATAAGCAATGGCCCTCCCAAACATGCAGTACCTCAGCTGTCCTTGGAATACTCGATCCATGCAAGCAGTGCCCCACCTACAAAATCAATACTCTATCCATATAATCAACACCCCGTCGACACAGGCAATTCACTATGCACATAAACAGTACCTCTCCCACACAAATAATTCCATTTAAACACAAGCAATACCGGTCCCCTTCTCACTCAACAATGCTCCATCCATGCAAGTAATACCCCTCCCTCACAAGCAGTACTCCATTCACATAAACTACATATCCTTCCCACCTAAGCAATATTCCTCCCACTGTAACAATGTCTTACCCACTTTTCCAGTCTCTCCACACGCTCCCTCTCTTAAGCAGTAGTTATACACACTAGCAATGACCTTTTCACACAACCAATATCATCGCATTTAAGCTATCCCCCATACGCAAGCAATACTGTACACATCCAGTATCTCCACACACAGCCAATACGGCTCCCATGTAAGGAGTAACCCCAGATGCAACTAATACTCCACTGACGTAAGCAGTATTCACCACACAATCAATATGGCCACCCACACACTCAGTAACACATCGACGCAAACACTTCCTTTCGCCTACTGTCCGATACTTGCAAACTTCTTCCTATGATTGGTGTTCTTAAACTTTTGCTCCACAACAGCACTTCAGTTCCCATCCCTATATGTCTTCCTATCCCTGCATTTTTGAACAACAGATCTTCATCGTACTGTATTCCTGCATTAACACATCTGCACCATACCTGCACACTTACACCTACACATTTCCATCATAACCATACTCTTACACTCAAAGTCTTCATTCCACACTTTTACACCTACTCATATCATGTTTATAATCTCACTTTCCTCATCATTACTCTCAAACACATCATTCCCCACCTCCCTACCTTTTTTCGCACACCTTCACTTTTATCTCTAACACACACACAAATTACACTCACACTCACTTTCACCAACACGCACACGCACTCGTACGCGCACTACCTCGGGAACCCACATGCGGATCACCTTTCATGACCATACACCTGTTGTAAACTACACACATCATCTCCCATATCCACACACAAGCACCAACGCTCACTCGCACACCTACACCTATAAACATCCAAAACTTCACATTCCTATGGCAACTTTCTATTCTTGCAGGATTATCACATTCACAAGCTTACTATATAAACATTCACCTTAGGTTTTCAGTGTCCAGTTACATTTTCTGCTCATAATGTTAACAAGCGAATGCAGGTAAATATGGAATTTTCCTGCGTTGCTTTAAAAAAAAAAAAAAACAGGAAAAGCATGCAAATAGGCAAGGGTGGACTCAGAACACTGGCCATCGTAAAAGAACAAAAAGTTTGTCCGAAAATGTATCCTGTAAAGCGTTTTATATATATATATATATATATATATATATATATATATATATATATATATATACAAAAGTGCTCATGGGCCCTTCGGGCCCTCTCGCATTTGCTCCTGCTGAGGACTCTCGTGCTGCGCGCTCACTTTCTATTGCTTCTCACTCATTTCCTCGCCCTTCGTGCGCACATCGCGATCATTTCAGCTAATCCGAGTCACGGTTATGTTCTGTTCTAGTCTAACTTTGTCAGTATCGGCCGTCAAGGCGACTTCAAAGGACCCATGATGGTCCATTTATGCGCTGTTCTAGTCTAACGTTGTCACTTGGATTTTTTGCAGCTAAACAATTGATCGTGTTATTTGCAGCTTCGGGGATGGAACCCAAGTTGTCCGCATGCAAGTCCGAGATATTAACCACACGGCCACGGCAACAAACCGGGCGCCGCAAGCAGCGTTTTTTGGTCAAAATTTGATTCCTCATTAAGTTTTTCAACCATGATGGGACTAAGTTTTTTCACATCAGCGAATTTTTTGCGATTTTTTTGCCAATTTTGGTGTGATTTGAATGTGTAGTTTCGGCTGCCCAAAATACGCACACAGACAGACGCACGGCTGCTGCTATAGAATATTAGATAGAAAGCCATCAAAAATTCTACGGTGAATGCAACCCTAATTTTACGCACTCATGCCGGGAGTGGCGTTTTTTGGTCAAACTTTGATTACTCATTAAATATATATAGTAAAAGTTTTTCAATCTTGATGGGACCAAGTTTTTTCACATCAGCGAATTTTCTGCGATTTTTGTGCTAGTTTTGGTGCGATTTGAACGTGTAGTTTCGGCTGCCCAAAATACACACACACACACACACACACACACACACACACACACACAAGGCTACTGCTATAGTTTATTAGTATATATATATATATATATATATATCCCATTGGATCCCAGGGGTGCTGGGCGAGGCATGGCACTGGGAGGATACTAAGTGTACCGCCCTCCGCCTATCGGCTCATAGTCACGAAGCTCATAGCTCCCTACCCGGGGGTTCCCTACTTCATAAAGACTTGAAAAATCCCAGTTCTGTCCAATACTCAGGACACTGGACTCCAATGGGTTATATATATATATATATATATATATATATATATATATATATATATATATATATATATATATATATATATATATATATATATATATCCATCATCCAATCCTACTTTGCCCAATGAGGAGCGTAGGAGCCCGGGACTAGGCATGTTGGTCCTGGCATTTAAGATGAGACTGACCAGCCTCACTCATCCCTGAGTGGCATTACGTGAGGAATAACCCCAACAATCCCTTGGATATAAACCTTCACTGGCTCAATCCGATTGGAGCACCGCAATTACCCACTAAACCAACAGCTGTCATATTTTGGTTATATGATTACCACCCAGCATAGTAAATGGTTTCCTGGTGTACAGGAAACCATTTGGCTTGTCACTCAGTGTAGAGTCACCCATAGGCAGAAGAGGAATGAATGAAGGAAAGAAAGACAAAAGGGAGTGTAAAGTTACCCGCAGGCAGAAGGACGAGGAAAGAATAAAGTAAAGAAAGACAGAAGAGGAAGGAAGGAATGGGGGGAGGAAAGGAAATGGCAGACACCCGAGAGCAGCACTACATCGAGTGAGTGGATGGTGAGTGCCCCCACCTACCACCAAGATATATATATATATATATATATATATATATATATATATATATATATATATATATATATATATATATATAATGTCTTTATTGTCAGGCTCTGCTACTGTTATGGCTGGGTGGTTGAGTGTTATTCCCTACACCTCCCACACGCACATTCTTTCTCACTTTGCCATTCCTCTCATCTTCCATAGATAAGTTTGTGTTCCCAGCCTAGAGAAACGGAGTGTCTTAGAACTGGGGATTCTGTGATGAGGTGACATATGTGTTGCTGTGATCAGAGGCAAACTATAAATGTCTCTGCGTGATTATGTAGGAATATGCAGCAGCCTTCAATTTTACTTTTGACTGGATGAAAGAAGAAAACGTGTATTTTTAAAATATAATATTTGAGTTCCTTTCAAGGAAAAGTACAAAAAAAAGCCCCAAACTGCTTGATTCTGAATACCAGAACGCACTGCGTTGCGGTCATAGAGTGGTGGACCTCACTGGAAACAGACGGTTGAAGAGCTGAACTGCTGTAAAAAGCCGTTTAATTCCCGCAGTTATTGTCGTGTAGATTTTAGTTATTCCAGCAAATCCTTTGTCCAAAATACTGACCAGACAAATCATTCCTATTCCTGAATGTTATATATTTTAAGTTAATTTACAGAAAGTCATCTTATTTCTAATTCCCTCCAAACATAACTTAACAAGTAGTTCAGGTACTGTCAAGTGGTTCTTGTACACACAGCCCCGCATCTTCGAAACACTGGAAAACATAATAAGCAGACTAGGTGGGATTTAATTAAGTTTACAGCGTTTACAGTCTGCTGTTTCCTTTTGATGTACAAAGTTTAGTCCACTACGAGCCTCACTTTAATCCTGTCAATGGTTCTCGGCGGCTCGACTAGAAACCACTATGGATAAAGGCTGTAAAACAGTGGAGGCGAATGCTGAGGGTTATAAAGTTTTTTTTTTTTTTTTTTTTTTTTACATTCATTGGTCTGTCAGTTTATTGCCTGAAGTCTCATCCTTCAGGGCGATAACGACAGAAAACTTGCTAGACATTTCTGTTTCGAGACGCCTGTGGCTTCACCATCATAAAAAGGACTTTGTAGTTACTTGTAGAGAAGTTATATATATATTTTAGACTTGTGGACGAGCGGTTGTTATACTTGAGTAGCTTTGTAAGTAGATAATCTTCTTTCCCATTTGTCATGTAGTGACAGGAGAGGTAAAGAATAGTATGGGACTATTTTTATTTGTCTTGGAAATATTAACAAGTCTTTCACTCACGAGTGAGTTGAGCAGAGTCCCTGTCTCCCTGTCTCGCTCTCTCTCTCTCTCTCTCTCTCTCTCTCTCTCTCTCTCAAGTTGCTAAGCCTTTCTCCCTGTGACTTGTCTGTTCTATGGCTAGCTTCCTTCTGAGCTCTCTTTCCTAAATTCTGGTGAAACAGGAGACGTATCATTTGTGTTCCCTGTGGATGGAAAGTTCTAGAAGCCTGTGTGTGAGTATGTGTGTATGTGTGTTCGCCTGGTGATCGCTGACAAACTAACTGCATCATCTCCTGACTCCTACTTCCTAGTCTGTCATCAGCTTTTCCTCAGTGTAACTTGCAAGATCATTTCCCATTCCCAGGCTCGCATAGAGCTGTCTATCTATCTATTTATCTATCTATCTATTATGATTTGTAATTATAATATGGAGTCCTAATATATGCTCGGTCACGCGAAAATGGCGTACCATCGACAGTTAATAGTCATAACATATTAATACATATTATATACATATTATATATAATGAACTTATAAGCTAATTAAGTGAAATACATAATATTGTAAAAGTAACATAATTGTATGAATATTGTATACATATAATATTTATAGTAAATAGTGATTATTCAGTAATATTACATTTTAAACAAGTTGTATACATTTTGTGAGATGTGTATGTATAACAGACATACGCATATAGTTGTGCAATGGTAATACTGCTAGGTTATACATTAGATATTGAGTTATCACTTTAGTAATGTCTAATATTTCACCTAACTTGTATGATGATACTGGTAATACAGAATTGTGCTATAGTTGTATGACTTATAATATTGTACTAACATTGTGGTAATACATAATTGTAACATTTTATGAATTGTTACAAAATATTGTGGTAATGCATAATTGTGTTGGCCTTATAATTGTAGTTACATTTTGTTAATGCAACTGTTACATAAGTGTCTTGGCCTTAAAATTGTAGTTAAAGTTACATAAAAGTTACATCTTGTTAATGCAACTGTTACATAAATGGTACATATTGTTTGTAGTTACATAATTGTAGTTAAAGTTACATAAAAGTTACATCTTGTTAATGCAACTGTTACATAAATTGGTGCATATCGTTTGTAGTTACATAGTTGTAGTTAAAGTTACATAAAAGTTACATCTTGTTAATGCAACTGTTACATAAATTGGTACATATTGTTTGTAGTTACATAATTGTAGCAAGTGTAACATAATGCAATCGTTTGTCGTTACATAATTGTAATAATTGCAGTCCAAACATATGAATCTGGTCATGCTGCGGTCGATGATAGTGATGGTGTGTCATGCCACTTGCTTGTGGAGACAACAATTTGCTTTTTTTGTTTGTAGTTTATGTGGTATTTTGGCATTTGTAGTAACACACTTATTTTCATTTGTTTGTTATGTGATCTTACTCAATTTCTCTCTTTTTTCTTTCTTACTTTTTCATTCTTTTTTTTTTTTTTTTTTTTTTATGTATTGATCTTCCATAGTTTGTTTTTCTTCGCTTGTGTATGCTTTTTCCGTGTTGTTCATGGTTGCATAATTACTGGCTAATTTCCTTGGGATACTTTGTTAAAGTTATTTTATATTGCACAGATATTATTGAAAATGATATTATATAGCCCCATATTTTGTTATTTTATATAAAAAAATATGTATACACTATATACAGTATTAACTATATACACTGACTTGTTGTTCACTTGTACCTATCGTGGGTAATATGTGTGTCAGCACTGTGTGGAAATCATTGTCTTCACGATTGTGTTGAAGATGTTCATTCTTGCTAACGTCATTTGTGTTGGCCATTTTTTTTTTTCTCTAGTTTACCTTGTAACTTAATTTATATGTTTCCACTAGGTAGTTTTAATTAATAAATGTTTAATACAGTTCTTTTAATCGCTCACTGAGTAACTGTGATGGTATATTTTCTTTATTACTTTGTAGATGTAATACTGTATAGCTGTATGTAAGCAACACGTATTTTATGTAGGTATAAATGGTAACACTTGTTGGTAGTAAATAAATGCTATAATAAATGAATGAATATATACAGTGTAGAATATTTATTGTCGGTGCAAGTATTTAATGATTGAATTATGAAGATAACTGAAGTAGGTATATGAATTTAAGTTGTAACTATACAGCACGTTTTATATGTTTGTGCAGAAGCATATTGTCTATCACTGTGTATTGTATAAATGAAGTAAAAAGTCCTTTTTATGACATCACAACATATTTCATAATTTCTAGTGGACACCATATCATTCATCCACGATCTTGGCTTATTTGTTCTTCTCATGCATGTTTCAGATCAATCGCTCACGCGCATTTTCCTCAAATTAACTGCAGACCATGACCGTAGACTTGGGAACGAAAGCTGATTCGAGCGCTCAGACATATTCGCAAATGAAAAATATTTGACAGACTGAATGGTACATACTCATAAATATAAAATGACCGTAGATGTGAAGACAGATCAGCATAAATAATAATAACCATCCATCCATCCATCACCCAATCCTACGTTGCCCCATGAGGAGCGTAGGGGCCCGGGGCTAGGCAAGTTGGTCCTGACATTTAAGATGAGAGTGACCAGCCTCACTCATCCCTGAGTGGCATTACGTGAGCAATAAACCCCAACCACGCCTTGGATATAAATCTTCACCGACTCAATCCAACTGGAGCGCCATAATTACCCACTAACCCACCAGGCTCCAAAATTTGATTTCATGGCTACCATCCAGCGTAGTAAATGATTTCCTGGTGTACAGGAAACCATTTGGCTTGTCACTCAGGGCCGTTTTCACAGTCGTCCCCAATGCAGTCCCCAACAGCCTATTCGCCTCTGAACGCACGTTTTCGTTTTCACAGTCGCCCCCAACCAGCCTTCCGAGGCCTCTGCTGGGGACGGCCCGAACAAATTACTGGAACATTCTTGGGGGACCTGCAACCTCCTCAACAGACGGTCCCGAAAGTAATAATGTAAAAGAATAATTACATGTAACATATTTTCATTAATACTTCAATATTATATACCCAATGTAATATTTCTGGGGTAAAAAACACACCCGGTACTGAAAAGAAATATATGTTTGTGTATTTTTATGAGACTTTCTACTATGTATCCGAACACTAGCCTTTCGCAGACTGGTGGAGGCTCTACAACAAATGGACCCCAAAGAAATACGAGAATCGTTGTCTAATGCATATCTTCATGACAATTCTAATATCTGATGCCCGATGTAAAAGTTGATATAGCTAACACCCCGTTTAGAAAAGAAAATGTTCATATATTAATAGTATATCCGTTAATAAACCACACCATCACTCATTAGACGTTATACATGTTACTTCATGGTTGTTTTTACTTAAGCCTTTTTTTTACAGTATTTAACATTTCATCAGCATTCAGCTTAATTCCAATTTCAAGTAGGAGCGTGGTGAGGTTGCCGTTAGTTAGCTCTTTAATCCGATGACGTTTCCTGTTCGTTATTTTTGCTGCATTCTTACGAATATCTTCACTCCTGAATATATTAGTAAGAATTGTGTGAAGTGGATGTTCCAGCCATGTTATTCATCACATTCATAACATTCCAATTTCTAAATATTCTCTACACATGGAAAGTGCTTTCCCCACCCAGAGCTACCAACCCTACCGCATCAACACAGGCAGACGTCTCCACGTTATTAAGCTCCCGGAAGCCATTCGGAGCGACTGTGAAATCCAAAGGTGCCTTTGGTTCGGGCCCGACACACGTTCGGGCCCAAAAGGTTAGGGAACGACTGTGAAAATGGCCCTCAGTGTTGAGTCACCCACTGGCAGAGCGAAAAGGAAAGAATGAAGGAAAGAAAGACAGAAGAGGGAGTGTAAAGTCACCCTTAGGCAGAAGGACGAGGAAAGAATGAAGGAAAGAAAGACAGAAGAGGATGGAAGGAAAGAAGGATGGAGGAGAAGAACGGGCGACACCTGAGAGCAGCACTGCATCCAGCGAGTGGATGGTGAGCGCCCTCACCTACCACAAAAAAAAGAAAAAAAAAAAAAAAAGCAGCAGCAGCAGTAGTAGTAGTAGTAGTAGTAGCAGTAATAGTAGTAGTTGTAGCAGTATTAGTAGTAGTAGTAGTAGCAGCAGCAAGAGTAGTAGTAGTACCAAGAGTAGAGGTAGCAGTAGTAGTAGTAGTAGTAGTAGTAGTGGTGGTGGTAGCAAAAGTAGTAGTAGTAGAAGTAGTAGCAGCAGCAGTAGTAGTAGTAGTAGTAGTAGTAGTAGTAGTCATCATCATCATCATCAGTATCATCATCATCCGGACCTCCTTTCCCACCCTAGGGCGTGGTGAGGAGTAGCAGCGTCCAGATACCCAGAGTTTGCCCAATTAAATGGGCCATGTTTCCATTCACTCATCATTCAAGCCCACGGAATCATGGCGTCATCTGATGGGCCAGAAGGTTTTCACCACGTACTGTATCTTCATATATACCTATCAGGTCGAGTCAGTCCGAACGCTCTCATGTTAAACAGGGGTGCTAAATCCGTGGTCATACGCTTCTCCGTACAATATTCATCCAGCCAGCTCGATCTCCTGTCAGTTCCTTAGCCTCACCAACTTCCATATCTCTCTTCCTCTCATACTCATTCACCATAACTCTCCACCTTCTTCTTGGCCTACCTCGCCTCCTGTTTCCTTCATATTCACTCAGATATACTTTTTATTTTTTTTCACCACTCTATTGTCATCCATGCTCTCCACGTGACCATACCTTCTCGGTACAGCCTCTTCGATTCTGGGATCCACGGACTTCCTCACTCCACATCTTTCACGAATCACATTATTCCGTGTCCAATCCACTCTCCGTACTCTTCATACATCCTCAGCAGTCCCATTTCCGCTGCTGTTACTCTTGACTTTTCATTTTCATGCCACACCATCGTCTCACACCCGTATGTTAAAGTTGGCACTAATACAAACAATAAAAATAATAATAATGATAATAATAATAATAATAATAATAATAATCTGTCTATCTATTTATTGCCAGACGCCTCAATCCCTTTCGGGGTGGCCACAAACAAATCGCCTCCACGTCGCCCTGTCCCCCGCCATTTCACTGCCCCGCTCCAAACTCACACACCCCTCTCTCATATACCTCTCCACCCCATCCCTCCATCTCATCCTCGGCCTCCCCCTCCCTCTTCCCCCTTCCACCTCACTCACATACACTCTCTTCGTCAGTCTTTCACCCTCCATCCTCTCCACATGGCCAAACCACCTCAGTGTATTCCTCCTAATGCTTCCTAGCACATCCACATCCACACCTCAATACTCCTTTATATCCTCATTTGTCAGCCAGTCTCTCCATGTGACTCCACAGGCTCCTCTTAAATAACTCATTTCCACTGCTCTCACTCTTGACTTCTGTCCTTCCAGCAACGTCCAAACTTCACTTCCATACGTTAGAGTTGGTATCACAATACTGTCATGTAGTAACTTTTTCACTTCCATGCTCACTTCCCTACTTCTTATCACTGCTTTCAAGGAACCAGGAACCTTTCTTCCCTGCTGTACCCTTTCAAGCACTTCACCCTCCAAACCTCCATCCTTACT
This sequence comes from Coenobita brevimanus, assembly GCF_032717465.1. Lineage (NCBI taxonomy): Eukaryota > Metazoa > Arthropoda > Malacostraca > Decapoda > Coenobitidae > Coenobita > Coenobita brevimanus. The sequence continues at coordinate 28,618,865 of NC_137053.1, read as the reverse complement.
CATCACACTACCCAAGTACTTAAACGTACTCACATTTTCCAGTTCCTCACCATCCAACCTCGCTGTACATTCACTGACTTCACCTCTCTCAAAGACCATCACTTTACTCTTCCCTACATTCACCTTTAGATTCCGTTTCTTACACACTCTCCCAAACTCATCCACCAAGCCTTGAAGCTCTCCTTCGTCTTCATTCAACAACACAGTATCATCTGTAAACAACAGTACAGGGAGTTTCCAAACACTACCCTCTCTAACCAGGTCCGCTCCAACATCCGCTACCCTACCTTGTACCTTTTATTACCCCATCCATGTACAGATTGAACAACCATAGAGACATGGCACATCCCTGTTTCAATCCAACCTTCAAAGAGTAAAATTCAATCAGTTCACCATCCACACGCACTGCAGCCTTAGCACCATCATACATACCCTTCACAGCATTCAACAACTTCCCATCTACTCCATATATTCTTAATACTTTCCACAATCCTTGTCTATCCACCCTGTCATATGCTTTCTCCAAATCCATGAAAGCTGCATACAACTTCTTTCCCTTCTCTAGAAACTTTTCCACTAAAGATCTAAGAATGAATATCTGATCTACACAACCTCTTCCCTTCCTAAAGCCTCCCTGTTCTTCTCCAACTAATTCCTCTGTTCTTTCTCTAACTCTGTCAATAAGTATCCTACCATACACTTTTCCTATTATATTAAGAAGACAGATGCCCCTATGATTACCACACACTTCTTTTTCCCTTTTTCCTTTGTACAAGGGAATAATTATACCTGACTTCCAATCCTCCGGGACTCTACCTTCCTCCCAGGCCAATCTGCACATTTTCCACATCCATTCTACTACTATCTCCCCCATACTTCAGCATTTCACCACACACTCCATCAATTCCTGGGGCTTTCCCCAATTTAACTTTCTTCATTGCTTCCACAACTTCTATCGTACTGATTTCTTCCTGTCTTCTCACCTCCCTCCTTCTCCCAGCCATTCCCCAGCCTGTTATACTCGCATTACTTCCATCCTGTATGTTCAACAATTCCTTAAAGTGTTCTCTCCATCTGCTCACTTTTTCTCCCTTCTCCACTAGTAATCTACCATTTTTATCTTTCACTCCCCTGCTAACATCACTTCCACCCTGTCTTACTACTTTCACCTCTTTCCAGAACATTTTTTTACAGTCCCTCCACTTTACACTCAAGTTCCTTCCAAATTCCTCATCCGCTCTCTTCTTACTAATCTTTTCACCTCTCTCTTTCTTTCTACATATAACTCTCTCTTCCGCCTCTCAACTTCTTCCACGCCCCTATTTCTCATCCATTCATTGAATGCTTTCTTCTTTTGTGCCACAGCCTGTCTCACCTCTTCATTCCACCACGCTGTTCCTTGCACACCCCTCCGTCTTCTCTTCCTTCCACACACCACATCACATGCTGCACATATTTCTTCTGTAAATATCCTGCATACACCTTCCACGTCCCCCATCTGCTCCAATTCATATTTGCCCAATCGTTCCTCCACTTCTCTGTTATACTCTGCCTTTTTCTCATCCTCTTGTAACCTTTCCACTCTCCTTACAACTACTCCTTCTTCCCGTCCTTCCCTTCTTCTATTTCTCCATCCTAATTGGACCTTGATTCTGGCCACCACCAAGTAGTGGTCAGAAAGTCCTCTCCCCCAACCTCTATAAGCTGTTGCATCCATTACACATTTTTGCATCCTTTCATCCACACACACATAATAAATCATTGCCTTCCTTTCATTCAGTTCACCACCCACCCTTCTCATCTTTCGCCATGTATATCTGTGGATCATTTTATGCCTGAAGAGGGTATTGGCTATCACCAACCCCCTCCCAGCACAAATGTCTACTAACGCATTGCCCTTCTCATCTATCTCAGCAGGCACACCCCACTCACCAACTATTCCATCCACCTTCACATTCCCTACTTTACCATTCATATCACCGATCAAAAACACTCTCTCATTCTTTCCAAACTTTTCCATGCACACTTCCACATTTGTCCAGAACTCTTCTCTCACTCTGCTTGCACGATCTTGCGTTGGCGCATAGACACACACAATCAGCCACATTTGTATTCCAACTTTCAATCTTACCCACAAAATCCTTGACCCAACTGATCCATACTCTCTTATGCTCTTCTTCCATCTTTTACTCACAACTATACATACTCCTTCTTTTGCCCTCTCATTCCCACCTATTCCTGCACATATACCCCATCCGTACTCCCATTCTCTCACACTCTCACCTCACCATTTCGTTTCAGTTATTCCACATACATCAACTTTCGCACCCTCAAGCACCTGGACAATCTCTCTCTGTTTCACCTCATCATTCGCTCCCCTAACATTCCACGTTTCGATTACCATGTCCTTTGTCCGGTCCTTGGTCATCATCTTTTGGTCAGTCCTTGTATGAGGCTTATTGTTTGTCTTTTCAGTTAGTTGTTTTCCGGGGAGGGGCACTAACCCTCCGCCAACCTTTTTAGTCGCCTTTTATGACAAGCAGGGATACTGGAGAAGTATTCTTGAAAAAAAATCCCCTACCCCCAGGGGTGAAAAAATAAAAAAAAAAATATTGCTTCTACTACTGCTACTGCAACTACTACTACTACTACTACTACTATTACTAATACTGCTGCTCCTACTACTACTACTACTACTACTACTACTAGAAATAATAATAATAATAATGATAATGAAAATAATAATAATAATAATAATAATAAAACACATTGGCAAGATCACACAAGGGGGAGGTGGTGGCCAAGTCGGTAAAGTGGAGCCTTGCTGTCATAATGGGCGCGAGTTCGATTCCTGGCTGGGGCAGGTAACACTTTAAGGACTTGAATTTTGTTAAAACAGGCTTTACTCATCTACCATAAAGCCAACCGACATAACGATAAACACCTCTGCTAATACAATACACCAGTCCTATAGGAGACTGCCCTGCATGTATTCAATGAGGACTGTGGGTGTTAGCGCCGAAGTGTTGACATGTGGAGACGTGTGGTAAGCAGGAGGACTGTGAGGCCTTAGGGAACGGGCTACTAACCTATGCCCAGAGTCGGACACACACACACACACACACACACACACTAGCAAATATGCAACTCGAGTTCACTGACAGTGGCGGAGACATACAAATTGTGCTCAGACATGAAGATAAACAAGCTATTCGTAGAATAAACACAATCCCTGAGAGAAATTACACCCCCCCCCACACACAAACAAACAAACAAGATGCAGACAAGTGACTTCATTCCATGATAACTGCGCCAACGACTCAACATTGCCACAAACACCACGAAATCAAACAAATACACCTGCGACACCAAACACGCACTGGCCTCTTAAGTATACAGGGGTCAATATTTACGCCGGTGCGAGACTAAAGCTGCATTCACTAGCAGGTGGGTGTAGCTGGCCAGTGGAAGGGGAGATGGTGACACCACATATTCTTCATGCATATTCCTCGATCGTTGCTGCCATTACCGGGGTCTTCTGTACTGCTGGCTCTATTTCCAGCACTCCCACGCCGTCACACCACCACAACCTGTATGTCAGTGTGCGGGGCGTGTCAACTGCTACACATTCGGCAGCATAGCTATATTCCTTGGTGGTCTAGCGCATGGCTATGTAGGTATTAACTGCTCTCTCTCTCTCTCTCTCTCTCTCTCTCTCTCAAACCACCCACACAACTCTACAGTTGTGGAATGTTCTCCTTCAACATGTTTCTTTGGGGCAAATTTGGTTTTCGTGTGTGTGTGTGTGTGTGTGTGTGTGTGTGTGTGTGTGTACGAGAGAGAGAGAGAGAGAGAGAGAGAGAGAGAGAGAAATTTATTATGGTTTTATACATCCATATGTGTGTGTGTGTGTGTGTGTGTGTGTGTGAGAGTTGTTTTTGTTGCTGCTGTTGCTACACGCTCACTTGCACTCGTCTCTCTTGAATATTATGGAGCAATTTGTTTGTGTGTCGCAGTGTCCACGTTTGTGCTGATGCTGGAGCGAGAAAATGGGCACCATTTTGCGGCGAAAATCACCACTTCTCCTTATTTCCTGGGAGATTGAATGACTGTTGTTAAGAAGAATATGCAAGAGGGTGAACTGCCATTGAATGACACAGTGTAAATTAATTATACTGTACTAAGGTTGATAATAATGGAGCTGAATTAAGACATGACTGAGGAGTATGTGGAAGGGGGCGATGAGGGATAACATGTATTACGTTCACATGAGTGTGGAGAATATTGAGAAGGATGCAGGGGACCAGAGGATGAAGAAATGAGGAACTACAGCTGATTCGCAGTATGGCTGAGATGCACATAGAAATAGTTGCAACTTTTTCGATATGCTGTTTTTCTCCTTGTCTGTCTGTCAAGTAGGCAATTTGATACAGCTTTGCTCTAGACATCTTTCAGTGAAGGGTTTAAGGGAACCTAAGTGTATTTTCTTTCGTTCAATAGTTTTCCTCAAACATAGAGAAAATGATATGGATTAAAAGAAATAAAAAAGTTATAACGAAAAAGTATAATAGAATGAAAAATGGCCGAGATGGCTATCATGCCTAAAGGGTTTGGATAAGATTGGCAATATAGTAGGACGAAGTGTGAGGGAGCCACGGACGGTTGGTAGGCGAGGATAATGTTGAGGAGTGAACGGGGGACAGCGTGGATAGGCGACTGATTCAAAATAAAGTGGGGGTATGCCACACGAAGGCAGAGTGGGCTGGGAATTTAGGTAAATGATATCCAACGTTATTTTTAGGCCCCAGTTATCATATATGTTTGTAAAAAAAAATTAAGCAAATTTGTGAGGCACGATCTATTATCACGAAACCCGTACTGATTATACGTTATAAGATTATGCCTATTAAGGAACATGGTAAATTGATGATTTTTTTCCCAATATTTTCTATATTACCAACGTTAAGCTTATTGAGTGGTAATTTGTACAGCGCTTTTCTTCCCCACCCTTTTTAAGGATTGGTAATATATTAGGAAGGTTTCATTGATTAGGTACTTCCCATTCGGTATAACGACTTACTGAACATTTTAGTTACAGTAGAGTATAACTAGCTGTGACATTCAGGCAGTATCCGGGGAGATATCTGATCGGGGTTAGTGGATTTTTTTTTTTCCTGAAGATATGTTTACACTTCGTGTTCTGTCACTTTGACTGGTAACTTGTCCCGAGAAAACCGATTGTGGAATGCAAATGTTTACTATCTTCCCGTGTGACAACACTGTGGAAGGAGTCGTTCAGTATTGTTGTTCCCGTTCGGTTATCATGGACGAAATCACCTTCAGAGTTTAGTAGAGGGCCGGTGCCGTCATATACATTTTTCTTTCCCATCACTTAACGAAAATATTTTTTAGGATTTGAGTTTGCTTCACGAGAAATTTTTGCCTCATTATCTCGTTAAGTTTTTCGAATGATTTTTGTACATTGCCGCTGTAATTTAAGATAATCGGTACTGTCACTATTTTCCTGTACGTTTATATTTTTGTATAAGCTCCTCTCCTGTGATCGATTATTTCTTTAGTTTCGTTCAACATCCAGGCTGGTTTATTAATATGAATATTTTTTCGGGTAATTATCGGCATATTTTTGGTTCTATAAACATTAATCATCTATCTGTCTACTGCCAGATGCCTTAATCCTGCAAAGGGTGGCCACAAACAAATAGCCTCCGTGTCGCCTTGTCCCTCTGCCATTTCACTGCCCTCCCTCTAGCTCACACACCCCTCTCCCATATACCTCTCCACTCCATCCTTCCATCTCATCCTCGGCCTCCCCCTCACCCTCCCCTGCTCCACCTCACTCACATATACTTTCCTCGTTAGTCTTTCGGTCTTCATCTTCTCCACATGACCAAACCACAATCATGTATTTCTCCTAATACTTTCTACCACATCCACACAACAACGCTCCTTCGCTTCCTCATTTGTCAGTCTGTCTCTCCATGCAATTTGTGTCCCTCCATGTAACCCCACATGCTCTTCTCAAGTAGCTCATTTCCACTGCTCTCACTCTTGATTTGTGTCCTTCCAACAAGGTCCAAACCTCACTACCATACGCGAAAGTTGGTATCACATATTATCATGCAGCGACTTTTTTCTTACCTCCATACTCACTTCCCTATTTCTTATCATTGCTTTCAAAGAACCAGGAACATCAAACAAATAGTGAATATTTCCCACATTTCTTTGACATTATCCACCTGTAGTAACTTATCCAGTTGGTGTTGGAGATTCCTTTTCTCGTAGTAAGAAATTAGTTTTCTTAAAGCCACTACCACAGTATGTGTTGTTGACTAGATCACCAACTCTCACTCACATCCTGTATTCTACGTCCATTAAAGCAAAAACGCTTCCTCCCACAGCCCTGTGCACACAACGTCTCTCCAACAAGTATGAGGCCTAGATTCATCCTGTATTTCATCCTCTAGTACATGAAACGTATTTGTAACACCCATTATTCTAATAGTGTTACTTAGCCTTGCACCCTTCGCTGACTGGCTGGAAGCTATTATTATCATCTATCCAGGTCTCAGCCTAAACTAGTATGGTTTCTAACCTGCCCCGTCCCATCGACGTATGGGTACATTGCAATGATTTGGGGAGGAACCACTCCAAAGCACGTCTTATGCTCCCCAATATCTCCTAACACGTGGTCGAGCTAGGGTGCGTGAGAGAGCACGTGTTTTTTTTTTTTTTTTTTTTTTTTATGTGTCCGACTCTGGGCATAGGCTTCACAGCCTGCTATCAAGGCCGAGCAGTCCTCCTACATACCATACACCTCTACATGTCACCACTTCGGCGCTAATACCCACCGTCCATATTGAATACATGCTAGGGCTGTCTCATACAGGACTGGTGTATTGGTATTAGCGGGGGTATTTTTACGACATGTCGGCGGGTCTTCTGGTAGATCAGTAAAGCCTGATTTAATGAAATTCAAATCCTTAAACTGTTCCCTGCCCCAGCCGGGATTCAAACCTGGGTCCGTTAGGACTACAGGCCACCTCTCTACCGATTGGAGGGGGAAGGTGGGGAGGAACCTCTCCCCAGCACGTCTTATGCTCCCCAATATCCCCTAACACGTGGTCGAGCTAGGGTGCGTGAGAAAGAACGTGGTGTTGTAATGGAGGGGGAAGGTGGGGAGGAACCACTCCCCAGCACGTCTTCTGCTCCCCAATATTCCCCTATTTCATCCCCACAGCCCCCTAATGTTCCTCAAGGCCGGAAGGGTAAGGGAAAGGGAAAGGGTAAAGGCACAGGGAAGAGGAGTGACAGTGGGGAAGCCCTCCACACTCCTTCTCCCCCACCTCCCCAACCAGGATCTCCTCCCCACCCAGACGAAGGCGGTGATGGGGCTGATGGGGACGACGGATTTGTGTCGTGGGATTGGGAGGATGGGAGTGATTTTTCTCCCCTCATTCACCCCTTCACTGAGCAGGGGCGATCTGGCTGCATTGCACCAGGAATTCACCGTAATTCCACCAGGTTGGATTTTTTCCACCTGTTTTTCAGTGAGGCATTTGTTGATCAGATTGTATACCAAACACACCTGTTTGCAAGTGCCCAGCGCCTAGAGAGTGAAAGATTGGGAACAAGGTGTAGGCATTCTATCATCTATGATTACCCTGTCTCCCTTCCAGAAATGTTCTTATTTTTTGCCCTGGTCCTTTTGATGGATATTATAAGAAAGAATAGAATTCCTGCTTACTGGACTAGGGACCCTGTTATGTTTACCCCAATATTTGGTCAAGTGATGAGCCGTAATCGATTTCAACAAATTCTAAGTCGCCTCCATTTCTATGATGCTCATGACCCTGCAAATGCAAACAACACTGATAAAATGAGGCGAATTAGGTTGGTCTTTGATCACCTCAAGCAAACCTTTCGTTCCTCATTCTATCCCTATAGAGACCTCGTCATAGACGAGAGTCTCGTGTTGTGGAGAGGCATTATTTCATTCAGACAGTATATACCCAGCAAAAGGCACCGTTTTGGGTTCAAGATCTTTGTTATGTGCGACTGTAGGACTGGATACGTGCAAGACATAGTCTTGTACACCGGTGCACAGACAGACATAATAGAAGATCGAAGTATTGGACGTCGGGAGCAGTGGTAAAGACGATGATACAAGACTACCTTCATCGTGGTCACGTTCTCTACCTCGACAATTGGTACACTAGCCCTCTTCTCGCTCGTTATCTTCACACACATGAAACGGGAGTCTGTGGAACCGTAAAGGTGAACCGGCGTCACATGGCCAAGGTAGGGCGGAAACTTGCAAGGAATGAGGTTGTCTTCTTCAAAGCCAACAACATCCTTGCAACAATGTGGAACCACAACAGAGAAGTAAGCCTCTTGTCCACGGTTCACCGCCCCTTCATGCACCGTACTGATTCAGTAGATTACCGTAGCGAGAGCAGGCGTCGTGTTTGGAAACCTGAGTGTGTTGTGGATTACAATATAAACATGCGCCTCGTGGACCAGTCAGACTCCATGATATCGACGGTAGAGTGTTCCAGGACCACGATGAAGTGGTATAAAAAACTGTTCTTTCACTTGCTAGATATCACTGCTCTGAATTGCCACCACCTTCACGCCATGACAACAGGAGTTCAGGAAACATTTGAAGGGTTTGTGAGGGAGCTCACAAGAGAAATCTTTGCAAAGTATGCTGTTGAAAGGCCCCAACATCGCACCCGCACTGTCCATATTGCCCAAACTCCCCAAAGAATATCCGGCCGCCATTTCCCTACTTCTATCCCTCCCCAGCCAAACAGACCTAGGCCCCAACGCAGGTGTCACGTGTGCAGTAATTCCCAGGTGAGACTCACGACACAGAGGAAGGACACCCGCTATGAGTGCGTGCAGTGTGACGTGGGTCTCTGTATTCACCCATGTTTTAGTGAATATCACACGTTGATGCAATTTTAGTATGGTGTGAATGCGAAAGGACGCTGAAATTATGAGGTAAATGCGACAGACAGACGCTCAGTGCAATTATCAGTCATGTTGATCTCCAAATATTAGTATAAAGTGCATACGGGTAGAACATAAGTGAAAACATTGTATGTAAGTATATAAATCTGCCCTAAGTTGAAACGTACATAGCGAGGGTTTTATGATGCGATATTCTGTCGCTCAGTGCAATAAGTACGGCCCGTAATTATATAATTATTATTATTGGAAATTCTTACGGGTATAATATAAGTTCAAATTATTGTAAGTGATGATATATATTCTAAGTCAAATATTCATAGCGTGTGTATAGAGATCCGATTTCCCGACGCTCAGTTGAATGAATAAGGCACGTATTAGTCAAAATAAAAGTCAGCAAGTGATAAAGTGAATACTTAGTATATAAGTGTGTGAGTGAATTAGTATATAAGTGTGTGAGTATTATGTTTGTCGAAACATTCCTTGCGAGGGTATTTTCAGGCGATATTCTCACGCTCACTTGAATAAATAATGGCAGTAAGTATGTACAGTGCATTCTAGGGGTGTAAACGTGTGTAATGTAAGTGGGAAATATAATTGGAGTGAATAAATAAAGTAGATGATGAAACACGAGTGTTTGAGATAGTGGTTGCTACGTGAATATGGACTAGCATATCGCTAAATGCCCTCGTAATGAATGAAAATAATTGAAAACCTTTACAGTGGTGGAGGAAAGGTTCTATGTAAAGGGAAAAATAATTGGAAAGTGATAAAACAATTTGGTATGTTGAACTACGAGTCATAGCGAGTGCGCTTACTAAGCTGTTGTGCGCTATACTTATGCTGCATGTCATCATAACGAATGAAAACATCTGAAAACACTTACAAACAGTTGTAATTGGTAAAATGTCATTGAAACAGAAGTATACAAGTAGAAAAAATGATAGGTTGACTCATACCAGACACTTAGCATATAGCATGTTATGACTCGGACCAAACTCGCTATGCTCGCGTGATGGTACAATGCTTATTTTTCATATATATGTGTCTGAAATCCATTATATTGTTACTGTTATTGTTTATTAGTTCAACTTCAATAAATATAGAGGTGTTGTGTGTTGTTTCTCCCATTATTCCTTACCATAGAAAACGTAAACGCATATCCAGCCCATTAGAGAACACCATACCTGCCGGGGGGAACCGCACCTGTACGGACCACTTATAGACCGCGGGAACCACTTTCTTTGTGATTTTCCTTCGTTTCTCGACCTAAGCGGAAGTTTTAGCACACAAAAAAATTTTCCGATAAGGCTCGGGCCTGGGGGATGTCTTGGGTGCGGAAAACCTCGGGACGTGATGGGCTAAGCTATCTACCTTGCCTAACATTTCTGATTCCACTTCTTCTACATGCTCTGCGATGGCACTCACAAGTCCAACCTCATTCATCCAATCTTTCAACCTGTCGCTTAGCACGTCAGTTGCCTCACTGTTTGTCCTAATTGCTAAACTAATCCTACTTGCTAACGCACAAAACAAACAACACGTATACTCACCGTCCTGCTTCATCATGATATCTCTTATAAACTCCTTGCAATACACGCGGCAAGAAAATCATTGGACAGACGCTATTTTAACAAAGTCAAGGGAGAGCTTCAAGCACGTCTTCATCTGAGCAGGTGTGTGTGTGTGTGTGTGTGTGTGAGAGAGAGAGAGAGAGAGAGAGAGGGGGAGGAGGAAGGGAGGGAGAGTTTTTTTTCTTTCACATTTTGCATTGTCATAATTCACCAAGGAATATATATATATATATATATATATATATATATATATATATATATATATATATATATATATATATATATATAAGACCTCAAGAAATGATCATCCGAACCACAGATGTTAAGAGTGTCAGACCGATCAAGGTTGTATCATTGTCCTTTTATCGATTATATTTGACTTTTTTTTTTTATTATCCGGTACCGTTACAGAGCAATTTTCCTGACATTAAGAAACAGATACAGCATGCCATGATTGGCCCAACAGCCGTGAGGAGAAAAAAGTAAATGCTCTGTTTTCGACCAATGAAAATGCCTTTTTGCTTTTATTGGCCTATGGATGAATAAAGAAGCAATTAACGAAAGTGATGGAACACCTAGAAATAAAAAAATCACAAAGGTCGAAAGTTAACAACAAAACGGATGAGACGCAAACACTACAAGGAAAATATCATGAATCAGGGAAAAGGACATGACGCACTGCGAAAAAATTCTGGCTTAGAATATATATATATATATATATATACATATATATATATATATATATATATATATATATATATATATATATATATATATATATATATATAAAGAGAGAGAGAGAGAGAGAGAGAGAGAGAGAGTACCCACCTTGGGGGTAGGGGGTTTCTAGAATAAATACTTCTCCAGTATCCATGCTTGTCATATGAGGCGACTAAAAGGGTTGGCGGTGGGTTAGTGCCCCACACTGTAAAAAGAACTAACTAAACAAGTGAATAAAGCGCCTCTGACCAGGACGGGCCATATGTTGACGATTAAGGAATGGACAAAGGACATTCTGAGGGTGTGAACATGGACTGTGAGAGGAGTGAATGATGAAGTGAAAGAGAGAGAGATTGTGCAGGTGCTTGAGGATGCAAGAGTGGATATATGTGGATTGACTGAAACTAAATGGAGAGGTGAAAGGGTGAGAGAATGGGATTACGGTTTAGGATTATGTGCAGGAGTTAATGAGAATGAGAGGGCAAGAGAGGGAGTATGTCTGATGATAAGCAAGAAGTGCAAGGAGAATATAAGAGAGTATGGAACGATGGGTGCAAGGATTGTATGGGTGATTGTGTGTGCGTATGTACCGACAGAGGACCGAGTGGCAAGAGTGAAAGATGAGTTTTGGGCGAGTGTAGAAGCATGCATGGACAAGTTTGAGAGGAGCGAGAGAGTGTTTTTGATTGGAAACATGAATGGCAAAGTTGGGAATGTACGAGTGGATGGAGTGGTTGGTCAGTGGGGTGTGCCAGCTGAAGTAGATGGGAATGGTAGTGCTCTGTTGGACATCTGTGCTGGTAAGAGGTTAGCAATAGCTAGCACCTACTTTCGACATAAGATGATCCACAGGTATACATGGAGGGTTATGAGGAGGATGGATGGTGAAATTGTTGAACGAAAGGCAATGATAGACTATGTGTGTCTTGATGAGCGAATGAGAAGACAAGTGGTGGATGCAAGAGTGTGGAGAGGGTGGGGGAATGGAATCTCGGACCATCACTTAGTGATGGCCAAGGTAAAGCTGCAAAGAAAATGGTTGAAGAGACGAAGGTGAAGACAGGAGGAAACAGCTCCTGTGAGAAGAGTGGAGAAATTGCAAGACAGTGAGAAAATGGCGAAGTATAAGAGCATAGTGGAAGAAAGACTGGGAAGGTATGAGCTAGAGCAGATGGAAGGGGTGGAAGATGTATGTAAGATATTCACGGAAGAGATAGGCGCAGCGTGTGAGGTGGTTTGTGGAGTGAGGAGGAGATGTAGGTGTGTGCAAGGAACAGCATGGTGGAATGATGAGGTGAAACTAACTGTGGAACAAAAGAAGAAGGCATATAGTGAATGGCTAGTGAGTAGAGGTAGGGGAGAAGATGAGAGAGAGAGAAGAGAGAGGTATATGTGAGCAGGAGAAGGGAGTTGAAGAGATTGGTGAAAGAGATTAAGAAGAAGTGGATGAAGGGTTTGGGAGGAATCTGAGTGTGAAATGGAGGGAGAATAAGAAATTGTTTTGGAAGGAGGTAAAGAAAGCAAGGCAGTGTGAAAGACGAAATAGTAGGGGAGTGAAAGATAGGAATAATAGATTGTAGGTGGAGAAGAGAGAGAAATTGAGGAGATGGAAGGAGCACTTTGAGGATTTTTTGAATGTAGAGAGTGACAGCTGGCTAGTATAAGTGGTTGGGGATTGGCTGGGAGAAGGAGAGATGAGAGGAGGGAGGAAGAGATCAGTAGGGCGGAAATAGTGGAAGGAATGAAGAAGATCAAGATGGGAAAGGCCCCAGGAATTGATGAAGTGTGTGGTGAAATGCTGAGGTACGGAGGTGAGATTGTAGTGGAGTGGATATGGAAGAGGGAAGGGTTCTGGAGAACTGGAAATCAGGTATAATTGTTCCTTTATACAAAGGAAAAGGGGAGAGGGAAGTATGTGGTAACCATAGGGGTATTTGCCTTCTTAGTGTGACTGGAAATTATGTGGTAGAATACTCATTGATAGGGTTAGGCATATAACAGAGGAGCTAGTTGGAGATGAACAAGGGGGATTTAGGAAGGGAAAAGGGTGTGTAGATCAGATAATTGTTCTAAGATGTTTAGTGGAGAAGTATCTAGAGAAGGGAAAGAAAGTGTATGCTGCCTTCATGGACTTGGAGAAAGCTTATGACAGATTAGATAGACAAGGTATGTAGAATATATGTATTGAGAATATATGGAGTGGAGGGGAAATTGTTGAGTGCTGTGAAGAGTATGTACGAAGGAGCTAGGGCTACAGTGCGAGTGGATGGTGTGCTGAGTTCTTTGCTCTCAATGTGGGACTGAAACAGAGTTGTGTGATGTCTCCATGGCTGTTTAATATATACATGGATAGGGTTGTAAAGGAGGTGCAAGGTAGGGCAGTGGATGTGAGGGTGGCTCTAATGAATGAGGGTGAGATTTGGAAGATTCCGGTGTTGTTGTTTGCTGATGATACAGTGTTGTTGAGTGAAGATGAATGGGAGTTGCAAGGGTTGGTGAATGAATTTGGGACAGTGTGTAGGAGGAGGAATCTGAAAGTTAATGTAAACAAGAGTAAAGTTATGGTGTTTGAGAGGACTGAAGTCACAGAATGTACAGTGAGGTTGGATGGTGAGGATACGGAGAATGTGAGTGGTACTTGGGTAGTGTGATGAGTAAGGTTGGAACTTTGGGGGTTGAAGTGCGTGAAAGGGTATAGCAGGGAAGGAAGGTTGTTGGTTCACTGAAAGCAGTGTTCAGAAATAGGGAGGTGAGTATGGAAGTTAAGAAGTCACTGCATGATAATATTGTGATCTCTACCCTGACGTATGGATTCGAGGCATGGACCTTGCAAGAGGGGAAGAAGTCAAGAGTGAGAGCAGTGGAAATGAGTTACTTGAGAGGAGCATGAGGAGTGACATAGAGGGACAGACTGACGAATTAAGAATTGAAAGAACGTTGTGGGGTGGATGTGGATGTGGTTGAGAAGATTAGGAGAAATACACTGAGGTGGTTTGGCCATGTGGAGAAAATGGAGAATGTAAGACTGACTAAGTGAGTGTATGTAGGTGAGGTGGAGGGATGGAGAGGGAGGGGAAGACCGAGGATGAGGTGGAGGGATGGAGTTGAGAGGTATATGAGGGAGGGGGAAGTAAGTTGGGGGGTGGGTAATCAAATGGTGGGTGACAGAGCGACTTGGAGGCGTCTTGTCTACGGCCACCCTTTGTGGGATTAGGGCGTCGGGCTATAGATAAATAGATAGATATAGATAGATAGATAGATATAGATATATAGAAATAGATAGATAGACAGATAGATAGATAGATGTATGGATATATCTATATCTATATCTGTCTGTCTGTCTGTCTGTCTCTCTCTCTCTCTCTCTCTCTCTCTCTCTCTCTCTCTCTGTATATATATATATATATATATATATATATATATATATATATATATACAGTATTAGGGTGGTCCTTATTTTCGAAGTTGTAGATTTTTTATGGGTCACCCTGCACTTCTGTTCCTCTTAGTACAAAAACCCTCTGTGCAAAATTTCAGTCTTATACTGTAGTATTTACTGGTGCCCCAAAGACCCAGAAGTTCATACTCTGTGCCATCTGGGCTGAATACCCCGCCAGTGCACCTAGGTACCCCTCATAGCGTAAGTATTTGCCCCTCATTAGGGGGATACCATGGGAACTGATTCCCTACTCATTGTTGCCTAGTTTGATAGGTCTCGGTTGCCTTTTGAGTGTCTGGGAATCATTGACAATAAGCCTTTATGACCTGGAACAGAAATTGCCGCTGCTCCTCATCTTTGGTAACGACAGAGAGCACAGATTTTCCCTCAGCAAATTGTTCGTGACTTTCAGTGACCTGATGCATTCCTTGGCTTTCTTGTAGTCATCTCTTTCAACCTACGTGGATCGGTCGACATCGAGGAACCCATTGGAGGAGCCAAGGAAAAGCAAAACGTGGCGAGTGGTTCTTGTTACGAAATCATGGAGGTTCTTCACTCGAGTGACAACCACAGATGCTCCAGAGTCCTTCTCTTATCAGGCTCATCGCCCTCCTTGTCCTCCAGAGCTGTGACCATGGCCCTCTTCCTTTTGAAGTCGAGGGACTCATCGAAGAATGCCAGGCCAACCAGCTCCTCAGGGAGGTACCAGATATGAGGACTGAAGGCCTTCGCAGCAGTGGATGAGAAATCCAAGTCACTGTAGTGCAGGATGTATTGAAGAAACTTGAGGTCGTTCTGAGAAGCAGAAGCGGCAAATGGTGCTGTGAACCAGTATGGGATGTGAATCATGATGGCAAATATGACAAACCACTCGAGTGTGGCAAGGCCTCACACAGTGAGATTGAACTGCCTGTGAAAGAGGTAAATCTTGACTAAGCAGATGATTTTGGCCATCCAACGGGGAAGGTGGTAGGGGCCAGGCCGCAAAATGTGGAAGCCATGAGGAAGAACGCCACTGAGGATGATCACCGTGAGTTCAAGCAACTCCCAGTAATCTTTCCATGGCTGTTGGGAGGTGAGTTGACAATGGCAGAAGGTGACGACCTCATTGCAGTGGGTAGGAAAGTTGGTGAGCAGCTTCAAGCGATAAGCTACAATGCAAGTCCATTCCTGCTTGAAATGCTTGAAGAGAGGGATGTCTGGCCCTAATGTGATGATGCTAGTGCAGACTGTGAAGACTTTCTGGATGCAGAACTCACTGATGTGCTTCCTGTAGGGGAGTGCAAGTCCCAAAGCGAATTCCGGTGTTGCTAGCAGTTGTGTCGAAGGTCATGTTTGTCATCGAATCCACCAGGTCCCATTATTGCAGGGTACCAAAGATCACCTCCACCATGGCAGTTCCTGTTCCTGATTGCAGTTTGGGGACGTTCAACAGCTTCACATTTCCCTCTCCAGACACCAGGATAGTAAATATTCAAACATTTCTTTGGCAAGGTTCATCAGCAACCAACCTACTGTCCCAGTGAATAGTGAGGGGAACACCAGACTTCATGGAAGAGTGCAGAGCTACTACCTGTTTGCCATGGGCCTTGATTTGCCCCGCTGGTTGCTCTGCTGTTTCAGAACTATAACTGATGGATCCTTGCCATACACAGATGCTGCAGCGCTGAGAAGTGGACAGCATTGTGGTTGCTGGACTTCATGTGGTCCAGAGCATTAGGCAACTCCAGAGTGATGACAGGTGCACGAGATTAGGATAGTTGTTGTTTGGGTAAGGTTGTGGTAGTTGACGTGGATGGTCCTGGAACAGGGTCTTTGTTTTCTTTCCCTTCTTCAGAGTCCTCCAACTCAACAGAAGCTTCCAAGGTTGCTAGCCACTCCTGCTCTCGTACCCAAACTTGGGAAGCCTCCTCTCTCTCAAGCTTCTTCACTTCAGGATCGGACAGCTTCCAGTCAATACTGAGCATGATGCCTTGGTGGCCTTCCTCCCGTTAAGCCTTCGGAAACGCCTAGCCCTCTTCATTCCTCAGCAGCTTCATGGGATCCTTGTGTGCCAATATGAAGGGATTCATCAGTTTCAGTCTGAAGTCAGCTCACTTCCCTTTTTCCACCTCAGTCTTCCTGTCCTTCCTATTACTTAGGAAACACCATTCATCATACAGATTTTCCTCTTTTGGGATCCTGCACTTGCACTGTGTCACTGGAAGTTTGGCATAATACCAGAATCCAATGACCTCAGAGTCCACAATCATTGCAGCATTCGGTAGGATCCCTCTTTCCTTCCCCAGAAAATAGAACAACTGCTGGAGGTCCTCACCGTTGGATGGCAACTTACCACCTGTGAGCTGGGTGAGGGGCTGTCCATCCAACCAGATCTTGGTCTTCTACCTAGTTTCCTTCTCTTCCTTACATTTGTTGTGGTCGTCATCGTCCTAGAAAGAAGGCTGTTTGCCAGCTGTAGCCACAGCAATAAAACCTCAAGATTGACTCACCATCTGGAAAGATTTCTCAGATTTTAACTTCGTAATGCATTAAACAACTGTTTGCTAAGCTAGTAAAAGGGAGAGTGATACATTACTGACTGCCTAGTTCTCCCCCCTCATCCTACTCCTACCCGTCCAGACGCCACCATGTCTTCTCTCCTCCCTCCCCGTCACTTTCCCACCTTTCCCGTCATGACGATGCTCTCTTGCGGATCAATGAGAGGCTCCCAGGAATTTGGTCCCATTCTCCTATATAGGGAGTAACTTCAGGGCCGTTGGGACATCAGAATTTTTTGAGAAATGTACAAAAAAATTTTACACATGCTGTTCTAATATCAGTGGCACAATACTAGGGGGTGGACTGTGAAGATTTCCCATATAGGTTACAGTTTTCACTGTATACCTAAGGACCACCCTACACACACACACATACACACACACACACACACACACACACACACACACACACACATATATATATATATATATATATATATATATATATATGTATGTATGTATGTACACAATAAATCCTCGTTATTCGCGGCGTGGATGTTCCGTCAAAACCGCGCGAAACGTCGACTTGTGAAGTTAAGAATCAATGGGAAAAGTAGAGGAGCGTTCTGGTGGGACATGTACCTACCCTATCAGAAAGTATTATAACACCAAACAGGCCCTACCCAAAATTAAATGAAGTGTATACTAGTGCTAAAACAGTATAACACAATAAACATGTACCTGAAAAGACAATAAAGCTGTTATAAAGAGTTGCAACACCAAAAATCCTTACCAGAAATAAAGCAAAGACTGGCTTGAGTGAGAGGCGAAGGTGTGTTGAGGGTAGATGGGCTAGTTACTAGGTAACATGGGCCTCTCTGGGGAAGCCCCATCACCTATGCCGAAGCCCTCGAAGTTGAACTCAGGCTCCAGCACCTTCACATCCTCCCTGTCCACTTCCCCTCCTTCATCCACCCCTGCTGGCACATCCAAGTCTTGCAGAAATGCAGCCACATTCTGTCTCTCGTGAAAATATCGTGTGATCCAGGCATGTCTCTACTCCTTTATGTTTCTGTTGTAGACGGCCATCACTTGAGACTTCAAATCACTCAAGGTCGATAGGATGTTGGAAGCCTCAGGCATAGTTCTGGTGTATGAATCGAAGGTGGTTGCCATGTCGGTTATGGTGGACAGAGTGGTCGCAAGACGGCCGCCAACAGATGAGCATTGGTATGCGTCGTTGGCTGCCGATTGGGAGCATCGAATTGTGGGGAAATGCGCGAATTGTGAAACAACTCGGAAACCTTTTTCTTGCGCGAAAATGAGGCGTCGAGGTAAAATGCATCCAAATACGAGGACTTACTGTGTATACATTATATATATATATATATATATATATATATATATATATATATATATATTAATACAATGGGGTGGCCAGTGAAGATTTCCCACATACAGTACAGTCTTCACTATATACCTAAGGACCACCCTATATATATATATATATATATATATATATATATATATATATATATCATCATCATCATCATCATCATCATCAGCCGTTGAGGTCCACTGCAGGACCGGCCTATCCCTACCGAAGCAGGGACGATACAGCCAATGTATCTCTACCCAGTGGCTTAGGCTGTCTGGTAGAGACTGTATGTAGGGTAAGAAGTGCTTTTGAGTATGATTGTAGTGTTGTAGTGGCTTTGGATGTGTGTTTAGTCTGTGAACCAATTGTAATCGGCCCGCCTTAAGCTGACTGGGTGCAAGCATATTAGTATGTGACATGATTCAACCACAGCACCCCTTATGTCCGCCCAAGTAGCAAGTGGCTTGGAGAACTCTTCCCAAAGTTTTTACAACTCTGGCGGAAGGTGAACCCCCGCTCACCAGCGTGCGAAACGCACACTGTACCACTGTACCACAGAGGCTCCATATATATATATATATATATATATATATATATATATATATATATATGTTGTTTATATATATATATATATATATATATATATATATATATATATATATATATATATATATATATATATATATATATATATATATATATATATATATATATATATATATATATATATATATATATATATATATATATATATATATATATATATATATATATATATATATATATATATATATATATATATATATATATATATATATATATATATCGATCTATGTATCTATCTATCTATCGATCTATGTATCTATCTATCTATCGATCTATGTATCTATCTATCTATCTCTCTATCTATATATATATCTATATATCTATATATCTATCTATATATCTATCTATCTATCTATCTATCTATCTATATATATATATATATATATATATATATATATATATATATATGCCGTTTCTCTTATTGTGAAACATTATGACAATGTAACTGAGTGGTTTTTTTTATGCATATCAATTCGTGCCGAAGAAAATACATTCTCATATAGTAACCGTTATTCCATCTCAGTATGCTTTATAAAGTCCCTTTTTTGTATTGTAGGTCAAATGATGCTGTTTGACTCTTTATCCACTCGTCTTCCAGTATATTTTTAATTCCATTTCTTGTCGGACTTCTAGGATAGTGGTTCTTAACATTTTTATTACAACGCCCCCTCTAGTAGTTGGTCCTTCCCTCCACGCCTACCTCGCATCTTCAACCAAATTGATAAAATTCCCTCCCAGATTTTAAAGGAAAACTGAAAAAAAAAGAGTAATTTTAGTCTTTTTATTGAGCATGATTTCTGTGCAAGCAATATATCCAGCATATTTAATGAAGCTACTTTCTTACCAATTTAATGAGATACTTGACACTGCTTCTTAGCTACCAGATCTTGAATGCGTGGTCGAATGCCAAAGGGTGCACAATGTAAGTCTTCTTCAACGTTCAGCCGGTTTCTGTACTTTGTCTTGACAGCAACGGACATGAAAAATGCAGCTTAACAAAATACGTGGATCCAAACATTGTCAGAATCCGAAGTGCTTGATGTGAGATCAGAGGGTAAACAGGAAGGTACTTGACCCAGAACGTCTCAAGATCCCGTTCTTTGAAGTCTTCCTCAGATGAGGAGTTGAACTTAAACTAAAAAAAACTTCTCTTGTACTTCATCCGAAACATCAGCTACTTCACATTGAAATGGGTTCCTGATGAATTTCCAGGCTTCACACTTATCTATACATTATCTGGGACGTATCTGATGAAGTCTGTTTTCAAGTCAGTCAGATGAGTGATTATTATTATTATTATTATTATTATTATTATTATTATTATTATTTAAACTCAGAATCAAGGTAACTGTGAATGAAAGCAGAATCCAAGTTACTAAAACTGGCTGTATTTCCATCCTGAATTCGACATTTCCAGAGGTCGAGTTGGCCATAAAGCCACGAATGGTGTCATGGTGCATGATGATGCTGATGTTTTTCCCATGTAGTTTAAGGCTGATTGCATTCAACGCTTCGAAGGTGTCCACCAGGTAAGCTAGACACAGCAGAAAGCCTTCAGACTAAAAATTGTCATGGAGATCTGCCTTCTGCTGTGAATCTAGAAATATTGCTAATTCTTTTCGTAGTTCATAAAGCCGTCCAAGCATGTTTTGTATTTCTTTCATAATCGTCTTGATATTAGCCACGCTCTTGTTAAGAGAATTACAAATATAATTAGAGAAATTCCTACTTTTTTCCCCTTGGCTCACGCCCCCTCTGGAATTTACTCACGTTCCCCCAAGTTAAGAACCTCTGTTCTAGCATATATTCCTTAACATTGTCCTTATTTGACAAGTCGTTTATTTCACTCTAGTACGATCCCCACCGTCTCCTCCAACACATGCACAATTCCCACTAATTCTGTACGCGAGACCTGTCTCGCTGTCATGAGGGAGCGAGCACATGTATGATAATTTGCTTGCTGGGGTGTAAATTGAGTCCGTATGAGTGAGATAAGGTCTAGCCTCAGCTGCAGCAAGCGGTGTGGTTGGGGGGTGTTAAGTGGGAGAATGTGCTTGCAGGGGTGGAGAAGGGGAACGAGGATGGAATGAGGGGACACGAAAATCTGGGCAGCAGTTGGAGGGTTGGAACTGAGGGCAGTTGTTAGAGGTGTGTGTTGGGTATGTGTGCATGAGAGGTAAGAGGAAACATTGAAGGCGTGCTCCAAGAGGTGTTTTTGTAAGAGGAAGGTGTGCTTGGAAAGGGGAAATGGTGTGCTTGAGGGACAGAGTAAGCCTCTCGGGGAGGGGTTATAAAGTGGTGTTTTGCAGGGTAGGGTGCTTGGCAGGGAGATGAGATAGTTTTACAAGGAGAGGGTAGTGTTTTATAGTAGGGCAGTGAGTGTTTAAAATGTCTGTTAGTTGGGGAAGGGCGCTTAAGAAATATAATTTTGGCTATTATACAGTGATACACTAGGATTACTTAAGGGCATTTGCCTTGTTAGTATATTAGGAAAAGTATATGGTAGGCTAGTTATTGACAGAGTTTAGAGAAAAAAACAGAGGAATAAGTTGAAGAAGAACAGGGAGGTTTTAGGAAGGGATGAGGTTGTGTAGATCAGATATTCATTCTTAAGTCTTTAGTGGAAAAGATTTTAGAGAAGGGAAAGAAGTTGTATGAGGTCATTATGGATTTGGAGAAAGTATATGACAGGGTGGATAGACAAGGAATGTGGAAAGTACAAGAATATATGGAGTGAATGGGAAATTGCTGAATGCCGTGAAGAGTATGCATGAGGGTGCGAAGGCTGCAGTGCGTGTGGATAGTGAACTGAGAGAACTTTTCAATCTGAAGGTTGGATTGACACAGGGATGTGCATGTCTCCATGGTTGTTCAATCTGTACATGGATGGGGTTATAGAAGAGATACAAGGTAGGGCAGTGGATACTGGAGCGGCTCTAATGAGAGAGGGCAGTGTTTGGAAACTCCCTGTACTGTTGTTTGCAGATGATACTGCACTGTAAAGCGAAAACGAAGGGGGGCTGCAAGGCTTGGTGAGTTTGAAAGAGCGTGTAAGAAGTGGAATCTAAAGGTGAATATAGGGAAGAGTAAAGGTATGTTCTTTGAGAGAAATTAAGTCACTGAATGTACAGTGAGGTTGGATGACGAGGAAATGGAAAATGTCAGTGCGTTAAAGTACTTGGGTAGTGTAATGAGTAGGGATTGAAGTTTATAGGATGAAGTGCTTGAAACGGTACAGCAAGGAATAAAGGTTGCTGGTTCTCTGATAGCATTGATAAGAAACAGGGAAGTGAGCACAGAAGCGAAAAAGTTAAAACATGACGATATTGTGATACCGACTCTAATATACGGAAGCGAAGCTTGGACCGTGTTAGAGGGACAGAAGTCAAGAGTGAGAGCAGTGGAAATTAGTTATTTGAAAGGGGCATGTGGAGTCACATGGAGAGATAGACTGACATATGAGGAAGTGAAGGAGCGTTGTGGTGTGATGTGGTAGCAAGTGTTAGGATAAATGCATTGTCTGGCCATATGGAGAGGGTGGAGATTGAGAGACTGACGAAGAGAGTGTATGTGAGTGAGGTGGAGGGGGGGAGAGGGAGGAGGGCAAGGATTAGATGGAGGGATAAAGTGGGGAGGTATATAAGAGAGGGTAGTGTGAGGTGGGAGCAGAGCAGTGAAATGGCGGGGTACAGAGCGACATGGAGGCGATAAGGCGTCTTGCAATAGATAGATATATAGGTAGACTTAACGGAGATGGTGTGCTTAGAGAGGGCTGTCTGATTGACAAGTATGCTAGAGAAATGGTATATTCAGTATTTGCGGTCAATAATGGCATTAAGTAGGTATATCAGCTTGTCAGAAAGCAGATAGCCTAACAGTACGCAATCCCTGCACAAGATGTACGGGCCTGCGTATCCAAACACCCATGAAGCCCTGCTTTAAGCATACGGACGAAATAACCTTCGCTATCTAAGTGCATATTTACCCTCAAAGCCCAATTAACATTCGTAGGAGTCGAAGAATCAGGTGGCAAAATTTTCAGTTTTGCGTGTCTTCATTCTTTCTTCATCAGTCATTTTCTCCAAAACGAAAAGGGGTACAAGTACTTGTTCCGTACCAAAATGCTTCGTGGCAACTGAAGACGTTTCGTACACATTTTGAGCAGCATTTGAGCAACAGTATGCAAGTTACAGCCTAAAACATTCTCCAGCACTCAGACATCTCAGATATATAAAAACCCACCTAAGCAGTTTATGTACATAGTAATAGTAACCATGGTAACGATTATCGTACAGTAAAAAGTCGTTTATCATAATATAGTTAATGTGTATTTGGTGGCCATCTTCTCAAGAAAGATGATAAAATAGAAAACCAATATTATTCTAAAAATATTATTATGGAGGAATGAAAAGGGCACAGAAACAAGAGGGTATTTGGGATGACCGGAGATTCAAGAGTGGTATCACCACATTCTGTACTCGCAAAATGAGATTTATTGCTGGTGGGATTTAGTAATGGCTGTAGAACTCAAGAGTACCCTCCCTTCCCATCTTGTTTCTGTGCTTTTTTCATCCCTGCATCATAACAATAATTTTAGAATGAAACTGTCATTTCTTTAGTTAGACACAGATCTGGTATTCATTTACTTACAGGAACAGATGGTGGACAGACGGCATAATTATTTGCATGAACAAAGAATTCGTCACTGTATTAGAGTCTGCACGATGAGATTGATACATTGACACTGTTATATCCTCTGAATCCAGGTATTAAGCCCTGCTAAGAGAGGTAATTGATGAGGTAGGTGGGGTAGGCCATCATCCATTGATATAATATAGCGCTACATTAAGGTGAACCTACAGTTAGCGACAAAATAAATGGCTTCTTGCAGTCCAGTAACCATTTATTATGCAGGGTGATAACTATATATTCAGAATGACTCCTGGTGGCGTAATGGGTTACTGCACTCCAACCATATGTGACCTATAATTATTTACATCTAAGGAAAGTTGAGATTTTTCGTCCACATAATGCCACTTAGATGTGACTGGTGGTTATCTCCTTAACTGTATGGACCAATTAGACAAGTTCTGGGCTCTTTAACATCCTATAGGGGTAATGGAAGGTTGCATGGCAGATAGATATGGATTGTAGCCAAATGGCTGGAATCATGTAAGGATTATAGGAAACATATGGATACAAATGTTCAAGGAACATGTATCAACTTAAGTCCCTGTCACATATACGCGACTCAAGGGCCGACCATGGCGAGACTCAAGGTCGTGTCCTAGTTGGCTCCCACGTCTCCCGACTGGCCCCTAATCTGCTCTTCTCATGACTGCCTAACGACCATGTCAGGACTGCCACACGACCGGTCGTGACGTCCTCAAGAACGCGACAAGATCACGAGGTGACTGCAAGGTGACCACAAGGTGACGGAGCTACAAGTCTTCAAATTTGAAATTTAACGAATTTTTGTCAGCCACGACCGTGACACGACAGCTCACGAACACAAGACGACTGCATGACGCATTTGGGGAATGCACCCTGACACCCCCACAACGCCCCCACGTTCCTTCCACGACCGACCCATGGGGAGGGGCATCACACCTAAACCACCAATGACACCCAATGAGGGGCGGGGCATCACACCTGAATCACCAATGACGCCCAGTGTTGGGGGCGGGGCATCACACCTAGACCACCAATGACACGAAGCACATCACAACCGACGTACGACACTCCCGACTGTGACGCAACTGTGACACGACTTTTGGCAAGTCGTGAGGCCCGACGAGTTGTCCCAGCAGCTCATGAGCACCCTAAAGAGTCCGGGCTTTGTCGGCGAATCAAGAGACGATCGATGAAAAAATGCGTTACGACCTTGAGACGCGCCTCAGTCGGCCCTTGAGTCGTTTGTGTGTGACAGGGGCTTTATGCTCATGTGTATCTTGGTGTTAATACCGCATGTGAGGCTAGTGTGTAGGCAGATGAGTATGCTGCCAAGAGTGTTGTCTTCCGCTGGGATATTTGAAAGTCAAGGGAAACACTGTCGCTTAAATCCCATAGCTGTGCCAGAGGGTGTGAGATTGTCCCCATAACTGACTTCAGATGTCGGAAAATGAATAGACAAATCATTTAATAACCAGATTTATACTACGAGCAGGTTAGCCTCACAGTCAGGTAGATCATGGGCTAATGGGTTGGTCAATGGGGAATTCTGAAATGGATCAAGAAGGAAGTGGATTGTAATCATAGAGATCTGATGGATTCAATTATAGTTCCTTCTGACTGCATAATCAGGCTTTTGTAAGGAGTATAATTCAGAGAAAATTATGCCAAAGTGACATGCTACGTGTTTCCAGAGAGTCGTGGCGTTCGTCCTTGTTGTTTACCTTACTGGCGTATAAGGTAAATGAGTTGCATGATAATGTGAATGAAATGAAATGTACTCATTACCTTCCTGTCCACAGAAACCGAAGGTTGTTCGGGATAAAGATGAATAATTCAGGGGTAATTTGTGGACGTCCACATATTTTTTCTCTTATCTCGGCTCCTATGATGTGCCTGCTTGCTTGTCTACGTTTTTTTCTTCTCACTGAAAGAACTGAAAGATAATATGAGGGGCCAAGAATGCTTAAAGAATCAAGCAGGAGGGGGGAAAGGTCTTGAAAGAGCTTTTATTTTTATTTATTTATTTATTTATTTATTTTTTTTGCTAAGGAAAGGGGCTGGTTAAAAATTGGAGAACATTCAGATGGAACGTGTTAGGAGATTCTTGGTAGTAGGAAGGTTCTGTGGCTTATGGGCTGCTGCAGCGTTGAGTCCAGACAGGTTGTATTCAGAGCAGCGGCATTAGTAAATAGAGAGACGAAATAGCCTAATCCTTGATGCCATTATTCTTGAAAAGTGATATTTAGTACGAGGAGATTTCCGATTCTCATCTCCTAACATCACATGCACATACACTTTCGCACATAATCCGCACAAGAAAATGCATAGCGCAGACAGTCATCATCAGTGTGGCGTTCATAAAAAGGCGTAGTGATGTTCTCTGAGAGAAGGAACAATAACCAGCACAAATTTATATAGTTAGAATTTAGGAAAAATACTGCAGTCAGCAAAAATCAATAAAAAGATTAATGATCAGGATCACGAGAACAAGTGAGAGAATTACGTAGTACAACCAACAATTACTTTGGGCTTTAAATAAACAGAAATAAAGTGGAAGAGCTCAGAAAGTTTATTTGTCAATAGCCTTTGACAGCTGTACCACCGTTAGAAAATGAGGGTAATGCTTAGAGGAGGCAAGGTGGTGTTCAACACAATAGGAACTTAAATACAGGAATATAATTGTTATAGATTTAATTGGAAATGATTCAAACAGTTTCCCGAGATAACTCAGCGGGTGTCGCCGAAAAAGAATCATTATCTGAAACATGTCCAAATCTCCCTGACACCAATATTCCATCCAGTTCAGGCCCAGTTTAACTAGTGTTTACATTCTCCATTATACACTCATTTGATACTAGCTTTTAGTGCTTGCTTGGTATTGATTTTTGCAATGCTTCCTGGAGAGTTTATCATTGCTTGCTTCATTTGAATATTGGTATTCAGCACTTGCTTAGAGTAACTGTTTTGAGTGCTTGGTTGTTGCTTCTCCTGGAAGCGTTTATATGGAGTGCTTGTATTCTGTGCCTCTTGAAGTGTTGTCAGGAAGTACCTACTTTAACTGCTTGCATAGAGTGCTTAATGTGATCTTTAGCATACACACCCAACTTTCATTGCTTGCATGGTGTGGCTGTTTTGAGTGCTTGCATGGTGTGCCTGTTTTGAGTGCTTGCATGATGTGCCTACTTTGAGTACTTACATGGAGTGCCTACTTTGAGTGCTCGCATGGAGTGCCTGCTTTGAATGCTTGCATGGAGAGTCTGCTTTGAGTGCTTACGTGGTGTCTTCTTTGAGTGCTTACGTGATGTCTTCTTTGAGTGCTTGCATGGAGTGCCTAATTTGAGAGCAGGATAATGCTTCTTAATACTGCAACTCAAGGCCTCTTTTCCCTAGCCAAACTCGAACTCATTTCAATTGCTGCTTGCTGCATGGGTTTTCAGTTGCTCTGTGCAGTACTCTACTGCTCTTCCCTCATGCTCTGTTGCATGTGGCTCTATTGTGTCTTTTTTTTTTCTCTCTGTTGTTCCGGCTCATGGATCTTGTGCTACTTTCTATGTCGTTTCGTCTTTCCTTAATTACTCATGTTTGTTTTTTCTGCTTTTCCTTGCTCTATTGGGTCTCGATCTTTTGGTCCTGTTGTTCGTAAGTCTGTTGTGTCTGGTATTGGCTCTGTTACCGCGGGTTTTATTGTCTTTGTTTTGCATTGTACTGGTGCTGGCTTTATTGTAAGTGCTTTGAACTCTATGGCTCCTGATCATTGTGTCTGTTCAGTCTAAATTGTTCCCGTTCTTCGATGTTCTACTTCTTGTTTGTTCTTTCAGCGTTCAGGTAATACTCCTAGCTCAATCATTTTTACCTTTATCGTTCCTGCTTCTGACTGTTGCCAATCTTCTTGTCTCTGATATTTAGACTCCAGTTTCTGCTCTTCGCCATTATTCATCGCATGTTTATTATTTTTCCCGTGGTTAGCAGTTTTTTTCTTCTTTTAAATCTCTTTCTCCTCTTCTTGGATCTGTTGTTATTTGTGCTATTGTCTCTGCCTTTCACCATTACTCCTATCTCTACTGATTAGCGATAGACTCAATTGCACGTGTTAATCATGTCATTGCGTCAGGGTCTATTATTTCAGGTTTGGACTTTTTTCTCTCAACCTGCAGCATCAGCTTTTATCTCTGTTATTCGTGCTATTTTTCGGTATTTCTGTATTTATCCTACTATACCTGGATTTATTGTTTTTGCATGGGATTCTGTTGCTTTTAACTGATTTTTGGTCATTTGATTCTGTTGTTCTAATTATTCTTCCCTGTAACTACTGACCATAGCATTCTTTTATGCTCTAATACTTTTGCTGTTCCGTACAATTACTATGGTTTCTAGGTCTGGCGCTTCTGTTTTTATGTGTCAGCCGTCAACTGTATTGCCTTTGGATCTCTTAATTTCACTACAAACTCGGTTTTCTCTCTCTCTCTCTCTCATATATATATATATATATATATATATATATATATATATATATATATATATATATATATAATGCTAGTAAAACTAAATATGTACAATTTACTAATAGACAGATATTGCCAGATTCGTATATTACCTTCAGTGCTGCTAATATTTCCATCTCCAAAAGTATTGAAATTCTTGGTATCTCACTCAACAATGCCCTCAGCTGGACCTCTCATGTCAGATCACTTGCTAAAACCGCCTCAGAGAAACTTGGATTATTGTACAGAGTCCGTAACTTCTTAGCTCATGAGCAGTTAACTATAATTTACAAGAGTCATGTGCGCTTTCAGCTTGAATATTGCTCACCCTTGTGGAATGGATGTGGAGAGGTTGCATTAAAACAACTAGACAAAATTCAGAACAAAGCTGTTAGAATTATTAACAACCCTGCCATTACAAATAAACTACCTCCCCTGCAAGTAAGAAGGACTGTTGTCTCCCTTGCATTATTTTACAGATATTTTTTTTGACAAATGCTCAGACGAGGTTGCATCCTTGGTGCCACCTCTCCATGCCTTCCCTCGTGCTACACAGGCATCTGGTAGCGCTCATGACCGGAATGTCTTTCAGCCATATTGCAGAACTTCTGCTTATCAGAATTCTTTCATTCCCCGAACTGCATCTTTCTGGAACTCGCTTCCCCAGAGTTGTTTCGCTCCAAATTTCAACCCACAGCTGTTCAAGTCTAACTGTTACAGATATTTTATGAACAGAGGACACCAGTAATCTGGTGTATAGATTACTTTTTTTTTATTCATTTTTTTCTCTTCATCTGATCATATATACAGTATATATATATATATATATATATATATATATATATATATATATATATATATATATATATATATATACACACAGCTAATATACTATAGCAGTAGCCGTGTGTGTGTGTGTGTGTGTGTGTGTGTGTGTATTTTGGGCAGCCGAAACTACACATTCAAATCGCACCAAAATTGGCACAGAAATCGCAAAAAATTTGCTGATGTGAAAAAACTCTTCCCATCATGACTGAAAAACTTTTACTATATTTAATGAGCGATCACATTTTGACGACAAATGCTGCTCCTGGTACCCAGCATAGGATCTCTGTAGAATTTTTTGCCCACAGGTACAATTAAAGTATTTTGGACTTGCGTTCAGACAACTTGGGCTCCATTCCCGAAGCTGCAAATAACACGATCAATTGGTCAGATGGAATAAATCCAAGTGACAACATTACACTAGAACAGCACATAAACGGCAGAGCCCTCCGCAGGAGCAAGTGCAAGGGGCCCGAAGGGCCCACAAGCACTTGTAATATACTAGAGCAGTAGCCGTGTGTCTGTGTGTGTGTGTATTTTGGGCAGCCGAAAGTATACATTCAAATCGCACCAAAACTGGCACAAAAATCGCAAAAAAATCGCTGATGTGAAAAAATTTGGTCCCATCACGATTGAAAAACTTTTACTATATTTAATGAGCGATCAAATTTTGACCAAAAAACGCCACTCCTGGCACCCGGTAGGTTGCCATGGCTGAGTGTTCAATATCTCGGACTTGCGTGCGGACAACTTGGGTGGGCCAACTAACACGATCAATTGGTTAGCTGCAAATAACGCGATCAATTGGTTAGCTGCAAAAAATCCAAGTGAAAACGTTAGACTAGAAGAGCACATAAACGGACCATCATGGGCCCTGTCGCCTTGACGGCCAATAGCGACAACATTAGACTAGAACGGCACATAAACGTGACTCAGATTAGCTGAAATGATCACAACACACACACGAAGCATGAAGAAACGAGTGAGAAGCACGAGGAAACGAGTGACAAGCACAAGAAGGTGCGTGCTAAGTGTGCAGCGCGAGAGCTGTCTGCAGTAGCAAGTGTTCGAGGGCCCGAAGGGCTCATGAGTACTTGTATATATAGATGGATAGATAGGTGGATAGAATATATATATATATATATATATATATATATATATATATATATATATATATATATATATATATATATATATTTATACATATATATATATATATATATATATATATATATATATATATATATATATATATATATATATATATATATATATATATATATCATCAGGCATTGCAAGTCCACTGCTGAACAGAGGCCTCCCCCAAGCTTCTCCACAAACTTCTTGACTGAGTCAATCTTTGCTACAATTTGTCTGCAAATCGCTCTCTCTCATTTCTCCACCTTCTGAATGTTTTCTCTCTGCTACTCTTACAATCTCTTTGAGGCCAGTCAGTCAGTCTCTTGCTCTATCGGTTATCTCTTATTCATGCTAAATGACGTGTCCACCACCATTTCTGTTCTTTTATAACTTCTGTATTTTCTATAATGCTCTCTCACCAAAATTCATCTTTTCCTCTCTTTTAAAAATATTCCCAACATTGACCTTTCCATTGCTCTTTGAGAACGGATTAGTTTATTTTCCATGGATTTGGTGAGTTTCCGGATCTCACAACCGTACGTCATTGCTGGGACTGTACATTCGTTTCATACATATTGGCAAGCTACTGTACTTTTCATGATGATTACCAAAAGCTTTCCATTCAACTGTAATGCGTCTTTTCATTTTGTTATCATGGTCTTTCCTTAGTTTAAGCATTCTCCCCAAGTAAATGTACAGTACTCCTCGACTTCAAGAATTTATTCTCTTATTCTGATGATGCTCTTTGTTGTATTTGGATTAAACATTAGCTCTACTTTGGTTCATCTTAAGCCATACACTGTCAGTTTCTCTATTTAGGTCATGAAACAATTATTGCAATGTCTCTGCTGTTTCTGGATTAGGACAGTGTCATCTGCAAATCTTAAATGGTTTAGGTTTTCTCCATCTATGTTTACTCCTTTGTTCTTCCAGTCTAGCATTTTGAAAATACTTTCTAAGCATACCATAAATGATTTTGGTGAAACTATTTCCCTGACACATGCCCTGCTCAATCTTATTTTTTCCAGGTCTTTATGTAATTAAACTGTAGCAGTTCCCTCTTTTTATTGTTTTTTGAGCACTTTTACAAAGTTCTCATCAACTCCTTGTTCCTTCAGTGAATTTATAAATGTTTTGTGCTCCACTGAGACGATAGCGTTTTTGTAACAATGGGGCAGCTAAGTGCAAATTCTGGCAGAATCGTTCACTTTGTGATACAAACACCAAATTTCACACAGGGACTCATAAAGGGTTAGTTGGTATAAAAGTAACGTTAACCACTCGAAAACTAACCTGTAATGGCAATTACATGAACGAATGTCATGCACTACCTGGATACACTGGTGACATCGCTGCAGTGAAATTCAGCATGGAGTTTAGTGTCTGCTTCTATAAAGTAATACAGTTAGTGTACCAAATGATATCTGATTAGCCCCCATGTTAGTTACATATCCACACCTGAATTAACAGGATGTGCTAGTGTGGAGAGCCGAGCTAAAGATGATAGGGCTTTAGTCATCTGGAAGGTGTACAGATCGCACGGGACTTGAATGACACCAGATAAACGATCAGGCTAAGTGCAGGGCAATGTAATTCATGAACCTAGTTCTATTCCATACAAGACTCTGCTTACAATTAAAGTGGTAAAAGGATAAACCCTCGGCCTTTAATCGTTATTTACCATAAATTCTTGAACCCTTCCATACACAATGACGTGTTAGGCGTCATTCTGGTGTGGTTGCGTAAATACGCATTGACACGTTTGGCGTCATAAAAGAATAAAAACCTTTGCCAGGAAGTAAGTTTTTGGCCGATCAGTGTCATTTTTGGAGGTGTCATAGCTTCCACGCCACTCTTCAAAGATAATGACTTGGCAGCCGTGGGTACCAAGACGTGCAGCAGCGTGGACAGGTTGATTGGTACCACACTGGCTGTTGAGGGAGAAGGTAACACACGATGGTGTCCCTTTAAATTTTGCTTGATTTACCATGTCCTGGGTGCGTGTCATATTTCACTATGCCAATAGTGCTTGTGTCTACTTTTTGGGCACTGTTGTGATTAGATTTGATGTTTGCAATAGGAAATTAGGTTTTTGTGAATCGTTTATGGCCGTTATCAGTCACTGGCCCAATAAAGATTGTGCTACCTCTTTTTTTGCCATGGCCTAACAACTGCACTGCCTCTACTCTGCACTCATTGTGAGTATTCAACCATCGAACAATAGTGACAGTGAATTAGGTGAATATAGTGTGCAATGGCTTATGAGCAAGGACACAGTGAAACGTTCAGCAGCTTAGGGGGAGTACAGTGTAATGAGTGTATGTGATGAAATATTGGCTAGGGCATGAGTCATGTACGCTTTACAGCCACGGCACTCCGTTGTCATGAGGGGATAAAATAGAGGAGGTTTATAGGGATATTTCATTTTATTCTGTAGTGTTATATTTATTCCGTATGCTTCTTGTGTGAAATAAAGCATGAATGTTACAGTGATATGTTTATCATATGCTTGTGTGGAAGAATGTAAACACAACACTGCACCACGAGCTTGTCAGAAAATATCGTCTATGAGACCTTAGGTATTCCAGATGTAACCTACAGAGCACGTTCAGGTACTGTTGTGGTGAAATATACTGTGTTTCTCATAAAATGATGGATTTGGTTATGTCTCATGTGAACAAAACACGTAAACAATGCAGCATGTTCTTGTAAGGAAAGACATCATCTGCTGCACCTTAGTGCACAGGTAAGGGCCACCTCAATGACTTATGGAGGATGTGCATACTTGTAATGATGAATTGTACTGTGTTTCTTATAAATTGATAGATTTATGTCTTATGTGAAAAGGAGATGAAAGTGAACCATGTGCTCGTCAGAAAATAAGGTCTGCGATAACTCTGGTATTCCAGATGTTACCTACAGAGCACGTTCATGTAATGTGGTGGTGAAATATACTGTTTCTCATAAAATGATGAATTTGGTTATGTCTTATGTGAAAAAAACACATAAACAATGCAGCATGTTCTTGTAAGGAAAGACATCGTCTGCTACACCTAGTGCACAGGTAAGGGCCACCTCCGTGACTTATGGAGGACATGCATGTACTTGTAATGGTGAATTGTACTGTGTTTCTTATAAACTGATAGATTTGGTTATGTGTTATGTGAAAAGGAAATGAAAGTGAACCATGTGCTTGTCAGAAAATATGGTAAGCGATACCTATGGTATTCCAGATGTGACCTGCAGAGCATGTGCATGTACTGTAGTGGTGAAATATACTGTGTTTCTCATAAAATGATGCATTTGGTTATGTCTCATGTGAACAAAACACGTAAACAGTGCAGAATGTTCTCATAAGGAAAGACATTGTCTGCTACACCTTAGCGCCCAGGTAAGGGCCACCTCCATGACTTACGGAAGATGTGCATGTAATTGTAATGGTGAATTGTACAGTGTATCTCATAAATTGATAAATTTCTTTATGTGTAATGTGACAAGAAACTGAAAGTGAACCACGTGATCGTAACAAAGAGAGAGTCTCGTACACTTGAGGCAGCACAAAGGTAGCAAAACCGAATGTGACTTTTGGAACACGTGTATGTACATTTTTAGTGGTGAAATATACTGTGTATCTCATAAATTGATAAATTTGTTTATGTCTAATGTGAAAAGAAACTGAAACTGAACCACGTGATTGTAACACAGCGTCTCTTACACTTGAGGTAACACAAAGGTAGCGAAAATCTACGTGACTTTTGGAACATGTGTATGCACATTTTTAGTGATGAAATATACTGTGTATCTCATAAACTGATATATTTGTTTATGAGTAATGTGAGAAGAAACTGAAAGTGAACCACGTGATCATAACAAAGACAGCACCTCGTACACCTGAGGTAGCACAAAGGTAGTGAAACCAAACGTGACTTTTAGAACACGTGTATGTACATTTTTAGTGGTGAAATATACTGTGTAT
Source organism: Coenobita brevimanus (assembly GCF_032717465.1). Classification (NCBI taxonomy): domain Eukaryota; kingdom Metazoa; phylum Arthropoda; class Malacostraca; order Decapoda; family Coenobitidae; genus Coenobita; species Coenobita brevimanus. The sequence continues at coordinate 28,584,581 of NC_137053.1, read as the reverse complement.
CTCATAAACCCTCCTACCCCCTGGGTGTAGGGTTTTTTTTTTTCAAGAATACTCCCCCAGTATCCCTGCTTGTCGTAAAAGGCAACTAAAAGGGTTGGCGGAGGGTTAGTGCCCCTCCCCGGATAACAACTAACTAAAAAAACAAACAAGAAGCCTCGGACAAGGACTGACCAAACGATGACGACCCAGGACCGGACAAAGGACTTGGTAATGGCTACGTGGAATGTAAGAGGAGCGAATGATGAGGTGAAAGAGAGAGAGATTGTCCAGGTGCTTGAGGGTGCAAAAGTGGATGTATGTGGAATGACTGAAACAAAATGGAGAGGAGAAAGTGTGAGAGAATGGGAGTATGGATGGGGTATATGTGCAGGAGTAAGTGAGAATGAGAGGGCAAAGGAAGGAGTATGTATAGTTGTGAGTAAAAGATGAAAGAAGAGCATAAGACAGTATAGATCAGTTGGGTCAAGGATTGTGTGGGTAAAGTTGAAAGTTGGAATACAAATGTGGGCAATTGTGTGTGTGTATGCACCAACGCAAGATCGTGCTAGCAGAGTGAGAGAAGAGTTCTGGACAAATGTGGAAGTGTGCATGGAAAAGTCTGGAAGGAATGAGAAAGTGTTTTTGATCGGTGATATGAATGATAAAGTAGGGAATGTGAAGGTGGATGGAATAGTTGGTGAGTGGGGTGTGCTTGCTGCGATAGATGAGAATGGCAGTGCGTTAGTGGACATTTGTGCTGGGAGGGGGTTGGTGATAGCCAATACCCTCTTCAGGCATAAAATGATCCAAAGGTATACAGGGCGAGTGATGAGAAGGGTGGGTGGTGAACTGAATGAAAGGAAGGCAATGATTGATTATGTGTGTGTGGATGAAAGGATGTGAAAATGTGTAATGGATGCAACAACTTATAGAGGCTGGGGGAGAGGACTTTCTGACCACTACTTGGTGGTGGCCAGAATTAGGATTCAAGTAAGATGGAGGAATAGAAAAAGGGAAAGATGAGAGGAAGGAGTAGTTGCAAGGAGAGTGGAAAGGTTACAAGAGGATGAGAAAAAGGCAGAGTATAAGAGAGAAGTGGAGGAACGATTGGTCAAATATGAATTGGAGCAGATGGGGGACATGGAAGGTGTGTGCAGCATATTTACAGAAGAAATATGTGCAGCATGTGATGTGGTGTGTGGGAGGAAGAGAAGACGGAGGGGGGTGCAAGGAAGAGCATGGTGGAATGAAGAGGTGAGACAGGCTGTGGCACAAAAGAAGGAAGCATACAATGAATGGATGAGAAACAGGGGTGTGGAAGAAGTTGAGAGGCGGAAGAGAGAGTTATATGTAGAAAGAAAGAGGTGAAAAGATTAGTAAGAGAGAGTAAGAAGAGAGTGGATGAGGAATTTGGAAGGAATTTGAGTGTAAAGTGGAGGGACTGTAAGAAGTTGTTCTGGAAAGAGGTGAAAATAGTAAGACAGGGTGGAAGTGAGGTTAGCAGGGGAGTGAAAGATAAAAATGGTAGATTACTAGTGGAGAAGGGAGAAAAAGTGAGCAGATGGAGAGAACACTTTAAGGAATTGTTGAACATACAGGATGGAAGTAATGCGAGTATAAGTGGCTGGGGAATGGCTGGGAGAAGGAGGGAGGTGAGAAGACAGGAAGAAATCAGTAGGATAGAAGTTGTGGAAGCAATGAAGAAAGTCAAAATGGGGAAAGCCCAAGGAATTGATGAAGTGTGTGGTGAAATGCTGAAGCATGGGGGAGAGATAGTAGTAGAATGGATGTGGAAGATGAGCAGATTGGCCTGGGAGGAAGGTAGAGTCCCAGAGGATTGGAAGTCAGGTATAATTATTCCCTTGTACAAAGGAAAAGGGGAAAAAGAAGTGTGTGGTAATCATAGGGGCATTTGTCTTCTTAGTATAATAGGAAAAGTCTATGGTAGGATACTTATTGACAGAGTTAGAGAAAGAACAGAGAAATTAGTTGGAGAAGAACAGGGAGGCTTTAGGAAGGGAAGAGGTTGTGTAGATCAGATATTCATTCTTAGATCTTTAGTGGAAAAGTTTCTAGAGAAGGGAAAGAAGTTGTATGCGGCTTTCATGGATTTGGAGAAAGCACATGACAGAGTGGATAGACAAGGATTGTGGAAAGTATTAAGAATATATGGAGTAGATGGAAAGTTGTTAAATGCTGCGAAGAGTATGTATGATGGTGCTAAGACAGCAGTGCGTGTGAATGGTGAACTAAGTGAATTTTTCTCTTTGGAGGTTGGGTTGAAACAGTGATGTGTCATGTCTCCATGGTTGTTCAATCTGTTCATGGATGGGGTAATAAAAGAGGTACAAGGTAGGGTAGTGGATGTTGGAGTGGCCCTGGTGAGAGAGGATAGTGTTTGGAAACTCCCTGTACTGTTGTTTGCAGATGATACTGTGTTGTTGAGTGAAGACGAAGGGGAGCTGCAAGGTTTGGTGGATGAGTTTGGGAGAGTGTGCAAGAAACGGAATCTAAAGGTGAATGTAGGGAAGAGTAAAGTGATGGTCTTTGAGAAAGGTGAAGTCAGTGAATCTACAGCGAGGTTGGATGGTGAGGAACTGGAAAATGTGAGTACGTTTAAGTACTTGGGTAGTGTGATGAGTAAGGATGGAGGTTTGGAGGGTGAAGTGCTTGAAAGGGTACAGCAGAGAAGAAAGGTTGCTGGTTCTTTGAAAGCAGTGATAAAAAACAGGGAAGTGAGCATGGAAGTGAAAAAGTTACTGCATGACAGTATTGTGTTACCAGCTCTAACGTATGGAAGTGAAGCTTGGACGTTGTTGGAAGGACACAAGTCAAGAGTGAGAGCAGTGGAAATGAATTATGTAGGAGGAGCCTGTGGAGTCACATGGACAGGCTGACGAATGAGGATATAAAGGAGCGTTGTGGTGTGGATGTGGATGTGATAGGAAGTGTTATGAAGAACACACTGAGGTGGTTTGGCCATGTGGAGAGGATGGAGGGTGAAAGACTGACGAAGAAAATGTATGCGAGTGAGGTGGAGAGGGGAAGAGGGAGGGGCAGGGTTGCCATTCGTACGATAATTATCGTATATGTACGATTAAACTGCCTCTGGTACGATGTACGATACCTTTTCTTATTATCATACATTCTGTATGATAATTCTGTGTTTTATGGCATAAGAGTTCTAGTTTTAAAAAATGATAATAAAAAAAAAGCCTTTTCATCAAGAGTAAATCTTTTCCATAGATAGTATGTTATCTGTAAAATGAGAAGTTGTAATTTTCCTTAGTGCACGTAAGGTAATTGTGTTTATGAGAGCGCTAGGTTTGTTGTACTGAACGAAATGTACAGGCACATTTCGAGTCACATTGACGGTTGACTGTTCAGGTTTGATATTCGTCAGTCGTCACCGTGGAGTACTGTTCAGTATAAAAGAAATTTTTATTTTGATAATAAGAAAGAATTACTTAAAAGTATCTTGTGTAATTAGTCATTTGTAAATGGTGTAGAGGAACTGTTTATTTTATTTAATAAAGTTTGATGAATTTAATTAACTTTTATAAACTGAATATTGTTATATAAACCTCCCTTAAATGATACCTGCTGTATACAATATTTACGTTAACCATTACATATATCAAAACTTTTATGAATTTCCATTTTTTTCTTTTTTATTACATCAGACTAATGCTCTTTATATAAATTTAAAACACCACTGAAGACATGTGTTGGTAAGAACTCCATCATTTATTTTATCTTCATCATATTCCAGTAAAGCGTAGTGTAGTAGTAGCAGAAAAAAATATACGATAATTTTCACAGGCATCCGATATATTTTTACGATAATTTGGTTGGAAAAACGATAATTTTGAAACATTAGTACGATAACTGGATCAAAAAAATCTGGCAACCCTGGGGAGGGGGAGGCCGAGGATGAGATGGAGCGATGGGGTGGAGAGGTATATTGAGAGAGGGGGTGTGAGTTGGGAGCAGGGCAGTGAAATGGCGGGGGACAGGACGACGTGGAGGCGATTTGTTTGTGGCCATCCCAAACGGGATTGAGGCGTCTGGCAATAGATAGATAGATAGATCTCATAAACTGATAAATTTGTTATGTGTAATATGACAAGAAACTGAAAATGAACCACGTGATGGTAACAAAGGGAGCTTCTCGTACACCTGAGGTAGCACAAAGGTAGTGAAACCGCACGTGACTTTTGGGACACGTGCATGTACTTGTAGTGGTGAAATATACTGTGATTCTCATAAAGTGATGAATTTGGTTATGTCTCCTGTGAAAAAGAAGCGTAAACTGTACACCGTGTTTTCATAAGGAAAGACATCGTCTGCTACACCTTAGCGCACAGGTAAGGGCCACCTCTGTGACTTACGGAACACGTGTATGTACATTTATAGTGGTGAAATATACTGTGTATCTCATAAATTGATAGATTTGGTTATGTATAATGTGAAAAGAAAATGAAAGAGTGAACAACGTGCTCTTAAGAAAGAGAGTGTCTCGTACACCTGAGTTAGCATGGAGGTAGCGAAACCGAACGTGACTTTTGGAACACGTGCATGTAATTGTAGTGGTGAAGTGTACTGTATTTATCATGAAATGATGGATTTGGTTATGTCTCATGTGAAATAAAGCGTTAACTGAGCACCATGTTTTCATAAGGAAAGACATTATCTGCTGCACATTAGCACATAGGTAAGGGCCACCTCTGTGACTTACGGAAGACATGCATGTACTTGTAGTGGTGAAATGTACTGTGTTTCTTATATCTATCTATCTATCTATTGCCAGACGCCTCAATCCCGTTTGGGGTGGCCACAAACAAATCGCCTCCAAGTCGCCCTGTCCCCAGCCATTTCACTGCCCTGCTCCCAACTCACACCCCCCTCTCTCATATACCTCTCCACCCCATCCCTCCATCTCATCCTCGGCCCCCCCCTCCCTCTTTCCCCCTCCACCTCACTCATATACACTCTCTTCGTCAGTCTTTCACCCTCCATCCTCTCCACATGGCCAAACCACCTCAGTGTATTCCTCATAACACTTCCTATCACATCCACATCCACACCACAACGTTCCTTTATATCCTCATTCGTCAGCCTGTCTCTCCACGTGACTCCACAGGCTCCTCTTAAATAACTCATTTCCACTGCTTTCACTCTTGACTTGTGTCCTTCCAACAATGTCCAAGCTTCACTTCCGTACGTTAGAGTTGGTATCACAATACTGTCATGTAGTAACTTTTTCACTTCCATGCTCACTTCCCTGTTTCTTATCACTGCTTTCAAGGAACCAGCAACCTTTCTTCCCTGCTGTACCCTTTCAAGCACTTCACCCTCCAAACCTCCATCCTTACTCATCACACTACCCAAATACTTAAACGTACTCACATTTTCCAGTTCCTCACCATCCAACCTCGCTGTACATTCACTAACTTCACCTCTCTCAAAGACCATCACTTTACTCTTCCCTATATTCATCTTTAGGTTCCGTTTCTTACACACTCTCTCAAACTCTTCCACCAAGCCTTGCAGCTCCCCTTCATCTTCACTCAACAACACAGTATCATCTGCAAACAACAGTACAGTGAGTTTCCAAACACTTATAAATTGATAGATTTGGTTATGTGTAATGTGAAAAGAAAATGGAAGTGAACAACGTGCTGGTAAGAAAGAGAGCATCTCGTACACCTGAGTTAGCACGGTGGCAGTGAAGCTGAACGTGACCTTTAGAACACGTGCATGTACTTGTAAAAGTGAAATATACTGTTTCTCATAAAATGATGGATTTGGTTACATTCATGTGAAATAAAAGTGTAAACTGTGCACCGTGTTCTCTTAACAAATTCTTGTGTGGGTGACAGGTAAAGCTACCTTTGCGCTAAGTCCTTGCACACCTCCAGTTGCTGGTCCATCAGGAGAACCCGTGCCTGGGCCTGCAGCTGCCACATGGCAGGACCACGGAACAGGAGGGCATCCAAGCAAGCGTCGCCAGGTCATCAACGATGACGTGAGGTTGGATCGCACTCTGGGCTACTGCCGGGTGAGGATCCCCAATGGGAAGCAGCTCAGGTGTACCTTGTGCTTCAAGTTGGGGGTAGGGAAGGACACAAGGAACATGTGTCCTGTATGTGGTATGCCGCTTTGCATGGGTGATTGTTTTGAGCAGTACCATGGCGAGTGATGCCTTCACTGGCAGAGCACACACACACACACACACACACACACACACACACACACACACACACACACACACACTAAAAACTCCTTCCCTCCAAACCCATCTGGTCCTGCAGGAAGAGCATCGCCACTGGAGAGGTGAGTGATTTTCTTTTTTCATTTATCTATTTACTTATCTTTTATGTCAGTATATTTATACATTGATATATATTGTTGTTTACATTAACATATATGACAGGGAAATATTTATAGCTTCAGTTTCAGTTGCTAGCAATAGGTGTAGTGTTCATGTGTGGTTTCTGAGATATATAAAAACAAAACAGAAGTAGTTTTATAACAGTTGTTGATATAAAAATAAAAAACAAAAACAAACGTAGCTAGTAAGCATAAATAATGTTTGTGCACTTTGGGAAAAATAATGTAAGTGAGCACGGCTGACGTTTTTTCAGCGCGGGTAGGTACACCATAGTTTTTTGCATTTTTCTCGAAAACTTTTAGGCCTACGATCACCGTTTGGTCTCAAGTGAAAGCCCGTGAAAGTCTTTACAGGATGGTGAAATAAAAACATAACACCGGCGAGAGAAGTTTTTCACTAGAGCTCCCCGAATAAAAAATCTATTGTCTGTCAGAAATGGGTTCTACGTTTTCGCTTATTACTCGAACACCATACCTCGTATCAAACTGCGATCCCCGCCATGCGAAAGCTAATAAAATTCTTTTTCGATTAATGGCATAACATGTGGAGATTGATTAGTATACATTCGAATTATGATGTTGGGGAGTGAGATGAATGTTCCCAAATGTTTATTGACACCGCCGTAACATATGTATAGTGTGTGTGTGTGTGTGTGTGTGTGTGTGTGTGTGTGTGTGTGTGTGTGTTTTGCTTATCGTGTAGAACAAACATTGACGAATAGAAATATGTGGGTTTTGTGGCAAAATAAATATGTTTGGGTGATGAAAATAAGCCGAGAATACACTGGTCTGGAGCGCGCGACGGGCGGCAGGGGGTGGGGAGAAAGACGATGTGTTGTGGAACACGAAACTTTCCAACACTTATCGCATGTGAAAGGGTGTATATGGCTGATATTGGAGAATCTTCGTCCAAGGGTCGAACAGATTGAAACAAGAGCTGTCTTTGTCAAGTGGACAAAAAGGAAGATCTTAAATGGCCACCAATTTCATACAGTTCAGAACATGATGGATACAGTATGATTGCATAAATTGTCCCTCAGTTCAAAGCAATGAATGCTGTACCAGTCATGCCTGATCCTGTCCGATTCGAAGGTGACGGTACTGAAGCAACACTGAGGAGGTGCGAGGCAATATGTCATCAAAGCTGTAGGTTTAGGCTTTAACAATTCAGAGATGGAAAGGGTGAGAAAAAGAACAACAACAACTGAAACAAGCTGTGAACGAGAAAAAAGCACCGAGAACTAAGTCAAATGTTTCAGAATGCTTTCTTTACGAAAAACAGGATCCTATTTCATCACTTTGACAAACCATGAGTATGCAACTGAATGCTAGACTGAATGACTGTGCTCGAAACCTGAGTGATGGAAGACTGCTGGCGAAGCTCAGTGGAGATGTTGTGGCCCCTGGAGTTAAAGTATCATCCTGCTGGTGTGGTGGCTTTGTACGACAGAGAGAGGGCCCATTTCGTGAAAAAGCTCAGGAAAACGAAAATAAACCAACGCATGACCACGAAATTAAAGCTGTACATATTCTGATTTAGTTAAGTGTATAAATGAAATTAAACAGGTGGGGGTACTGGTCCAGTAATACCGAAGCTCGCAGAGTTGACTACACTGTATAAACAGCGACGTTAGCAACTGGGATTGAAGGGCCAAAATGTCAACTCTTCCAGGCAGAAAGACAAATTACTGACACGAATGCCTGAACTAGAAGCTGACCACAAGGGGCGAGATGTACTGCTTGCCTTTCATAAAGATGCTGGTTTTGTTTTAGGTAATGCTGGTGAGTCCACTGAAGAAATGGTTCTTGTTAAAGCTGCAAAGATCATACACAGGCGCATGCTCGATCACAAGTCCAATTTTGATGGAAGTTTATAAACAGGATGTCTTGAATCAGTCCCTGCAACACTTATCCATTTTATCTGCATAACTGAGCACGGAGCAGACATTAAATCACAGCTGCAGTTTGATGTATCCAAAATAGCTATTTCTATGACTCACTCCAGTATAACTGTCATGCTAGGATCAAAGAAGCAGCAGCATGTCATGGGCATTCAAAAGGCCGAGAAACGCCACATCCTGTTTATGTTGGTTTGTCTGTCTTTGCAAAGACCAGAAAGAAACATTGAAATGTTGTACGACAATGGCCTTAGTATTTCATATAAGAGGGTGCTAGAAATATCAGCACAACTGGGAAATGCTGTGATCACCAGCTGTGTTGAAGATGGTGTAGTATGCCCTCCTGTCTGAAGGAAAGGGTTATTCACAACAGCTGCTATAGACAACACTGACCATAATCCAGCTTCCACGACAGCAAAGCTTCCATGACAGCACAGACATCGTTCCATGGGACAGGCATTTCCGTTTTCCAACATCCCAGCTCAGATAACAAAGATCAGTTACACTTGCCACTGCAGATTCAGGGTGGTAAGATAAAAACAATTCCCAAGCTTCCCAAGTCATTCACCAATATTCCTCCAGCTTACTTCACTGAAAAAAAACCTAGACCTTCTGTTACTGTGTCTCCACATGTCTCCTCAACATTCATTTTAGTCAAAGCAGTCTTGGCACATTTATATGATTGGCTTGAACAGGTGAGAGTCACTGAAAAAGTGAATGACTGAGTACATGTGACATGGTCCTCCTACCATGCATAAAAAAAGACATTCGCAATCTGAAGTAAGCATCACATCCTTGATGCCTCTACTTAGAGATGAAGCTCATTCTGTGGTTACAATAAAACATGTGACGGCAAAAATTAAGGAAACAGTGGATTTTGCTTAATCCAGGAAAAGCACCTGTCATAACTGCAGACCAGCCAATTTATGCAGTAGCTAAGAAGATTCAGTGGCAGTGGCCAGAGTTCTATGGTGATAAGTTTGTTCTCATGTTTGGTGGTCTGCATACAGAGATGGATGCCCTGAGGTCTGTGGGAACACTACTTCAGGGTAGTGGGTGAAGGGGTGCTCTCGTTGAGTCTGGTGTTTACATCTTAAGGTACAGCAGATTCGTTTCTGTCAATATCTAATGTCTCAAGGCACGTCAGGCACACCAAATAACAGCCTGCAGTCTCTACAAGCTCTTGACAGCAGCTTATGAGGAATACACTAAAGAGGCTGTTAAGAAGTCAATTGATTTTATTAATCTGGAAGACTGGTTTCAATTTTGGTACCTGGTGTTGACAATGGAATTGTCAATCTTTACGTTAATTCTGTCTGTCAGAGAAGCAAATTTGGGTCTCTACTGTGATGCCCTCACAGAGCTGATATCGTATTTCTTTGCCAACAACAACGTGAATTATGCTCGTTGGCTTTCTATACACCTCAGAGACATGTTATCATTTGAAAAGCAACTCCCAGATGTGGCTAGACAGTTCTCTGCAGGAAACTTTATCGTCCACAAATCAAACGGACTGTTCTCAACCATAGCAATAGACCAAGCCCATGAACAGGCAAATGCTGTTATAAAGAGCGATGGAGGAGCCATTGGCCTCACTGATGATCCATCAGCACTCAAAAGATGGATGGTTGCTGGGCCTGAAGTGAGCCGGCTTGTTCAGGAGTATGAGAAATCATCGTATGTCAGGATTGAAGCTCAACATAATGAACATCATGAACAGACACAAAAGGCTCAAAAGATATTTGTTGAGAGAGTAGAAAAGCTAACCATTGATATACGGAAGTTTGGTAATCCTTTTCAGGAAGAGTCAGATGATCTTACCCTGGACTCAAATGACATTGCCAATCCTGACAGTGCAGCGTTAGTAGCCACACACCATGAGAAAGATGCATTTTAGAGTACCTATATACCGGGAGAAAAGCGACATAAGGGGTACCGGACGCTCAGCTGATGGCCGCCATTTTCCTGCCAAATTCGCGCGCCCCCTGACTGAGACTCACGCGCAGGGATTCCGTTAGTTCATGTTTTTTTGCTGCAGAGAATGGGCGTGATGCCGGGCTGTTCTGCCTATGGGTGTGCCAATCGGCCGGAGAAAGGCTTTTAAGTGTTCACATTTCCATCTGATCCAGAAAGAAGGAAATTGTGGAGGAATAAAGTAAATCGTCTGGGGTGGGAACCAACTTCTAAATCAGTCCTATGTGAGGTATGGTATGCTTAATGAATGTTTTCAATTTGCTGGGATCTTGTTCCTCTCTGCCGTAGAAATAAAAGAATTGTCAGTGTAAGAGGGAACCACTAAAGTAGATAAGAGTATCAGGATGGTTAATCATTGAGAATGAATTTGCATAAGAAGTGATGATTCACAAATTCACGGTTTTTTCATACTATGTTGATATTAGTTGTATATGGTTATTTATGCATATCTTGCATATGTATTATTATACTTCCTGTTCATATGAGTGCATTGTGTTACTTGTGTATTACGCCTACATGGAAAAAAGTATTACCGAGTATTCACAAAATAATAGTGTGCTCTTCATACCAAGGTAGCCTACTACTACTATCCTACCTTTATACTATCGTATGTTACTGTACATATGTGTATGACGTTTACCTTTCGTGTGTTTATTGTCACATGTCTCGTGTTTTTACGCGTATTCTTACGTGCATTATCTGTACAGAATCTTTTGATGTGTATTCTACATGTACTCATATTATTTCGTGTGTTGTGACAATACGTGGAACACAGAGAGTGATTCTTTGTACAACCTTATAGGCTACTGTGTTCATAGTGTAAAAAACACGGAGACCACCTGTGACGAGTGCCTGGGAGATGTAATATCTTCACCCCATCAGACAGCTCATAAAGCAGCAGACCTCACTTTACTCAGGGAATACAAAAAAGGAAGACTTACTGCTGTGTCAGTTAAAGTATAAGAGATGCTGCATAAAGTAGAGCTGATGCTCAGGAAAGGTCAGTGTGATTTGACAGGAAGGGATAACATTAAGAAAACCCTGATGAATGAAGCAGTAAACCTAACCAAAAATAATGGTAATCCTACCTGTCACAACCTCAAAACAAACTTCTAAGCAAGTTTATCAATGCTCGCTTGCATTTCTACCACAAAAAGATTAATGAAGAAGACAAAAGAAACACACAGAAGAAAAATATAAAACTTAGTAGTAAAAGTGTAGCCGTGAGGAAACTTGTACAGAATGTAATCATCAAGTCCTGTCCGTCAACAGGTTACTGCTTTAGTATCAATCAATCAATCTGTCAGTTCCTGTGGCACCCCACGGGATACATAGGGCCTCAATGAACTCTCTCCACCAATATTTGTCTCTTGCCATCTCCTTCAGGTCCCACCGACACTCCTCTCCTGCTTCTTTTTTCATTGTCATAGTATAGTATATTGTTAAATATTCGCATATAAACATTGGTTGTAAGCATCCTGCTTCTCATTCATCACCTTCTCTTATATTATGCTTTCGTCAGTATTTATAGCAACTATCACCAGCAGGAGAGAGAGAGGGGACAGCAGGTCTCTGGGCAGGAAGTCGGTGAGCGCCGCGCGTTTGGCAGGAAAATGGCGTCCTATTGCGGACTTGTCGCTACTCTCAGTATATAGGTACTCTAATGCATGTCAGCGTTATGCATTCACGAAAGCATTTGAATCCGAGGTTCAGTGCACATTTTACCAGCCAATTAAGAACAAAGATGACTTCTTCAAAAGTGAAGCACGTTCAAGCAGCACTACTCAAAAGACACTGAAGAAGGATTTCCATCTCTTCTCACAACTTTTCATTCCTCGTCTTGTTAAATAAGGGAATATGACGTAATAGAATTCTTCCAGCATGAAAACAATCCATTCCCTGCCTTTCTGAGTGACAGTGGACAGCTTCTTGTAACCAAGAAATCTCAACTGGCTGAAATCCTTGAATCCAAAGTCAAAATCCCACATTTTGAACAAGCCACAGATGCTATTGTCATCGATGGCTCAGCATTAGTGAATGCCTTGCCACCCCAAGCATCAAAAACTTTCGATCAGTATGCCATGCAAGATGTTATTCCTGCAGTAAAGGCTTATGCCACAAAGTGCAACCGCTCAGATACAGTTCTTGATGTTTACATTGCATCTAGTATAAGGGCTGAGGCAAGAACAACGGGAGGGCAGGGACTGAGAAAGAAGATGACAGACTTCACCAAAACACCCCCAAAATGGCACAAGTTTCTGCGACACAACACCAACAATCATTTTTCAGCAGGTAAAATTGCTGGCGTCCAAACAACAAATACGATCGTTGTGACCAAAGGGGACAATGCACAGTTCAGTCAAATACTGTGTCAAAACAATGTAGCTCCCTTTACTCATGAAGAGGCAGATACACGAATGACTGTGCATGCAAAAGATTCAGTCCTAATTGGCAGCAAGATATTGCTAATTAAAGCAAATTACACACATGTGATTGTAACAGTAGTACTGTGTTTTCCATCCCTGAAAGAGCTGGGTCTTGCAAAACCGTGGATTACTTATGGTCAAGGACGAAGCCTTGAGATCTGCTCTGCATTTGGGCTAGAAAAAACACGAGGAATCCTGTTCTTCCATGCTTTTAGTGGTTGTGATGTAGTGTCAGCATTTCGAGGCAGAGGAATGATGTCTGCTTGGGCCACTTGGAATGTGTATGATCAGGCCGCGCCGTCTTCTCGAAACTTAGGCAAGATCCACCAATCATTGATGGCACTGATGTGCAGAATTTAGAGAAGTATGTAGTCAGGTCTAGTACTGCTGTAAGAGTTAACGAGACACGACTGGACTTGTTTGCAGGAAAACAAGTGACATAATTTTATTCCGCCAACCCAGGATACCCTTCTTCAACACGCAGAACGTGATTCCTTCCAGGAAGGATGCATATGGAGTCAGCCATCTGTATGGAGGCCACAGTACCTGAATTCTACTGACTGGGGGTGGACAAAGCATGGTGAGAGATGGAAGGTTTGCTGACAACTCTCCAACCTATTGCAAAGTGTTGCCAACAGCTGACGAAATGCAGATGTAAGACCGAATGTCATGGAATATGCAAATGCAACTGGTTTGGCCTGAGCTGCACTGAAAGTTGTAACTTTGTGTGCCAGTTCTAAGGTTCAATAAATACTCAGTGATGCATCCAGATGCCTACCTACTATGAAAAGTGAATCATCAAGTTAAATATTGGCCAATTGAGACATAGAATATCTTAAATATTTCAAAAATAATGAATGAATCCATCCTGCAAACCCAGATGTTGCGAAATTAGATTTTCCACGATTCCAAACATAAGAATTGGCTCCTCAAAGATTAATTTTGGACAGATTGTCTTGATTATATGAAGATAATTGCATCCAGTAGCCATAATTTGGTGGCCATCTTGAAAAATGGTGTCCATATTGGATTTTCAATTGGCTAACGTCAATTTCTTAATAAGCAGCCTACAGGTGAACCACATACAAAATTTCATGCTTGTATCACCATCTGAACGATTTTGACTTAGCTGCCCCACTATAAACAGAGTGGTTTATTATATTATGTAGTTTTCACAATTACCTGACTAACTGCGCGTAGATGACCGGTAGTCGAATACCCACTTCGGAATCCTGCCTGCCTAAGAGGTTGGTTTTCTTCCAAATTTGTTGTTAATTCTTTTCGTAAGGAATTTAGTGAAGAATCTGTAAATAATTGTCAGTAAGTTAATGAGTCAATAGTTACGAAGGTCTTTTGAGTCGCCTCTCTTGTAAAGCAAAATAACTATCGCATAACGCCATGTTTAGGGAACTTTCTTCTTTATACACTGAGTAAATAAGTGAGCAAGCCTGATTTGTACTTCTACTCCTGCATTCGACAGTATATCTGCGACTATTCCATCTTCTTCTGGGACCTTCCTTCTTTTCATGTTTTTAAGAGAAATGTTTACTTCGTCTGGTGTTATCTCAGGTATTTCACTTCTGTCAACTGAAACGTTAGCTATTGGTACTATTGTCTTTGATGTATACAGTTATTTGTAAAATTCTTCAACTCTCTTCATCATCCGTTCATGGCATTTAATGACCATCTTTTTTGTCTTTCAGTGATATAATTTGTTGCTTGCTAGTGCAAATTTCGGACCTGTTTCAGACTTTTTTTCCTTTGCTGATGGTTTCTACGATCTGATCCATGTTTCTCTTTCTTTTTTTCTTCCCTCTGTCGAATGTCGATAAGTGTATTTAATTTCGTTCTTTCTGTTTCATCTTTCTTTGTTTTTACTTTCATCTCCTTTCTTTTTTTCATGAGCTCGAGGCTCATTATTGAGTACTAGTAGGCTCTGGTTGTATTAGCTTTCTTTACTAACTACGCAGATGCTTATAGTGCTTTTTTAATCTGTCATTCAACTCATCAATGTCACACTCAGCTTAACTTAGTGCCTGAAATATGTTCGTTATTTCTAACTGAAACGCTGCGTTGTTTTCACTTATTTATATTGGGCATATCTTTTTACTTTTAATTAGCTTCATTCTTTTCTTGTGATATCTACCTATCTATCTATCTATCTATCTATCTATCTATATATATATATATATATATATATATATAGATAGATAGATAGATAGATAGATATAGATAGATAGATAGATAGATATCACAAGAAAAGAACGAAGCTAATTAAAAGTAAAAAGATATGCCCAATATAAATAAGTGAAAACAACGCAGCGTTTCAGTTAGAAATAACGAACATATTTCAGGCACTAAGTTGAGTGTGACATTGATGAGTTGAATGACAGATTAAAAAAGCACTATAAGCATCTGCGTAGTTAGTAAAGAAAGCTAATACAACCAAAGCCTACAAGTACTCAATAATGAGCTATATATATATATATATATATATATATATATATATATATATATATATATATATATATAACTCAATAATAAGCATATATATATATATATATATATATATATATATATATATATATATATATATATATATATTACTCAATAATGAGCATATATATATAGATATATATATATATATATATATATATATATATATATATATATATGGCCAACGGCCATACCACGTTGAGTACACCGCTTCCCGTCCGATCAGCGAAGTTAAGGAACGTTGGGTCTGGTTAGTACTTGGATGGGTGACCGCCTGGGAACACCAGATGCTGTTGGCATAACGTTCTCCCTACGTGTCAAGTGGGGTTGGTGGAGGATTAGTGCCCCTCCCTGTAAAACAATTAACTCTAAGCCCCTGGCCACCCCGTTTGAGATACATGGCGTCTGGCAATGAATGAAAATATATGTATGTATCATCATCATCAGCGATTGCAAGTCTACTGCTGAACAAAAACCTCTCCCAACCTTCTCCACGAATTCCTTGACTGAGCTAAACTCTACCATGTTTTCCCTACAAACTTCTCTATCTCATCTTTCCACCTGCTGCGCATTTCTGCTACGCTTACTATCTCATGGAGTTCAGTCAGTCAGCCTCTTGCTCCATTGGTTATCCCTTATTCTTGCTGCTTGACCTACGCACCTCCAATTCTGTTCTTTTCTAACTTCTATAATGTCTTTGACTTAAACCTGCACTCTCAAGCAAGTTGATCAATTCCTGTCTCTAAAAGATATTCCCAACACTGACCTTTCCATTGCCGTTTGAGAACGGATTAGTTGGTTTTCCATTGATTTTGTCAGTTTCCGGGTCTCACAACCGAACGTCATAGCTGGAATTAAACATTCGTTATATACTTTTTGTATCGTACATATTGGCAAACTACTTTTCATGAAGTCTCTATGTTTACTGAAAGCTTTCCATCCAGCTGTAATGTGTCCTTTTGTTATCATGGTCTTTCGTTAACCCTTCGTTAATCCTGTGGGGTATTCCAACGTGGTTAGTCCGGTGCGGTGTTACAACCACTGAGCTCTGTAATATGGAGTGGCTATCTCCGCCCCGGACGTGTGATTGTGGTGGCCATATTGAAACACCGACACTCAAATTCAAATTCAAATACTTTATTTCCCCTAAGCAGTGATTATTAATAACGAGACACTTTTTGCTTATAATACAAAAACATGTATGGATTATGATTTTTTTTCTTCCTAGTTAAACAGAATTATATTGGGAACATTTGGCCAGTGAGTATAAAACAACGCCATAGGTTGCTGCAGTGCAGAACTTACCCTTTATGCCACTATTCATGTCATGAAACCGAATGTCCAGATTGATAAAGTCCGGAAGAAACATGGAATATCTACAAGAGAGTATGAACAGCAGAGAAGAGGACATGGAGAGAAAGACTGGAGATAAGTGGGCCCATTTTAGTGGCCTCATTCATACAGGGATACTGGGGAAGAATCTACCCGCCCCACCCCAGGCAGCAATAATCTGATAGAATTAGCAACAAGATATATTTCTTACTTGTGAAATGTAATGCCATCTCTCACTGATGAATTCCTGTATCCATTTTTGCATCCAGAAGCTGCACAGCTGACCATGGCACTATATATTACGGAATCATCGGCTGCTTTAAAAAACCCAATGAACACCTCAGTTCAAAAACTGTAGGCATCAGGCGAGGTGTAACATGGCTGCCGCTACACCAGCGGCGCGCCGCCCTGGCGGCGGCTACATCAGTTACGCTGTGTTAGCATGAGATAGCCACTCCGTATTATAGTGCTCAGTGGTTACAACACCCCAATACAAAAATACATGTAGTGTTACTAACATGAAAAATATATTCACACTGCTGCTTCAGCATATCTCTGCAATCACTAATGAAATGCATTGTAGGTGGTGTTTATTAATGTATAATAATAAAATATAATAAATTATAATATCAGTAAAAAAATAACAAATGGACTCATATCTCATTTGTCAGGTAATCACGCACAGGAAAATACATTTTGTGATTTTTTAAAATCATTATAATGATAAACAATACAGTATGCAAAAATATGATAAAAAAAACAATGTATATCACAATATTATCTAAATGGTTAGTTTGATGGGGTGACTGGACACCCCAAGGGGGGGGGTGCAAAGTGCCCCTCTCTCTCACTACAGCAGAGGCAGGACTAAACCAATCCAAATGCTGCCTCCCCTCACTGAATCAGAAGAGTACTGGAACGGTGAGAAATATTCGAATTACCTGCTAGGAAATATGAGCTTTCAAAAAAAATTTGGGGTGCCAAAACACCCCATCTGACTAACGAAGGGTTAATTTAGTATCTCCTCCAAGTAATTCTACTGCTCGACTTCTTCAAGTATTTCTTCACTTATTCTGATGACGCTGCTTGGTGTATGTGAATTAATCAATACTTTAGTTTTACTTCAGTTCATCTTTAGTCCTACTTAGAGACAGTGCCGGTTCTATACTGCTCCAATTGGAGGGACAGCTTCACATATTGATGGGGTACAAAGGCGTACCTAGTGGGGTCATTTCTGTTTTCCTCCACGTCTCCCTTTCTCCCTTCCTCCATCTCTTCCTGTTCCTTCACTTCTCCCTTCCTCTGTCTCAGATTAGTGATATATCAGTAAGCTAAATTAACACACGTAAAAACAAATAATGCATTTTAAGTGCTACAAGAAAACTGCAAACATAATTTAAATAAATACAAAATCCTGTACAATGTAGAAGGCAAACGTGCAAAACTCAGATGAAATCTATCTATCTATCTATCTATCTATTGCCAGACGCCATAATCCCGTACGGGGTGGCCATTTGACTCTGAGTTACTTGTTTTACAGGGAGGGGCACTAATCCTCCACAAACCCACTTGACACGTAGGGAGCACGTATGGTTTGGTTATATGGTTACCACCCAGCGTTGTAAATGGTTTCTTGGCTTACAGGAAACCATTTGGCTTGTCACTCAATGTAAAGGCACCTGTAACGGAAAGAAATAATTATGATAATGACACTTCTCCATCTCTTTCTATGACTAATTCACCTGAAGATGAACATGAACTAAGAATCTCAACCATAGCAAGTAAATGGTGTTCACATTTTACATGCTATGAAAACGAAGACCTTGTTTTATTGTTAAAGAAAAAAAATTCCATTACAGCAATATAACACGTAAGTTGATAAAATAATAACGCACTAGCAAACAACATCAAGGCAGATTACAAGCAGGGAAAACAAAAAGACCTTTTTTGTTTTACTGATTTTACAAATTAAACAATAATACAGGATACGTAAGGCATAACGCAAAATTCCGTTTTCCATAAAATTGGGCAAATAACATAAAGGCAGAAATTGATGCCGCAGAACTTAAGATTCAATAACTTTACAGCACTAACCGTCTGCATATCAGGAAATGCTGTTCTTCCCATAAAATAAAGCAAACAGCAAAGTACAAACTTCTGCCATAGAACTTAAGATGCTTAGCTTATAGCACCAACCGTCTGCATTTTTTTTTTTTTTTTTTCAGAGCATCTTACATATTCATCCATGTTTAGACTTTTAGTTATTGTTTTTTCATGGGCCAAGATCACCAAATTATTCTGTCTGCCATGTTGCATACCGCGTCGGAAAGGAGTCAACACGTGAAAGCGTGGAGAATGAGCTCTCACATGATGCCGATGACACTCCAATAACTACGGCTGACATACACCTTATGCAGTTCAGGAAATGCTTCTTTGTACTCTTGCAAATATTTACATTTGGTCGATATGGAAGCATCACTGCAGCTGGAAAATTTCAAAAGTAACATCGGTTTTGCAACATGTATTTCATTTCTCAAACTCATAATCAGATTCTTTTTTATTAATGGTAAGTCTTTGCGAAGGGCCAAGAGAGCTGAAATCCAGAAATGAATTTGACGTAGGCAATAAGCAGGACACAGCTTTCATAATATCCAGGTTTTTCATAGAAAATCTGTTTTCCATTTCAGCTATTGCTCTGCCTAGGATGCTGAGAAGAGATCTCTTAAGAGACTGATAAGGAGTGATGGTGGGATTATCAGAATCCTTATGCTCAACAGTGGAGAGCACAATGCTTTCGGCTAGTTGCTTACTCAAGGTTCTCTTCCTCTTTGAAGGAGGGTTACATATAGAAGCCTCAAAATCATCAAACCAAGAATCACCTCGCAGACCTTTCAGCGTTTGTAAGCTGGTATCAATAACTTCCCTAGCACTGCACATATCAACGTACTGAGCCTGCAGCAAGGAATTGGCTGGTTTTAGAGAACCAAGTACTCGAAGAAGAAGCTGACCAGTAGCCAAAAAAATTCTCCTTTTTAGCTGTACTTGAAGGCCTGATGCTTCTGTACATACATTCATTGTTGCTTCTTCATCCTCAGAAACCTCAGACAGAATGTTGAGGATAGCATCCTTATTTTCTACTATGCACTTTGTCACATCATAATGACTTGTCCAACTGATTCCTAGGAGCATTTTTAGGGACTGAGCATTATAATTTTGTGCTACATAATGCCGATGGAAGAAAGAATGTAGTGAACTTGAAAGCTCTAAAAAGGACTTGACACAAGGTTCATGTTGTATAGCATGCGCAATAGCTAAGTGAAGCTCATGATTAAAGCAATAAATATGTGGAACATCTCTGCCAAGCTTTTTTTGTAACAATGCTTGTACTCCACCGTTGACCCAACTCATGACTGCTACACCATCATAGCACTGAAAGATTATATTGTCAGTACCGTAATCTCCATCTTGCAGATAGTTGAGTATTTGTGTTGTTATATAGTCTGCATTTAATTGGCTTAAGTCAAGCAAACCAATCAAATGTTCCTCAGGCAAAGCAGTGCGAATAAACCTCATTATAATGGAAAGATTCTCCACATTACATTTGTCTCTTGTTCCATCACTTGCTTTTAACTTCCTGCAAAACTAAATTAGCCAGTGTATCGATTACCTCATTTTGTATGTCCTTTGAAGTGTACTTGGCATTCTTGGGCACTGTCTTAGCTATCTCTGAACGTTTTTTGTCCTTAGTCAAGGTATACTCACAGAGATTCATAAAAAGCCCTGTGGAGATGTCTGTTTGTTTGTCTTCACTACTGTGAAATCTTTCATTGCTTCCACGTAAAGCAAGCTCATTGACAGATAAAAACTGTATTACTTCCCCTAGGCTTCTCACATAGTAGCGATTGCTCTGTATGTGTGTTGATCCTAAGAGATATGCAACTGTTTCACCTGTTGATTGTCCTTGTTTCATCTCTGCCCAGATGGCTGCAGCTTGCAAATGACAATGGCTTGATGCATGCTTGTTGAATCCTTTTCACATTCTAATGCAACGTTCCAATTAGAAAACCCTCGCTTAGTAAAAATTAAATCTCTGTCATTTGCCACACCATACTTGCGACAAGGGAAACAGAAGCATGCATCACGTGTTAGAGTATTCTAGCCATGGTCTCAAACTGTACCAGCTTGAATTGAAAGCCCTAGCATTCTGTCCAAACATTTTTTGGTGGGAAGGATTTTAGTACTGGCTGTGTTGGAAAGCATCACTGAGGTCATCCTTTGCAACGCTAGAATCATCGTATTTCCGACCTAATGTACTCCGAGAAGGACAAGCATTGTTTTCACCACAATTGGTGGAACTTGTGGAAGGTAACTCATAGCTAGCTGCATCTGTGGCTGGCTTAGGTTTACGAATCAAAAATTTTTCCATCAGGGAAACGTTACTGTACTGATAAGATGACCTTTATACTATAATACGAATGCAGTAAGATATAACAACGTCAATAAGTTCGGCATCCTACCCAAACCCCCGCTGACAGATGCCTCTGCGCAAAATTAGTTATATATTAACAGTTGTGGGCAGCACGTCAATAACTTTGAGAGTTGCCAGATATAAATTTTCATCAATTACCAATAACAATATTCTTGATAATTATTTAGAAATAAAACGTTTCATTAACCATTCATAATTCAGATCAGGAATAAAAATTACTTTAGAATTATTCTTATGTTCATTACAGTGTACTGTAGTTGTTGACAATAATGCATATTTAAACTACTGGGAGTTGTTGCCAACGTTCCACTCAGTGTTGCTACACGTACAGTACAATAATTATCGTATTGTTCGGACATTTACAAAGAGAACGATCACAGTGTTCTGCAGCACCTTTCATATATTGATAATTTGCAACTGGGGGGGAATCGAAAAATTTGATGGGGGATTGCCATCCCGTGCTCCTCTCTAAAACCGGCCCTGCTTAGAGACTTTCTCTGTACAAGTCATTTAACATTTATTGCAATTTCTTTGGTGTTTCAGAGATTACGACAATACAAATAAACTACCTCCCCTGCAAGTAAGAAGGTATGTAGCCTCCCTTGCATTATTTTACATATATTTTTTTTGGCAAATGCTCAGACGAAGTTGGGTCCACGGTGCCACTTCTCCATGCCTTTCCTCGTGCTACACGGGCATCTGGTAGCGCTCATGACTGGAATGTCACTCAGCGATATTGCAGAACTTCTGCCTATCAGAATTCTTTCATTCCCCGAACTGCATCTCTCTGGAACTCGCTTTCCCAGAGTTGTTTCCCTCCAAATTTCAACCCACAACTGCTGAAGTCTAACTACTGTTACAGATATTTTATGAACAGAGGAACCCAGTAATCTGGTGTATGGATTATTTTTTTTATTCACTTGCTTTTCCTTCCTCCGATCTGTTATTTAAAAAAAAAAAAAAAAATCGGCAAATTTTTAATGGTTTAGGTTTTCTCCATCTATGTTCTCTCCTTTGTTCTCCCAGTTTAGTTTTGTGAAAATACTTTCTAGGCATGCTGTAAATAACTTTTGTGAAACTGTATCTCCATGACGCACACACAACTCAATCTTGATTTTTTCCGAGTCTTTACGTAATTCAGCTGTTGCAGTAGCCTACTCTCTTTATATATGTTTTCGAGCAGATTTTCAATGTTCTCATTTACTTAAAGTTCATCCCTACAACTCGGCTAATAGGCTAACTCGGCAAGGCTTGCACATGTATTATGCCGAATTGTAGAGGTTTCACTGTATATATATATATATATATATATATATATATATATATATATATATATATATATATATATATATATATATATCATCCATCCATCATCCGATCCTACGTTGCCCCATGAGGAGCATAGGAGACCGGGGCTAGGCAAGTTGGTCCTGACATTTAAGATGAGAGTGACCAGCCTCACTCATCCCTGACTGGCATTACGTGAGAAATGAATCCCAACCATCCCTCGGATTTAAATCTTCACCGGCTCAATCCGATTGGAGTGCCTTAATTACCCACTAAACCACCAGGCGCCCAAATTTGGTTATATGGGTACCACCCAATGTAGTAAATAATTTCCTGATGTACAGGAAACCATTTGGCTTGTCACTCACTGTAGAGTCACCCACAGGCGGAAGGAAGAGGAAAGAATGAAGGAAAGACAGAAGAGGGAATGTAAAGTCACCCGTAGGTAGTAGGACGAGGAAAGAATTATATATATATATATATATATATATATATATATATATATATATATATATATATATATATATATATATATTTAGATATAGTAGAACCCCGGAATTCGTACACAATTCGTTCCTGGAGGCTGTTCGAGTTGCGAATTGTTCGAAAACCGAATCATTTTTTTCCATACGAACCAATGTAATTTACATTAATCCGTTCTTTAGTATGGATGAAACAGTAGATTTCGCCATACTATAACGAATGGCTAGATCGGAGACACGGGTTCCACTTTCAAACTTTGCAGTGAGTTTTTTTCAGCTCATTTGTTGTTCTCACTGCTTTTCTTTTAGCTCCAGGTGACTCACTAATCTTGTTAGGGCCCATGATTATGTAAAATTTTGTATCGATAATACGTAATTCATCACAAAGTTTAATCAAGCCTGTATGACTGATGCATAGCTGGCGGAAGACAAAGCCAGACTGGCGACCATGTGGCACTACGACGCCGCATCTCTTAGTGCTAATAACGGCGTCACTGTACGAAAACTGGAGCGATTTTTGGTCGAAAAAGATGTACGAAAACCGAGTTGTTCGAGTAAACAGGCGTACGAATTCCGGGGTTCCACTATATATATATATATATATATATATATATATATATATATATATATATATATATATATATATATATATATATATGTACTGTATATACTCGTATATCATCATCATCTGCCATTTGAGTATCCACTGCAGGACTGGCCTATCACGACCGAAGTGGGGACGATACAGCCAATGTATCTCAACCAATTGGCTTAGGCTGTCTGGTAGAGATTGTAAGGGTGAGAAGTGCTTGTACTGTAAGTGTGGTTGAAGTGTTGGAGTGGCTTTGGATGTGTGTGTAATCTGTGAACCAAGTGTAATTGGCCCGCGCAAGCCAACTGGGTACAAGTACTCATACTTAATAGTACGCGACACTGGTTCAGCCATAGCACCCTTTATGTCCGCCTTAGTAGTACGTGGCCGGAAGAACGATCCCAAAGTTTATTACCCTGGCCGGGTACGAACCCTCGTTCTTCAGTGTACAAAAATGCACACTTTACCACTGAATCACAGAGGCTCCATATATATATATATATATATATATATATATATATATATATATATATATATATATATATATATATATATATATATATATATATATATATATATATATATGTATATATATATATATATATATTCAAGGTGGTGTTCTATCGCCTTTGCTATTTATATTGGTCATTGATTACATTATGAAACGCGTTGGAACAGAAACCGGTGCAGGTATACTTTGGGGAGAGAACATGAAACTTTTGGATTTAGATTATGCAGATGATATAGTTTTGATTTGTGATGGGCCAGAAGAGATGCAGAGAGTGTTGGACTGTTTGCTGAGTGAAGGTCGCAAGGTGGGTTTCGTTATTAATTGTGGAAAAACTGAAATAATCAATATGAATATGGAAAATGCGCAGGAATGTGTAATTGGAGGTATGGTTGTAAAGCAAGTTGATAGGTTTAAGTATTTAGGTACTTATTTAGCCAAGGATGGTTCTTTGAACTTTGAATTCGAGGAAAGGTTAAAGAAGGCTAATCAGGCAATGGGAATGCTTAAAAATATTTGGAATAATAAAAATTTTTCTGTGCATACAAAAATCATACTTTATAAGGTAATGGTTAGGAGTATCTTAATTTATGGACACGAGTCTTGGTACAGCACAGTGACTATGGAAAATAAATTCTTGGTGTTTGAAAACAAAGCACTTAGAAGAATATTAGGAGTTAAGTGGTGGGAAAGGATACCAAATAGTAGAATTAGAGAAATAACGGGAGTGCAGCCGGTCGATGAATATGTTAGGTTCTCACGATGGAAGTGGCTAGGACATGTGTATAGGAGACAGGGAATAGTACGAGGTACACCAGGGTGGGTGGCACTTGGTAGGAGAGGTAGAGGAAGGCCAAAAGAGACGTGGGTGAGGACAATGAGACGGGAAGCTGGGGATGAGTGTTGGGGAGATCCTGAGGAGTTAGCACAAGATAGGATGTGGTGGTGTGAGTTCATCGAGGCCCTATGCATCCCCGAGGGTGCCACAGGAAATGATTGATTGATATTTATATATATTTAAATATATATATATATATAATGTATATATATATATATATATATATATATATATATATATATATATAGAGAGAGAGAGAGAGAGAAATAGATAGTTAGATAGATAGATAGGTAGATAGATTCTCACTCTCTCTCTCTTTGTATAGAGAGAGAGAGAGAGAGAGAGAGAGAGAGAGACAGAGACAGAGACAGACAGACAGACAGACAGACAAACAGATAGATAGATAAATAGATGTACATGTAAGAGCCGCATTGTTTGGTTGTTTGTTTGTCCTTCAATCACGCCCAAAGCAAGGGCCAGAGACTCACAGTCTCACATGTATTCTGTATCAGGGTGACCCAATGATTGTTTTAGAGGGTTCATTTGAGGTCACTGTTGGGGTGTTCTTCTTTTCGGCCCGGGCAACGGCGGGTACCCCTGCAGCCCAATTTTTGGCATGGAGACTCACATGACCTCCAGTTCGGACATAGGCTATATGAGGTTGACCTCCGAAGTCATTCGAGGTCACTTGTCGGAGGTCATTTAAGGTCACTGCTAATACACACTCGAATGACTGGACCCAGCAGCCCAATTTTTGGCAAGGAAACTCACATGGCGTCCAGTTCAGACATAGGCTATGGGAGGTTAACCTTTGAGGTCATTTGAGGTCACTGGTAATACATGCTAGAACGAGTGGACCCAGCAGCCCAATTTTGGGCAGGGAGATTCACATGACCTCCGAGGTCAGTTGAGGTCACCGGAAATAGTAAACAAGTGTAAAAGCTGAAATAGAAAGTTTTTGAACCTCTCATAATCCCTCTTCAAAAGCATAAGAGGTACATGGTCTTTCTGGAGTAGAAAGCTTGAACTAAAACGAATAGGATGAGAATGTTCACCTTTTTGGCCTGGCAATGCCTGGTACCACTGCTACTATATATATATATATATATATATATATATATATATATATATATATATATATATATATATATATATATATATATATATATATATAAACTTCCCACTCGGTTGTCCATGAGTTTATAGCTCCTTCTACCTGTTTTGTTGCTTCCATCTCCACCATAACTCCTCCCAGTTACACTGCTTATGGAGCTGTTGCCGTTCGTCCCATTTCTACTGTTTTTGCTCACAGCTCTACTGTTTTTGTCTCTAACTTCCCCTTGCTGGTCTCCTGTTTGGGGATCTGTTATTGTAATCGTAAGAGCTGTTGATTCCGTCTTTAAAACTCCTCTCCTGGGCTTTACTGCTCTTACCTGCGGAGAAGCCGAATGGTTTATAAATGGTACACCTGGGGGATCTTTTTTTTCTTTTTTCTCCCTTTCTCCTTCAAGGAAATTGCGAATATCTGCTATCGGAGAACTCTGAGCGATTTTCTTATTAAATACGAAATTGCTCACCTTGAAATTGAGTTGATATAACGTGTCAGTTGGTGCATCAGCTGACTAGAAGACGATTTTCAGTTAATTCTCTCCCTTATGGAGTTACTTTTCTCCTTTGAGGAGAGTTGACATATCTGCTCTTGGAGCTCGTGAACGATTGTCACATTAAATACAAACTTGCTCAGTTCGAAGTTTTGAGTTGATTTAACATGTCAACTGCTGGGTCAGCTGACACAACATATAACTATCAAGTGATTTTCAATTTCGGTTATAAAGAGAAATTTTAACGACTTTCTTATATAATGCAATGTTCCTTAGCCTGAAATTTTGAGTTGATTTGGCATATCAGCAGTTGCAATAGCTGATGCATAGTTTCCCCGTCGGTCTACGAGGACAGTCTCTTCTTGTTTTTGCATTACTCGTCCCGCTTCTGATGTTTTGGTTAATTTTTCTTTCTTTCAGCTCCATTGTTTTTGTTTCTGTCATTCATCCTCTATACGCTATTGGGGGTCCAGTGCTGCCTCCGGGAACACTGTTGATTATTATTTTTTCTTATGTGTCCGACTTTTGGCAAAAGCTTCAGGGCTTATCCCAAGGCCCAGTAGTCCTCCTACACACCTTCACATGTCACCACTTCGGCGCTAACATCCACCGTCCATATTGAATACATGCTGGTTCTGTTTCATACAGGATTGGTGTATTGGTAATAGTGGGGGTATTTTCACATGTCTGCGGGTCTTCTGGTAGATCAGTAAAGTCCGCTTTTATGAAATTCAAATCCTTAAACTGTTCCCTGCCCCAGCCGGCATTGGATCTTGGGTCCATCGGGACTGCAGGCCGCCTCTCTACCGATTCAGCCACCGTCTCCCTGGGCCAATTGCTTCCCCGCTGATATTCTTGGGTTTTATTCCTTGGCTGCATTAGTTCATCTTTATTTTCTTTTATTCATAGTTCTTACGTATTGCCGCAGTCTCTTTTGGTAATGATTACTGGCTTTATTTTTACGCCACAGTCCTGTATCGGGTTTCGCTGTTTTCAACGGTCCTGTTTCTGGATCCATTGCTCCCTCACAATTATAATCCTGGCTCTGTTTTTATCACCTAATCCTGTACCTGGTGTGTTGTTTTCTCCTGCTTCTGTTCCTGGATATATTGTTCATTCACGGTCCATTTCCTGGCCCTGTTATTCCCTACATAATGTTCCTAGCTCTGTTAATCCTTCACGGTAGTGTTTCTGCTTCTTGCCTTTTTTACGAGGTCTCGTACTTGTGTTTCAGTTTATTGCTTCTTGTATCTTTGCATTCACTTGAGAAAAACAGTAAGTTGAAGAGAACACATATTTCAACTCTGACTATTTGATTAGGATATATGGCGCTTGTATGCACTAGTGGTCTTTATATTTGAAAGTTTGTGTTAGGACAAATGAAGCTCTGAAGAGAAAATGAAGCAAAAATGATAATTACGGGTCCTCATTTTTTTTTTCTGCCATCTACGAAGTTTTACCAGTCGTTATTGATAACACGCTACATCCGTTTGAATATAACATTATTAGATTTATTAAATGTATTTGGTTGCCCTGGTGACACACTTATAGGAAAATATAATAATAATAATAATAATAATAATATAATGATAAAAATAATAATAATAATAATAATAATAATAATATTATTATTATTATTATTATTATTATTATTATTGTTGTTGTTATCATCATATTCATGATCATTATAACTATCATTGTTTTAGAGAGGAAGCTAGAGAGATATAGCTACATAGGTAGATAGACAGACAGATGGATAGCATGATTGATAGATTGCATTAATATCAGAATTACTATTATGATTATGATTATTATTACCTCGACCGGGACGGAGTCCGGCGAGGTACTGTTTTTGGTCGAGTTTCTTTGCTTGTTTGTTTCTTTTGTTGTTTGTGTCTATGTTTGTTAGCAACATTACGGAAAAAAGGCAGAATGAAATTAAATGAAATTTTCCGGAATAGTGGGCGCTGGTCGGAAAAGGAAGTGATTAAATATTGGAGGTAATCGAGTGATTCTGAAAGGTCAAAATCAAGGTCACGGATTTTCAGAGGGCTATAGCTTGAAACCAGTTGAAGATAGAGATACTTACTATTATCAGCATACAAGAACTCCTATATGGGCTTTCATTTGGCACCAAGACCTTTGACCTTGAGTGACCTTGAAAGGTCTAACTAAAGATCACGGATATTCAGAGGGCTATAACTCGAAACCGGTTGCAGATAGATATTTACCCAATGAATAGGAAGCCCCATTTGGGCTTTTGATTGGTACAATAACCTTTGACGTAAAGTGATCTTGAAAAGTCAAACTCATAGTCACGGATATTCATGGATATAACTCGAAACTGGTTGAAGACAGAGGTAAGTACTATTATGAACATACTGGAAGTCCCATATGGGTTTCTAACTGATACCGTGACCTTTGACTTTAAGTGACCTTAAAAGATCAAACTCAAGGTCACGGATATTCAGGGGGCTATAACTCGATACTGGTTGAGTCGGGCGAGATTTTTTTGTGCATGGCACCACGTATTATAATTATAATTATAGTTATAATAATAATAATAATAATAAAAATAATAATAATAATAATAATTATTATTATTATTGTTATTATTATTATTGTTGTTGTTGTTGTTGTTTTTATTATCAATATTATTAATATTATTATTATTATTATTATATACTATTATTATTATTATTATTATTATTATATACTATTATTATTATTATTATTATTATTATTATTATTATTAATATTATTATTATTATTATTATTATTGCATCCGCACTGGAGGCTATGTTTTACCCTGTGTTTGTTTGTTTGTCAATGGGGGCACCCAGGTGGTGGATGGGGCCACCCATCATCCAGTCACTCAATGTAGAGATGCCATATGAGCTCTACACTGAGTGACAAGCCAAATGATTTCCTGCACCCAGGAAACCATTTACTACGCTGGGTGGTAACCATATAACCAGGGTTTTTGGCAGGGTTAAGTGTCCCCCAGATTCTCCTATCTAAATCATTTAATCATGGCAATCATTTCAGAGAGCGTCGGAGGGCCCAATACCTGCCCAGGGCCCCAATCAAATGGGCAGATTCGCATGGCCACGTGGAATGCGAGAGGTGTGAATGAGGAGAGCAAGAGTGTGGAAGTGGTGAATGTGTTCAAGAGTGCGAGATATGCCGTGATGGCACCGTGTGATGTGAAGATGAAAGGGTGTGAATTGGAGGAATAGAAGTGTGAAATGTGTAAGATTGGTCATGAATGGGCGAGGAAGATACAAGTAAGGAGTTGCTTTGTTGATGAATGAGGTGTGGCAGAGTGGAATGAGGGACTACAGATGCGTCAGCTCGACGTGTATGTATGTCAAATTCAAGTCTGAGAAGGTGAAAGTGGCAGTGATTGTAGCATATGCACAGTGTGAGGACAGGAGTGAGAAAGACAGGTTTTGGGATGAGCTGGATGAAGTAGTGGGAGAAATGCCCAGGAGCTATACGAGGAAAGTGATCATAATGGGTGACATCAATGGAAGCGTAGGCACTGGTCCTTAGGATGACATAATGGGTTGTAATGGATTACCAGGAGAAAATAATAATAGGAGCAACTAAAGAATATGTGCTAGGAGAGGAGGTTGTGCAGTTGTAACTCGTATTTCAAACACAAAGGTGCACATAAATATACATGGCATAGAGGGAACGAGGATCATGTTGAAAGAAATCTGATTGATTATATGCTCGTAGAGAGGTCACTGCTGGGAATGGTTGCTGATACGAGGGCCATGAGTGGTCGATGTGGAGGTCTGTCAGATCGTATGATTGTGGTATGCAAGATCAAGCTGAGAGGAGTGAGGTGGATCGGGAGAGAGAGGAGCAGTCCGGGAGAAAGACTTAAAGTTGAGAAGCTGTGGATCAAAGAAATGGCAGATGATTACAGGACCAAAGTACAGGAGGAGTTACAATCAGTGAAGGGGAATGAAATGGACATGGACAGCCTGTGGAATGCATATAGGGATTGCTTAGTTAGGAATGCTAAAGAGGTGTGAGGTGTGGCAAGAGTAACAACAAAGAAAGGTACAGCATGGTGGGATGATGAGGTTAAGAGAGCAGTGGAGGAAAAGAGGAAGAAGTGGCTAAAGTGGTTACAGGGCAGGGGTTAAGTTGAAATAAGGACTGAATATACTGAGAGTAAGAAGCAAGTAAAGAGACCAGTGAAGAGGAAATAGAAGGAGTCAAATGATGATCAAGGAAGAAAAATGAATGCAAACTACCCTGGAAATAGGAAGTTATTCTGAAAAGAGGTGTGGAAATGTAGAAGTGAAAGTGGAAAGAAATGTGATTGTGTGAAGGATGTAGGTGGTAGATTATTAATCCATGGGGATGAAGTATGGACCAGATGGAAAGAACATTTGAAAGCCTGATGAATGGGAATACAGAGAGCAGAGCGGCAGTAAACATGATTGGTTCAGGGGGTGTGCAGAGACGGAATGCAGTGCCAGGAGACGTGGCACTCACACAGGTGAAGAGTGCTGTGATGTGGCAGAAAAAGTAAGAAAGCATGGATGAGTGAAACTGTGCCAGCAGAGTGGAAGAAGGCTGTGATTGTACCACTGTACAAAAATAAAGGCGAGCGAAGTGAGTGCAAGAATTATAGTGGCATAAGTTTATTGAGTGTGGTAGGGAAGGTATATGGAAGAATTGTTATAGAGAAAGTGAGAGAGATATCGGAAGTCTTAGTGAGTGATGAGCAGGGTGGTTTTAGGAGTGGCAGAGGGTGTGTGGATCAAATATTTGCAGTGGGACAGATAGCAGAGAAGGCTTGTGAGAAGAACAGTAAGGTGTTTATGGCATTCATGGATCTGGAAGAAGCATACGACGAAGTGGACAGAGAATGACTGTGGAAGGTTTTGCGCATGTACGGTGTAAACTGTAAGCTGCTAGGTGCCGTCAAGGGTTTTTATGATGGTAGTGAAGTATGTGTTACGGTTAATGGGTATCTAAGTGAATGGTTCACGATCAGTGTGGACGTGCAACAAGGTTGTGTGATGTCCCCATGGTTGTTCAATGTATATATGGATGGGGTGATGAGAGAAGTGAAAACACGAGTAATGGAGAGAGGGATGGCATTGGTAATGAATGGTGATGGATGGAATATCTCAAATTTGTTGTATGCCGATGATGCAGTACTGCTTGCAAATACCGGACAAGAACTTGGTAGGCTAGTGTAGAGTTTTGTTGATGTCTGTGAGCGTCGTGCCTTGAGAGTAAATGTAGGAAAGAGTAACATGATGGTTACTGAGAGAGAAGGTGACTGTCAGTGCGATGTTACAGTGAATGGGGAGAGACTGGAATTGGTGAGAGTTCAAATACCTGTGTACAGTGCAAGATAAGAGTGGAAAATGTGCAAAAGAAGTTGCAAGTAGAGTGACACGAGGAAGAAAAGTAGCTAGTGCAATGAAGACCTTGATAAGAAACAGAGGCTTGAGTGTTGCAGCTGCACGAGGCTTACATGAAGAAGTGTTAGTGCCAACTTTAACATATGAATGTGAGACTATGGTGTGGCACGAAAATGAAAAGTCAAGAGTAAGAGCAGTGGAGATGGGACTGCTGAGGAATGTATGTGAAGTACAGAGCGTGGATTGGATATGAAATAATGTGATTCGTGAAAGGTGTGGAGTGAGGAAGTCTGTGGACACCAGAATCGAAGAGAGTGTACTGAGGTGGTATGGTCATGTGGAGAGAGTGGATAACAATAGAGTGGTGAAAAAGGTATATCTGAGCGAATTTGGAGGGAGGAGGCGACGTAGGCCAAGGAAAAAGTGAAGAGATATGGTGGATAAGTGTGTGAGGAAGAGAGGTTTGGAAGTCAATGAGGCTAGAGAACTGACAAGAGATCGAGCCGGCTGGATGAATGTTGTGAGGAGAAGCGCATGATCAGAGATTTGGCACCCTTTTTTAACGGGGCAGCGTCCGGATTGACTCTATCGGATACGTTTATGTGAAGCTACGGATCGTGATGAATGATTTTTGGCGTATACGATAGAGCCAGGACTCCGGGGGCTTGAATGATGAGTGTGGAAGCGTGGCCCTTTGGATTGGGCAAATTTGGCCTGTCTGGACATTGCTACTCCTCACCCTGCTCTAGCGTAGGAAAGGAGGTCTAGATGCTGCTGTTGCTGCAGATGATGATGATGATGACGATGACGATGACGACGACGACGACGACGACGACGACGACGACGACGACGACGACGACGATGATGATGATGATGATGATGATGATGATGATTATGAACCCATGGAGATGAAGTAAGGACCGGATGGAAAGAATATTTTGAAAGGTTGATGAATGGGAATACAGAGACAAGAGCGGCTGTAAAGATGATTAGTTTTGGGGGTGTGCAGAGGAGGAATTCAGTGCCAGGAGACGTGACACTCGCACAGGTGAAGAGCGCTGTGAAACGGCTGAAAAATGGGAAAGCATCTGGGGTTGATAAGGTGCATGCAGAGACGCTTAAATGTAGTGGAGAGAGTTGAATGAAGTGCTTGTTGGAGATATGTAAGAAGGAATGGATGAGTGAAACTGTGCCTGCAGAGTGGAAAAAGGCTGTGATTGTACCACTGTACAAAAATAAAGGTGAGCGAAGTGAGTGCAAGAATTATCGTGCCATAAGTTTATTGAGTGTGGTAGGGAAGGTATATGGAAGAATTATTATAGAGAAAGTAAGAGAGATATCAGAAGTCCTAGTGAGTGATGAACAGGGTGGCTTTAGGAGTGGGAGAGGATGTGTGGATCAAGTATTTGCAGTGAGACGGATAGCAGAGAAGGCTTGTGAGAAAGACCATAAGGTGTTTATGGCATTCATGGATCTGGAAAAAGCATACGACAAAGTAGACAGAGAGGGATTGTGGAAAGTTTTGCGCATGTATGGTGTAGATGGTAAGCTGCTAGATGCTGTCAAGAGTTTTTATGATGGTAGCGAAACATTTGTAAGGGTTAATGGGCATCGAAGTGAATTGTGCACGATCGGTGTGGGCATGCGACAAGGTTGTGTGATGTCCCCATGGTTGTTCAATATATATATAGAAGGGGTGATGAGAGAAGTAAAACCACGAGTAATGGAGAAAGGGATGGCGTTGGTAATGAATAGTGATAGATGGAATATCTCAAATTTGTTGTATGCTGATGATGCAGTACTGCTTGCAAGTACCAGACAAGAACTTGGTAGGCTAGTGCAGACTTTTGCTGATGTCTGTGAGTGTCGTGCCTTGTGAGTAAATGATAATGAGAGAGGTGACTCCCAGTATGGTGTCACAGCGAAAGGAGAGAGACTGGAACTGGTGACAGTGTTCAAATATTTGGGTACAGTGAAAGAGAAGGGAGGAAAATGTGCAAAAGAAGTTGAGAGTAGAGTGACACAAGGAAGAAAAGCAGCTGATGCAATGAAAGCCTTGATAAGAAACAGAGGCCTGAGTGTTGCAGCTAAACGAGGCTTACATGAGGGAGTGTTAGTGCCAACTCTAACATATGGGTGTGAGACTATAGTGTGGCATGAAAATGAAAAGTCAAGAGTAAGAGCAGTGGAGGTGGGACTGCTGAGGAATGTATGTGGAGTATAGAGGGTGGATAGGATACGAAATAATAAGATTTGTGAAAGATGTGGAGTGAGGAAGTCTGTGGACACCAGAATCGAAGAGAG
>NC_137053.1:28518086-28548086 GCF_032717465.1 Coenobita brevimanus | reverse complement strand
GGTACTACTGTACTGAAATGGCCAGAAAACGAACCATTCCTTAAGTCCATTTTTTTCCCCCTAGCCCTAGAGAACTTCATCAGATTCACGCGCCGCTTTGGTGTCTCACATTGTTTTCTTCAAGCTGAGGGAAGTTTTGCTTCTAGGAAACCTTTCCAGGCTAGGAAATGGATCCAAAATTGTTTTCCATCCCGCTGTGAGGAAATGGTGGGGGCCATTTACTGGGGAAGGACGTAGCGGGTGGTCCGCGTAATAGGATTCACAGCTTTCTGAAATTCGGAGCCCAGATGTACTGTATAACGAATTCGTTCCGTACTGCTTTGTTAATTTAGCCTCTGAATGCATTTGTGGTGTAGAGTATGCAATATTATGTTACCTAACGAGGTACTGAACATTCTGTGATGTCATTATAGTCATAATATATCAAAAACTTCCCTTCGTATGTATTTACTGTTGTATTAACGAACACCGTACTGAATATTCTCTGTTGTCTTTGTAATCTTAGGATATTAAATGCTTACCGCCCACGAGTAGTGTGAGCATTAAGTTCAGATGTTTTTTTCTTTCACCAGCACAGTCGCTGCACGCAGACTCCCTCTCCTCCCCTCATGCTCGAATTATCAGAGATTACGAGATAATACCCTCTGCAGAGTCATTAATACTATGAGGTGTCATTACGGTGCACTACAATTTGTACCACAGGACGTAGAGATATATATTATTTATCATAGTACTGTAGGCCAGACATTAGTCAGTAGCAGTACTGAGGTATTTGCAAAGCCATGTCGGTATTGCCTTTATTAATTTTGTTTTTAATTAACAGAACAGAGGAAGGAATAACAAATGAATATAAAAACAATCCATACACCAGATTACTGGCGTCCTCCATTCTTGATAATTATGTAGCAGTCGGACATGACCCGCTGTAGGCTGAAGTTTGGGGGGAAGCGAGTTCAAAAGCGATGCTGTTCGGAGTATGAAGCCATTCTAATAAGCAGAAGTTCTGCAATATGGCTGTATGACATTCCAGTCATGAGCACTACCAGATGCCCGTGTTGCACGAGGGAAGGCACGGAGAGATGGCGCAATGCGCAACTTCGTCTGAGCATAGGCCATAAAAATATTTGTAAAATAATGCAAGGGAGGCAACCTTCCTTCTTACATGTAGGGGAGGTAGTTTATTTGTAATAGCAGGGTTATTGATAATTCCAACAGCTTTGTTCTGAATGTTGTCTGGTTGTCTTAGTGTAGCCTCTCCACATCCATTCCACAAGGGTGAGCATAATCTACCTGAGAGTGTACAAGACTTATAAATTATAGCTAACTGCTCGTCAGTGAAGAAGTTACAGTCTCTACAATAATCTAAGTTTCTTTGAGGCGGATGTAGCAAGTGATCTGACATGAGAGGTCCAGCTGAGGGCATTGTTAAGTAAAACACCGGGAATTTCAATACTTTTGGAGATGGGAATATTAGTATCATTGAAGGTAATATACGAATCTGGCAATATCTGTCTATTAGTAAATTGTATATACTTGGTTTTACTACCATTAAATGAGACAAGGTTGTCTTGTCCCCATTCATTGATCAAAGATAAGTCTTGATTTATGGAGATGGCTGCTCTGAGTTGAGAGTTAGAGATATTAAAGTTTGTGAATGGGTGCTTGAGTGTGAATGAACGGTGAAGTGTTGAGTCATCTGCGTATGAATGGATGGGATTGTGGGTGACACATAAGAGATCGCTAATATGAACTGGGAATAGGGCTGGCGCCAGAACTGATCCTTGTGGCACGCCAGTGTAAACTGAGTCGAAATTGGAACACACATCTTCTAATTTTACTCTTATTTTTCTGTCGCAGAGATATGAGGAAAGCAGAGAAACAAAGACGTTAGTCCATAGCAAGGGAGTTTGGACAGGATGGAACGGTACCACACTCTGCCAGCATCTAAAGGGCTACTGCACGAATTTCTCCATGCTGGTCAGTTGATTGATGGATGGCATGAGTCAGGAGATTGAGTATATGAATGGTGGATCTTTCGTGACGAAAACCATATTGTTTATCGTTAATTAAGTTGTTGGATTCTAGGTGTTTAACTCTGTGCTTATTAATTACAATTTCAAATACTTTACCAAGAGAAGGCGTGATTGCTATTGCTCTGTAATCAAAGGGGTCAGAGGTACTTCTTTTCTTTGGAACTGGGTGCATATTGGCTTTTTTTCCATGAATTATGGAATGAAGAAGTAAGTATGCATAGTCTGAATAATTTAGCTAGGACAGAAGCAAGTTCTGGGGAGCACTTTTTCAAACCAATTGGAGGAATTCCATCTAGGCCTGGGGCTGTGTTGGTTGGTAAATTGTCTATGATGGATTTTACGTATCTAGTCTGTATTTTAAGTGGAAAAATTTAGGTAAAGTCAAGTTCTAGTACAGGATGTTGTGGCTGATATCCACTATGGTATAATTTCTGGCAAAGGTTCTGGCAAAGATGTTCACTTTACCACGTGGGTCATTTGTAATGTTACCGTCTGAAGATTTTAGTGGGGGGATGGTCGATGACTTGTTAAGTTATTAATGAAAGAACTGAGAGCTGACCAGAATATTCTATTGTCATTATGACTTAAGTAGTTTTGATGCTTGGTTTTGAAGAAAGTTTGATTTAGCGAGATTTATTACAGCTTT
The DNA here is from genome assembly GCF_032717465.1 of Coenobita brevimanus. Classification (NCBI taxonomy): domain Eukaryota; kingdom Metazoa; phylum Arthropoda; class Malacostraca; order Decapoda; family Coenobitidae; genus Coenobita; species Coenobita brevimanus. The sequence continues at coordinate 28,545,407 of NC_137053.1, read as the reverse complement.
TGCATGGTATCTAGCAATTTTAAATTGACAGACTGATTCAAATTTTTAAATTTTTAATATGAGATATATGCTAATGAATATTGGTCCGTTGCTTTGGCATAATTGCTATCAAACCGTTTTGGATAGTTCGATCTTTTAGTGAAATGTTGACTTGGTATGAATAAATCCATATCAGCTAGTATTAAGTCATTAATGTGGGACTGGGTAGAAGTGATATCACTGGAGAAGAAAGACTGCCATGGAATGTCAACAAGATAATTTTTGAATACATCCCAGTTTGCCTAATCAAAGTGCCATCGGGTCACCCTGACAAATTCAGAACGGGGAGGTTTCGGGGAGCCGACTAATGAGGCTTTGATGAGATTGTTGTTGGAGGATCCAAGTGGTGACAGCACTTCTATCATGTATTGATCTGGATTATTTGTCAGTATTAGATGCAAGAGATAGGCTTTATGGTCAGAATTATCTGGTATTCTGGTTGGTTGCTTTACCAACTGCGTGAGATTAAACGATTCATTATAAACACTGCAGCTTAAAAGTCCAATTAGCAGATTCATCATTTCTAGTGGAACATGATATTTACAATTATGATCATTGATACTGCTCCATATTTGTAACCCCCTTTAGTCTGATAATGCCGTTTTGATTTTATTTTTGCTACCTTCTGGCTATTTTACTCAGCTTATGAGCCAAATTACGAACTGGATAGGCTTGACATAGCATTTATTAACTCCTCCATGTAGGTGTTCCCCATGTTGAATACAGTCATCAGTTGATGACAAGAAAAAATTTGTTGTTCTTGCTTCATGGAAATATGCCTTGATATATATATATATGTACATGGATGGGGTAATAAAAGAGGTACAAGGTAGGGTAGTGGATGTTGGAGTGGCCCTGGTGAGAGAGGATAGTGTTTGGAAACTCCCTGTACTGTTGTTTGCAGATGATACTGTGTTGTTGAGTGAAGATGAAGGGGAGCTGCAAGGCTTGGTGGATGAGTTTGAGAGAGTGTGTAAGAAACGGAACCTAAAGGTGAATGTAGGGAAGAGTAAAGTGATGGTCTTTGAGAGAGGTGAAGTCAGTGAATGTATAGAGAGGTTGGATGGTGAGGAATTGGAAAATGTGAGTACGTTTAAGTATTTGGGTAGTGTGATGAGTAAGGATGGAGGTTTGGAGGGTGAAGTGCTTGAAAGGGTACAGCAGGGAAGAAAGGTTGCTGGTTCCTTGAAAGCAGTGATAAGAAACAGGGAAGTGAGCATGGAAGTAAAAAAGTTACTACATGACAGTATTGTGATACCAACTCTAACGTACGGAAGTGAAGCTTGGACGTTGTTGGAAGGACACAAGTCAAGAGTGAGAGCAGTGGAAATGAGTTATTTAAGAGGAGCTTGTGGAGTCACGTGGAGAGACAGGCTGACGAATGAGGATATAAAGGAGCGTTGTGGTGTTGATGTGGATGTGATAGGAAGCGTTGTGAGGAACACACTGAGGTGGTTTGGCCATGTGGAGAGGATGGAGGGTGAAAGACTGACGAAGAGAGTGTATGTGAGTGAGGTGGAGGGTGGAAGAGGGAGGCGGAGACCGAGGATGAGATGGAGGGATGGGGTGGAGAGGTATATGAGAGCGGGGGCTGTGAGTTGGGAGCAGGGTAGTGAAATGGCGGGGGACAGGGCGACTTGGAGGCGATTTGTTTGTGGCCACCCCAAACGGGATTGAGGCGTCTGGCAATATATATATATATATATATATATATATATATATATATATATATATATATATATATATATATATATATATATATATATATATATATATATACCCTGAATATTGGGTCTGTGAATGTGCGTGTATGTAGTACGATTGAGGCTAAAAGGGAGGAGATTGGGAGAATGTTTGTGAGAAGAAAGTTGGATGTGTTGGCTTTGAGTGAAACGAAGATGAAAGGGAAGGGTGAGTCTACGTTTGCAAGTGTGAATGGAAGATTGTCAGGTGTTCATAGAGGAAGGGCAAGAGAAGGTGTGGCCTTGTTAGTGAGTCAGGAAGTACAGCAGTGTGTGATTGAATGGAAGGAGATGTCATCGAGACTGATGTGAGTGAAAGCGATATTTGAATGTGAGTTGTGGGTGTTTGTGAGTGCATGTGGGCCTGGTAGTGAAAGGGATGAAGAAGAGAGGGAGTCTTTCTGGAATGATGTTGATGAGTGTCTGCAGAGTTTTGGTGCGAATGTGAATGTGGTAATGATGGGAAATCTGAATGCTAGAGTGGGAAATGTAACAGTTGAAGGTGTAGTTGGTATGCATGGTGTGACTGGAAGAAATGAAAATGGGGAACGAATGATAGGGATGTGCGTTGAGAGAGAGATAGTGATTGGAAATACCCTGTTTGAGAAGAAAGATATTTATAAGTATACATGGGTGAGACAGGAGGGTGGAAGGGTTGTTGACAGCGCATTGATGGACTCTGTGGTTGTGTCTAGGAATGTAATAGGAAGATTGTTGGATGTGAGAGTTCTGAGAGGGGAGGGTGGAGGTATGTCTGACCACTACCTGGTGGAAGGAAAGTTAAGAGTAGGTAAGAGATGGGTGAGAGCTAGGAGGGTTAAGTGTGGCAGGGAGGTTTTGAAAGTGAGTGAGTTGGATAAAAGAGAGAAAATGATAGAGTATCAGGAGAAATTGAAAGATGAGTGGAACGCAGTGAAAGATCGGGAAAATGGCAGTGTGGAGGAAGAATGGCAGTTGTTTAAGAGTACTGTAGTGGGGCATGCGTAAAAGTGTGTGGTGTGAGACGTGTGGGTGGTGATATAAGAAAAGGAAGTGAATGGTGGTGCGAAGAAGTAAGTATGGTTGTGGCTGAGAAGAGACGTGCATTTGACGTGTGGCTGCAGAGGAAGGATGAGGTGTCATATGAGAGGTATAAGGAAAAGAGGAATAGGGAGAGAAGATCTGTGCGTGATGCTAAAGTGGTAGCAGATGAGAGGTTGGGTGGGCAACTGACTGAGAATTTTCAACAGAATAAGAAAATGTTCTGGAAAGATGTGAAAAGAGTGCGAAAGGGAGAGTCTGGGAAGGAAGAGTGAGTATAAGCAGAGGATGGAAGGATGTTAACTGAGATGGATGCAGTATGGAAGAGATGGACAGAGTATTTTGAAAGATTGGTTAATGTAGAGGAGGAAAGGGTGGCTGGGATTGTGGCGGATGGAAGGGTGCAAGGAATAAATGTGCTGGGAGAGTTGAATTATTCTCTCTGATCACGAACGAGGAAGTGCAGGAGGCAGTAAAGGAGATGAAAACAGGGAAAGCTTCAGGTATGGATGGGTGTGCTGTGTAATGCCTGAAGGGTGGTGGAGTGACTATTGTTGACTGGTTAGTAAGATTGTTGAATGTGTGCTTTGTGAAAGGTATGGTGCCAGTTGACTTGGCAAGTGCTTGTGTGGTCCCGTTGTATACCTGTAAAGGCAAGGGTGATAAGTATGAATATACTAGCTTTAGGGGTATAAGTCTGCTGAGTGTTGTAGGCTAGGTGTATGGTAGAGTGTTAATTGAGAGAGTTACAGAGGCTACAGAGGGAGTGATTGGTGATGAGCAGTGTGGCTTTAGGAGAGGGATGGGATGCGTGGTTCAGGAGTTTGCTGTGAGACAAGTGTGTGAAAAGTATTTAACGAAAGGCAAGGATGTGTTTTGGGCATCCATGGATTTAAGGAAAGCGTATGATAGAATTGATAGGGATTCTTTGTGGACTGTTTTAAGATTGTATGGAGTTGATGGTAGGTTACTAAAGGTGGTGAAAAGTTTTTATGTAAAATAGTAGGACGTCTGTAAGAGTGGGAAATACTGTGAGTGATTGGTTTCCCGTGAGTGTGGGGCTGCAGCAGGGATGCGTGATGTCGCCTTGGTTATTTAACATTTATATGGATGGTGTTGTAAGGGAGGTGAATGCAAGAGTTTTTGGTGGAGGTCTAAGTCTGGTGAATGTTGATGGTAGAGAGTGGAATCTGAAGCAGCTGCTGTTTGCAGATGATACTGCACTGGTGGCTGATTCAGAGAAGAGATTGAGACAGTTGGTAGAGGAGTTTGGAAGGGCGTGTGAAAGGAGGAAATTGAAAGTAAATGAGAATAAGAGTAACGTGATGAAGTGTACGAGGTCGGTAGATGGTAGGGGGATGAATATAGTTTTGAATGGTGAATTGCTTGAGGAGGTAGAGTGTTTTAAATATCTAGGGTCACATGTTGCTGTGGATGGAAGAATAGATGCAGAAGTGAAGTTTAGAATAAATGAAGTAGGAAAGGTGCTGTGAGGAATGAAAAAGTGTTTAGATGTCGTTCACTTAGAATGGATGTAAAAAGAAGGCTGTATGAGGGTGTTGTGGTACCGACTGCGCTACATGGGGCTGAAACATGGAATATGGTTGTAGCAGAGAGGAAACGCTTGAATGTAATGGAGATGAGGTGTCTAAGGAGTATGTGTGGAGTGACGCGTATGGATCAAGTGAGAAATGATGAAGTGCAAAGGAGAACTGGAGTTGTTCGGATGATGGCTGATCGAGTTGAGCAGAGGTGGTTGCGATGGTTTGGGCATTTGTAGGGAATGGATAACGAGCGATTGGTGAAAAAGATGACTAGATCTTATGTGAGAGGTGTAAGGCTGAGAGGGAGGCCATGAATAGGATGGATGGACAGTGTGAAAAGAGCATTGGATATGAGAGGGATGTCTGTTGAGCAAGGAAGAGTGGCTGTGCGTGACAGAAATAAATGGAGAGAAATTGTGAATGAATAAATGATGATGCAGCCCTTGGGAGATATTCTCCTGCATTTGGTCTGATCAGCTAATCAGGTCAGGTGTGGGTAAGGAGATGGGTCTGTTTTGACGTGGCAGGGGTAAACCAGCTCTGCTGTCGGGCCCTGCTGCGGATATCACTGATTGCACTGCGCAGTTGACCCTCGTGGGTGTGGTGTGGTGAGGATCTGTCCCTTCTCCTCTTTGGGGTTAAGATGCGAATGAATGTGTTTGAATGGACAAGTAAATGGGGAGTGTGTCGTTCTGTCTCGGCTACCTCCCTTTCCTTGGGGGAAGCAGCCTAGGAATATATATATATATATATATATATATATATATATATATATATATATATATATATATATATATATATATATATATATACATGTGTGTGTGTGTGTGTGTGTGTGTGTGTGTGTGTGTGTGTGTGTGTGTGTGTGTGTGTGTGCATATGCAAGGAAGAAGAAGCCAAAGGCCAGGAGCCAGCAAACCGTTTCTTCCAAAAAAAACAAAAACAATACAACAGAGAGCCAAATTAGAGATCCGTTTATTTCGAGATGCCTGGACACACTGCGTTTGAAAGACTGAAAATCATAGGAAGTAGGAAATACAGTTTGTTTAACTGGGATACGTCATCTTGCTCGGCCACACCCAGCCCTTGTCGTCTGTCTGGGTTGTAATGTGCTGCGCCGACTACGCAACTGTACCTCTGATCCAAACACAGCTGGCGAGGCGATGAGGCGCAGGTGATTGCGTCAGGCATGATACCATGATTTCCTTACCTGACTGTACAACATCCCTTCCCTCCCCTTCCATCCCCTTCCGTTCCCACTCTCCACACATATGTATCTCCATTCTCATACGTGTTCACAAACACTTTCTTATTACCAACCCCATCCATATTTATCCTGTGTGTGTGTGTGTGTGTGTGTGTGTGTGTGTGTGTGTGTGTGTGTGTGTGGCTTTATTACTCTTCCATCATAACACGTTAGTTTAATAGTCTCATTATTTTAGTACGACAACTACTTATGACGCTAATGTCTAATCAGCAAAGTTGCTGCCCGTACACCATCGGAGTTATTTTATCTACGAGGTGAATATCTTGAGGGATAGTTTGGCTGCACCAAGGGATGTCATGTTACGTCAAATATTAACGTTAATGTGTATTGTTTATTTTATACGGGAAATTCTGCTACATGAAAGGAGCGCTGTTCTTGGTCAAATTTTATTACTAATTTGTACCTTTACTCCCAGTTCTTCATGTATGCAAAAGGTGAGCTCTGGAACTGTCTTCCTTTCTCTGTATTTCCTGCTGCCTATGATCTTCAGTCTTTCAAACGCAGTGTGTCCAGGCGTCTCGGAATGAACAGATCTTTTATTTGGTTCTGTGGTATTTTGTTGTTTATTTTTTTCTTGAAGGGGACAATTTTACTGGCTTGTGGCCTTTGGTTTCCTTCTTCCTTGCATAAAAAAAAATATATATATATTTTTTTTTCTGCAGAAAATGATTGTCGGGTACCTCGGACCGTAGTGTACGTGGTGTGTGTTATGACGGATAATACTAAAAAAAAAAAAAAAAAAAAATCACGTTAGCACTCCTTTAATACTGGTGAGACTTTGCTGCATATCGATGTAAGGTCCGATTTCATTACCAGTTTACACTTTCTCAGTTTACTGAAAGGTGAGGTCTGTGGCACAATGAAGTCTGATATATATATATATATATATATATATATATATATATATATATATATATATATATATATATATATATATATATATATATATATATATATCAAGGACATTGTAAAAACTTTTGCAACAAAATTATTTTGCAAACAGAGATTTTGTATATGAATGACAACTGTGTGAGAAATGGACATATCAGGATATCATATTTTGACAAAAACGTAAATAGTTTTATCTTTGTGAGATGTGAATGCAACCATTAATGTATGGATGGGTAGCTTTTGTGATAAAACAGTTTTATGTCGTCCATATCGAATTTCTTAACTAATGTGCATGGCATGGGTACTGAGATAAGTGAAATTTTCAACAATCTCCTTCCACCACCGGCAGAGCAGGTCTGGCTGGCGGTAGACTATAGGGCCCTCCCGGTTGTAATCAAGTGACTTTATCGACAGCGTTAACTGCAACCACAGATCGTGTTCGCCACCGGAGAAAGGTTCGGTCTTACATTTTGCTCATGTCCGTGGTCTTAGTTCCAATTGGAAATATGTTCACTACTTCCTCCAGTCTGTGTCCCCTCTAGCCCTGTTCCTCACAGAAACTCAAATCTCACTCTCTACTGACTTATCCCATTTTCCATGTTACCATTTCTCACAAACTTCCGTAACAAGGATGGCACCTGTTGTTATATCAAAGTTGAATATGCAGTTGACACTGACTTGAACTTCAGTTCAGCTAACTCTGATTACGCATTATATAAAGTGAATTACCTATATGTAGCCAAATATATCTGTATAGCTTATCGCTCCCTCAATCCTTCTTCAGATCCATATCCACACAGTTGACCAATATTAACCACACCCTTACCACAAAAATTACTGTTTTAGATTATTGTAACGTCCATAATGTAGGATGGCATGACCAAGGAGGCAGCAACCATAGTGGTGTCACATGCCACCCTATCCACATTGCCATTCGCCATCTCTGTCATCTACACCACCCTTGCACATGCACAAGAGATGGATGAGGAGTTGGTATCCTTACGGCACAACACTACCGCCCTTCAGCTCCAGCAGTTCCCTATCCTCGGCTCCCCATATATGCCCTGGTGGGGCATATCCTGTGGCCAACCGCGCCCATACATTCCACCACAATTCCTTCAGCAGTTCCCCCATCACATCCACACCTTGGCTCACCCCTGGATTCATGCCACCCTGTGTCTCTTCTGCAAACAAGCTTGTATAGCCAGGAATGGAGAAGCAGATCAAGCAATGGGCCAGTGAATGCGTCAGCTACCAAGCATAAAAAATCCACCTGTTTGTCAAGTCTCCCATTGGCACTAAACCCACGCCCACCCAACTCTTCCACACAGTCCATGTCCACATAGTTAGGCCGCTACCAATCTCCCAAGGCTGTAAGTATATACTCGCCTCCAGCGATTGACCAACTAGATGGGTCGAAACCATTCCCATGCAGGACAGCACGGCGCCTTGCACTTCTTATCACTTCACAGCAGGTTGGGTTGCCAGGTTTGATGTCCCCCATACAGTCATTATGAACCTTGGTGCACATTTTGAATCACACACCTGGCAAGATATGATACAGATCCATAACATGACACTACGTGCTATCACCATCAAAGCATCGGCATGGTGGAGCATTTCCACAGGCGACTGAAAGAGGTACTCAAAGCCTGAGCACACCCGACTCAGTGAGTGGACACCCTACCAGTTGATCTCATAACCCTTCTCTTCATAGACAGAGAACATCCAGCACTCCCAAGTTCAACTGGTTTATGGAGAGGACCACCACCTACCAGGGTAGTTCACCCTCGATGCCACCACCTTACTGTCTCTGCCCTTCCTCCCTGCCTTGCAGCATGCAATGATTGTCCTACCACCCACACACCCACGACCTCCACCAAATTGCTGCACCCATCTCCCCCACGCCTGGATTGAGTCGACGGAGATTGTCTTTGTTTGGCAAGATGCCCAGAGGCGCCTATTATACCGCCATGATACATTTTTCCCCTCAGCGTACATGAATATTGTAGTCTGTTATTCTGTGTATCCATATTATAATTTTTATGACTATATTTTACAGTAATGCGTTCGATTTTTTTGCATGTTTGTTTACTCTCACGTATGTGAATATTTTTTCTTGAATTTCTGTGTGAGAGAGGGAGTGATGTAGCCTGCCACATGATATTACTAACATACAGTACACTACAATACACCACGTGGTTGCCTGCTAATCCGCTGCGTAGACAGCATGACACAAAGCAGTAATGAGGCCGCCTAGTCCTTCCTAAGCCGGATTAACTTTGGCTAACCTGCTGACAAGAGGGTTAAACTCCCTCAGGTAGTTAAGTTCGCCAGCAGTAGTTAAGCGACTGCTAACTCCCAGAAGGGATTAGCCATAATAAAAGAAAATACTCGCACACACATTTAGCTTACTACACTCACAGTCACTCACTAAATCACACAATGTGGTACTCCCCTCTTTCGCAACATATATTTGTAATATACAGGACTGTATACTGTAGCGCATCATAACTTTACATTACTTTACAACCCTCACCCTACGACAAATGTTTGATATTGTACTGTGTGGTAGTATGAAACTTAATCTGCTGCAATACACCTACATTCTCGGCCTGCAGACATGAATGAGTTTATTTACTCTTTAGAACAATGTTTCATAATATATTAGACGATTTGGGCGTGATGTAACTGAAAATGACGGGCACTAAAATCGATGCCACGACGATTGAATGCTGTTAATGGGGCTGGAGCTTACACTGAGTACTAGAAAGGGTTGGAACTAAAATGTACAGGTGCTTATCGCTTTTATTTGTCCTATTTATTATAACAAAACGTCTGGTTGGTTGGTGGAATGAGTTACGTAATGTTTTTAGATATTTATATATATACTTAATGGTGATGGGTGATGGATGACGATGACGACGACGGTGACGACAACGATGATGATGATGAGTAGTAGTAGTAGTAGTAGTAGTAGTAGTAGTAGTAGTAGTAGTAGTAGTAGTAGTAGCAGCAGCAGCAGCAGCAGCAGCAGCAGTAATGTCATTTTATTATTATTGATACTGTTCATACTGGTATAATTCATATTATTTGTTTACTATAACAATACTAATATAGTCTTTATTTTCCTAATGACCGTGTTATTTCTAATTTGTGATGTTTCGAAACAGTTTCATTAAATGGATCAGGGTACAATATTGGTGTATTCGCTTGCCCCCTGGCTTCTATATACCCCTTATTTCCAATCATCTCTTAACAATCTGCACCTACAACTTTATGGATTTTTCCTGTGCTGGAGGGGATCTTGTATGCCTTAACCTTACATCGGTAATTCTCTGGTCACCCCCCCCCCCCAGCTGCTACTGATACCGAACACAGGCCTACTGTACCAACTGTTAATGAGGCTCTGGAAATCATATCTGTTACTTCATCTAGTGTTTCAAAATGGAGCGTCGGAAAAAGTAACCATACCTTTTTTGACAGGTGTACATGGATACAAATGAATAATGTAACAAAATATGGCTGAATGGTGAGCTAAAGTGAAATTGAAGGAGAAAATCACGAAGGCACTGAGACAGGTAGGGATGAAAACTATCTTGGAAAGAAAGGAAAAATTTTAACAAAAGATAATGATACACAGGGATATAGAACGGTCAGACTCAGTTTTGCAGGAATAGAGGGATAGGCTGAGATATAGAAACAGGTGAACAAAGGCGGAAAAAGAGGCAATTAAGTATCCAAGGGCACAAAGAAAGGTAGCCAGATACTGACACATTTAAAAAAGAAACACTATCAAACCTATCAGCCAGGCCAGTAAAATCTTTGCGAAGTCTAGTGTGTGTACTACTCATGATGAAACTGCACCAATCATCTGTTGGATATCTGATAATTAAAATGAATAAGGAAGCATAATCATTAAAAAAAATGTAGATTTATTTGGCAAAAAATAGGATATTACTTTACGTGCAGTTACTTACAATTTTGTTCTTGGGGCTGTGCACGAACTCTGTAGCCACTGTGACAAAACCATATTTGACATTTGCCTCGAAACAGTGCAGCCACACACACACACACACACACACACACACACACACACACTGTCTATCTTCACCTACGACCCCTCACACCCCTTACTTGAAACACAGGCCATACTCCCACCAGGGTTCACCTTGAGCTGAGCACCACAACACCTTCCGGTCTTCCTCCAGCTTGTCCTTCAACAAACTTGTAACCGTCGCCTGCCTAACAACACAACTTCCCAGCCTGTACCTTTAACTTCCCAGTCAAGCACACGATTTCATTTCACGTCTTCTTCCTGTTCGCTGCCTCACCTGCCCACGCGCTTAGGGCATCTACTGTAGGGTACACAAGCAGTCCTGTTCTGTCCCAGTTAGACAGTATGTACAGGTGCAGAAAAAAAAAAAAATAGTCAGGGGACACACTAACAGGGCAATTTCTGGCTGATGAGTTATAATGGGTAGTGGAGGAATGGTATCAGGTGAGGGTATGTGATGGGAAGGAGCTGCCACTTTCCTACCCGCCTCATCGCAACTCATCAGCCAGAAATGACCTAGTTTTTGTGTGCCCAGTTTAAGGCAGTGTCTATGTGTCCCTTCTCCACACACGTACTTGCAAGGTAATAATCCCCCCTTCCTCCGTCTCTCTCTCTCTCTCTCTCTCTCTCTCTCTCTCTCTCTCTCTCTCTCTCAAATCACTCTAGTTTCTCAGTTTCTCACCCCTACTGTCGTAAATATATTTCCACTTTCTCATTCCCACATCTGTAGTTCTCCCTCCCACGTCTTCTCCCAACCGCACTCCCTCCTTTTACTTCTCATTTTCTTCATATCACTGTCACATTCACCTCTTTCTTCGTGTCCCCTCGCCACACCCGTCCTTCAAACTCGTTATTTGCAGCTTCTTCTTCCAATGCTCGCTCCTTCCCATTTGCCATTCCATACTGCAAGTATAGACATACAGCTGAGTCTGCCCTAGAACTCGATAAGGATGAGAGAGAGAGAGAGAGAGAGAGAGAGAGAGAGAGAGAGAGAGAGAGAGAGAGAGAGAGAGAGAGAGAGAGAGTTACAAGGACAAGCAGTACCTCAAAAGGCCTTGCGACCCATCCAGAGGAAGTATCATGAATGATGGTATCTGATACAAGTTGATGCTCTGCTAGTAAAATAACAGAAAGATGAATGTTGTCCCCACCCACATTTCCCACCCACAAAGGAAGCACGGAGAAGGAAAGATGGCTAACCCGGAGGAAGAAGGCCGTACGAGATGATTTTGCCGGAAAGGAGGATACATTCAGTATAATACGAATGTTAGGCCTAAAAAACTTTGTCTAATCTAGCTTTGAACTGGTAAATCGAGAATTCTCAACTATCTATGCTGGTAACCGATTCCATTATAGTGGAGATCTTATTTGTGAAGAAATTGCCTAATGTACTACTGTGGCAATGCATCAAGCCAAGTTTCCATCTGCGATTCCCCGTCGAATTGATGTTTGAAATAAAACTATGCTGATAGCCACCGTTTTCAGATCCACGAAGGATTTTCAAATTCTTATGTGTTCAAGAAAACACCTTAAACAAAAAAAAAAAAAAAAGGACCCAGAGAGCGAGGGAGCGAGCGAGCGAGAGAGCGAGAGAGAGAGAGAGAGAGAGAGAGAGACAGACAGACAGACAGACCAACAGACAGAGACAGAGTGAGGCTGCGTAATTCTTTTCTCATTTATATACAATCTTGGCAGGAGGAGGGTAGGTTGGGCCAGGAAATTCCATAAAGTCAGCACACAGAAGTCCCAGCATAGCATCTCTTCGTCCCTTAGTCTCTCTCTCTCTCTCTCTCTCTCTCTCACACACACACACACACACACACACACACACACACACACACACACCAAAATTTGTTCACTTGGCATTCCAGAAGACAAAACTGTTTCCCTTTATAAAGACCGGATAAAGTGAAAGCTGAATGGACTGGAAGAGGGTGGGTTGATTGAGACAGGGGCTGAGATGGAAGGGCAAATGATAAAGGAAGATGGGTAACGGAAATGAAGGCTTGAAGAAGGAGATATGGAAGATTAGATGAGAAATGATGGATTGGAGCAAGGAGGTAAAGGAAAAGTAGTAGGTTAAGAAGGGAATGGTAGAATGAAAACAAGAAGAGAAAGGTATATCGAACTGGAGAGGTAGTGATTCAGAAAGCATCTGGAAAAAAGGTGATTAAGATAATTATAGGGAGACGAAGGTTGCTAATTTGGGCTAGAATAAAAAGGAAACAGGAAAACTGGGGTGCTAAGTCCCTAATTAAGTTAAAAGGCTTAGGATAAACGAAAACAGGAGAATGATAACACTTAGGAAAGAGTGAAAACTGGTGGACAGAGGTAGGCAAAGTTGATACAATAAGCTGGAAATAAGAATCATAAAAACACGAACGATGGTGTTTTCTGAGCCGACTTGCATTGGGGAAAAAATAAGTCACACCTAGGTGAGAAGGGAAGGAAGAATTGTTATGTAAGTAATGGGATATCCGGAAATGGAAGGGAGTATGAAGATGTGAGTGAAATAATGCAGACGTGCAATGAACAAAGTGAAGAAGATATATAGAACTAAGTATGAGAAGGATGAAATGGAGCCAGGATATGATGCGTGAAATAGAAGGATGAGATAGAAAGTGGGTGGAAGTTAGAGATGATGGAAAATAACAGGAAACAGAATAACAAAATAAATAAATAAATAAATAAAAATAAAACTCTGAGCCAAATTAGTAAAAGAATTTGGTTCAGAGGCTGGGGAGTAGCTGCAGCGAAAACTTTAATGGAGTAAGTTGGAGATACGTGAACACTCAGGGGGAGGGAAGAAAAGTCACGATCTTGGACAGAGTAAAAACTGTGGGAAACAAAGAATGTTGAGGGCAAAAACGAGGGAAATGAAAGTTGGAGGAACACTAAATTTAGAAAGGCAGAACTGAGAGGAATAAAAACTGGGAGACATGGAACTGAGGCAAGGGAGAACTGGGAAGAAGTGGGTGTAGGGAAGGAAGGGGATGCGAGAAATAGCAGTCATCCCACGTTGCAGTTGTAGGGTTATCTAGAACAAATTTAAATTTTCGAAAACGATTATTAGGCACGTTTATTCACTAAAATCATTTCTACTATGCTTGTGTGTGTGTGTGTGTGTGTGTGTGTGTGTGTGTGTGTGCGTATTATGATCAGGGCAAAAATCAAAAGGTTGTAATAGTCTGCTAAATAACTCTTAATTGCTCTTTTCTGCTAGTAATATATTTCTCATTTACAGTTTTTGTCTACTTTGTGTCTGGCTAGTTTTGCCGCACCCATAGAGGCGGCCAAATATTGTCCTTGTCCCTAACTGTGTCACTCCCTCACTCACACTCTTACAAGTACTTGTTGTCCTGCAGTTCCTTCCAAAAGATTGGGGTCCAGGAATAATGGGAGAAGTTTTAGGAAAACGAAATTTTGCACAGTGGTAGACCTTGGCCAGGGCCAGCTTTCAGGTAGGGTGGGACTCCCCCCAAGGGCCGATAGCCCCCCTACTCCGAGTGTCACATCCAGTTCCATTAAGAACGGCCAGTCCTTTACCTAGGAACACGAATTTTTGCACACTGGTAGACCTTCACTTGTGCCAGGTTGTAAGCATTGCATGAACCATGATGGCAACCCCTCACTTGGGAGGGCGACCCCCGGTGGTCTCGGCCAAAGCAGCTATGCACGGCCAAAGTTTTTAATCAAATAAATTTTGCATATTGATAAATGTTCACCCTGACAAAGTTTTGTGAACAGTGGACCTATCGATGGGCATCCTCAAAGGGTCCCAGCAAAGCCCTGATGCACGGCCGCAGCTCTTATTATAGGAACACTAAAGTTAGTATTACTTATTCCAGCCATGTTTTAGGCAGGGTAGACCCCTGATGACTACCTCCACGAGCAGGGGAGCAGGGCAACCCAAAAGGACGGAGAATGCCATACTTTTTTACCTATGATTTTGAAATTCTGCAAACTGGTATATCTGTACTGAGACCACGTTTTATGCAGAGTAGAATTCTCACAGACCACCCACATAAAAGGAGGGGTCCGGCCCCCATGGTCGTGGCGAAAACCTTTATGCACAGTCATGTTTTTTTAACCTAGGAATACATAATTTTGCATACTGGTCAACGTTGCCCCAGGTTCCGTTGTAGGCAGGGTGGGGCCCTCAGTGTCAACTCCATACGCGGAATACAGCTCCCCCCAGGACAGACAATGCCATAATTTTTGTGTAGGCAAAAGAAATTTTTCACAGCAGTAGACCTTTATCTGTATCAGAGTTTAGAGAGGGTGGGACATCTGGGGTTCTTCACTGAGTCTTCCAAGTAAGTAATAATTTCTTTCTAATTACCATCTTGCAAGGGTAGTTGCACCCATCAAAGGACTTGTTAACTTTGGCTAACATAATAATTTTGATTGTTTCTTTTCACGTGTAAGGTCTCTTATTCAAGCAGGGGTACCTGAGGACAAGATGAAGGTGCTTTGACTTCGTCTTGTTTTTTGTTGTTGATGTTGTTTGAGGTGTGTGTGTGTGTGTGTGTGTGTGTGTGTGTGTGTGTGTGTGTGTGTGTGTGTGTGTGTGTGTGTGTGTGTGTGTGTGTGTGTGTGTGTGTGTGTGTGTGTGTGGGTTGTGCACAGACTGGGTGGATGGAGAGAGAGGTAGGGTGGAGGTGCTTGGGAGGAACGTTGGATGTACACTGAGCGGGAATAGGAGTGTGTGGAAGGTGAGGTGTGTATGGCATTGGTAGGGAGGAAGACGTTGATGAAACAAGACAAAGGACACCTTTGGCTGTGAACTGCATCCCCACAATATTGTAAGGGGAGAGAAATAATTTATTTACAGAGGATGAAGACAGGCAGGCCCGGGGTATCCACCCTCTATAAATTCTGATCCCATTGAAGATCTACTACTATGAAAATTTCGTCTCCCCACGTGAAACCTATGGTTTTGTTACCCCTGGATGTAGTCCTTCCTGGGGAAGGAAACACAGCAGAGATCCCTCCATGCTTAAAATGTTGCCGGAGGGAACGTTTACCAATATGCAAAATTTTGTTCCTCGTTAATTACCATAACCGTGTATAAAGTCTTCTTCCACAATGCCTGGGGGACGTTGGCTCTCCCTTGATTAGACAACTATGTTAACAATGGTATTAGTAACAAGGATGTTAATGATAATAATAATAATAATAATAATAATGATGATGATTATGAGGGTGATGATAATTATCATAATTATTATAATAGTAAAAGTCCTTTCATTCGGCATCTGGTCTTACGGTATTTCTGGTCTTTCGGCAGTTGTCATAAATAATCCCATTATTGTGTGTGTGTATGCGCCAACGCAAGATCGTGCTAGAAGAGTGAGAGAAGAGTTCTGGACAAATGTAGAAGTGTGCATGGAAAAGTTTGGAAGGAATGAGAGAGTGTTTTTGATTGGTGATATGAATGGTAAAGTTGGGAATGTGAAGGTGGATGGAATAGTTGGTGAGTGGGGTGTGCCTGCTGAGATAGATGAGAATGGGAGTGCGTTAGTGGACATTTGTGCTGGGAGGGGGTTGGTGATAGCCAATACACTCTTCAGGCATAAAATGATCCACAGGTATACATGGCGAGTGATTAGAAGGGTGGGTGGTGAACTGAATGAAAGGAAGGCAATGATTGATTATGTGTGTGTGGATGAAAGGATGTGAAGATGTATATTGGATGCAAGAGTTTATAGAGGTTGGGGGAGTGGACTTTCTGACCACTACTTGGTGGTGGCCAGAATTAAAGTTCAAGTAAGATGGAGGAATAGAAGAAGGGAAAGACGAGAGGAAGGAGTAGTTGCAAGGAGAGTGGAAAGGTTACAAGAGGATGAGAAAAAGGCAGAGTATAAGAGAGAAGTGGAGGAACGATTGGGCAAATATGAATTGGAGCAGATGGGGGACGTGGAAGGTGTGAGTAGAATATTTACAGAAGAAATATGTGCAGCATGTGATGTGGTGTGTGGAAGGAAGAGAAGACGGAGGGGGGTGCAAGGAACAGCGTGGTGGACTGAAAGAAGAAAGCATACAATGAATGGATGAGAAATAGGGGCATGGAAGAGGTTGAGAGGCGGAAGAGAGAGTTATATGTAGAAAGAAAGAGAGGTGAAAAGATTAGTAAGAGAGAGTACGAAGAGAGTGGATGAGGAATTTGGAAGGAATTTGAGTGTAAAGTGGAGGGACTGTAGGAAAATGTTCTGGAAAGAGGTGAAAAGAGTAAGACAGGGTGGAAGTGAAGTTAGCAGGGGAGTGAAAGATAAAAATGGTAGATTACTAGTGGAGAAGGGAGAAAAAGTGAGCAGATGGAGAGAACACTTTAAGGAATTGCTGAACGTAGAGGATGGAAGTAATGCGAGTATAAGTGGCTGGGAAATGGCTGGGAGAAGGAGGGAGGTGAGAAGACAGGAAGAAATCAGTAGGATAGAAGTTGTGGAAGCAATGAAGAAAGTTACATCAGGGAAAGCCCCAGGAATTGATGGAGTGTGTGGTGAAATGCTGAAACATGGGGGAGAGATAGTAGTAGAATGGATGTGGAAGATGTGCAGATTGGCCTGGGAGGAAGGTAGAGTCCCGGAGGATTGGAAGTCTTGTATAATTATTCCCTTGTACAAAGGAAAAGGGGGAAAAGAAGTGTGTGGTAATCATAGGGGCATTTGTCTTCTTAGTATAATAGGAAAAGTGTATGGTAGGATACTTATTGACAGAGTTAGAGAAAGAACAGAGAAATTAGTTGGAGAAGAACAGGGAGGCTTTAGGAAGGGAAGAGGTTGTGTAGATCAGATATTCATTCTCAGATCTTTAGTGGAAAAGTTTCTAGAGAAGGGAAAGAAGTTGTATGCGGCTTTCATGGATTTGGAGAAACCATATGACAGGGTGGATAGACTAGGATTGTGGAAAGTGTTAAGAATATATGGAGTAGATGGGAAGTTGTTGAATGCTGTGAAGAGTATGTACGATGGTGCGAAGGCTGCAGTGCGTGTGGATGGTGAACTAAGTGAATTTTTCTCTTTGAAAGTTGGGTTGAAACAGGGATGTGTCATGTCTCCATGGTTGTTCAATCTGTTCATGGATGGGGTAATAAAAGAGGTACAAGGTAGGGTAGTGGATGTTGGAGTGGCCCTGGTGAGAGAGGATAGTGTTTGGAAACTCCCTGTACTGTTGTTTGCAGATGATACCGTGTTGTTGAGTGAAGACGAAGGGGAGCTGCAAGGCTTGGTGGATGAGTTTGAAAGAGTGTGTAAGAAACGGAATCTAAAGGTGAATGTAGGAAAGAGTAAAGTGATGGTCTTTGAGAGAGGTGAAGTCAGTGAATGTATAGCGAGGTTGGATGGTGAGGAATTGGAAAATGTGAGTACGTTTAAGTACTTGGGTAGTGTGATGAGTAAGGATGGAGGTTTGGAGGGTGAAGTGCTTGAAAGGGTACAGCAGGGAAGAAAGGTTGCTGGTTCTTTGAAAGCAGTGATAAGAAACATGGAAGTGAGCATGGAAGTGAAAAAGTTACTACATGACAGTATTGTGATACCAACTCTAACGTACGGAAGTGAAGCTTGGACGTTGTTGGAAGGACACAAGTCAAGAGTGAGAGCAGTAGAAATGAGTTATTTAAGAGGAGCCTGTGGAGTCACATGGAGAGACAGGCTGACAAATGAGGATATAAAGGAGTGTTGTGGTGTTGATGTGGATGTGATAGGAAGCGTTATGTGGAACACACTGAGGTGGTTTGGCCATGTGGAGAGGATGGAGGGTGAAAGACTGACGAAGAGAGTGTATGTGAGTGAGGTGGAGGGGGAAAGAGGGAGGGGGAGGCCGAGGATGAGATGGAGGGATGGGGTGGAGAGGTATATGAGAGAGGGGGGCGTGAGTTGGGAACAGGGGAGTGAAATGGCGGGGGACAGGGCGACTTGGAGGCGATTTGTTTGTGGCCACCCCAAACGGGATTGAGGCGTCTGGCAATAGATAGATAGATAGATCAATGAAAGTTCTGTGCTCTTCTGGCACATATGCTGAACCGATCAGCACCAACAACGGGACGGCTGGTGTCATATGCACGAAGTGACTTATGCTGGAAGTAACCGTTCTGATCAGTGCTCATACACCGAGTACCCTTTTAGCTGCTGTGCTGAAAGTATCTCCATGTTATCTCAAGTATTGTTCCATTTATCAACAACATTTTATAAATACATGTGTCAGGGAGATAGTTGCATGTCTTACCGACCTATAGGTAACCATTGGTCTATATATATATATATATATATATATAAAGGTTAGTTTAGTTTTGGTTTATTTAGGTTCAGTTGATATATAAGGTGAGGTTAGGTTAGTTTAGGTTAGATTAATTTTTGCTAAATAGAGAAGGGAATGCTAACTTCCTACACAAGTCACTGCGTGCTTACGACACTGGCTCGCCACCGGTACCCATGCACCCATATTTACCAATTTGGTGTTGTTGGTGCTAGATATAGCGCTTTTCATAATTATTTAGCACCAATAAATATTAGATTTTCTTCTATATCTAGCGCATTTTGAAATCCAGTTAAGCATGAAAATTTGAACAGTTCACCTATGGCTTAATGCATTTTAAAGTTGCACTTAGCACTTTTGAAGATTTCTGCTTGCCAACACTGCATGTGCCATCGGCCATCATGACTCGTGAGTGTCTGGCTTTGTGAGCAGGACCTTTTGAAGTTTGGAAACTTTGTCGTGCTATTTTACGGTGTTCATAAATTATGTATATGCAACTAGGGTAACGTATGTTCACGTGTATTGTACCATTAACCCGCCCCGTCCCGGCCACTTTTCGACCACTGGTACCCCCCAATCCCGGGCAATTTTCGACCTTTTTTTTTTTTGCTAAAACATTCGCTTTTGGTGAGAAACATCGAAAATTCATAGAGAAATCGCTCACCTGAGGTTTAAAATACTCATTACAGGTAGGAGAGCCTCCTTACTTTACTGGGTTTTCTATCAGGCTGGCACCAAAGAAAACGAGTTCTATGGGAGGATAACTATTTCACACCACTCATAAACAGTATTTATTTATTTACTGTTACGAATTTATATGTAGTACAAAAGTATATTGGTTTTCAAGCAGTAATATAGGCATTATAAGCATTGTTTCACTCACTAATACCTGACCTTTTTTTGCCACATTACCTGATCATCATTTCTAACTGTTTCTTCCTCTAATGCTATGTAAAGTTTGTCCTCCACATTGTCATTGATTGGGGAATCACTCTGGCCCTGAATTTCGTACCGTGGCATGACATGGCTATATTGGCCAGGTCACTGATAACAGGTGAATTGCTGAGAAAAGGGCATGCAGGGGGGGGGAGGAGGTCATGCTGGGTAAGGCATTGTCTCTGCCTGGCATCTTGTTGAGGCAGATGTCCCGTGTATACGTACCAAAAATGACTCGCGAAAATTGAAAATTGTGGAAATTATGAACCTTGCAATTGCAGGACGTTGAAGTACGTCCTCGTGATTAGCTGTGACAAAACGTGAGGACGTGGAAGTACGTCCTCGGGACGGCGCGGGTTAAATACGTAAAATATATAATGCTTATTAACTATTTAGTGCTTAGAGTTGACAAATAATACTTGCTAGACACTATGATTGCACTGGGGTGACCGACCATGATTGCTAGAAACTTTCTGGCAGGATTTCCCGGTCACCCGGCAGTTTCTGCTCTATCGGCACCTGCTTAGGACCAAAGATGCCAGAAGAGAGGACTTTTACTGTATAAATGTAACCAGATATTATTGCTATTTCTTTCATCTTCGTTCAGCCTGCCTGAAGTTCTTATTTGTCATTTTATTTTGTTATTTATCTACAAGTTATATTTTATGTTTGTAACCTCAGGGTTTTGTTCTATCATTTTGCATTATCCTTGTTGCCCTTGACGTTGTTTCTGGTGCAAGAGAGATGAGATGCCATCCTGTCAGGGCTTGGTGATTGGATGGTTCATGCTTCTGAATCTTTATCTTATCTTATTTTGTCTTCTCAAGTGTAGTTGGTATGCATGGTGTGCTTGGACGAAATGAAAATGGGGAACGAATGACAGGGATGTGCATTGAGCGAGAGATGATGATTGGAAATACCTGATTTGAGAAGAAAGATATATATAACTATAAATGGGTGAGATAGGAGGGTGGAAGAGTTGTTGATAGAGCATTGATGGACTATGTGGCTGTGTCCAGGAATGTAATAGGAAGGTTGTTGGATGTGAGAGTTTTGAGAGGGGAGGGTGGAGGTATGTCTGACCACTACCTGGTGGAGGGAAAGCTGAGAGTAGGTAAGAGATGGGTGAGAGCTAGGAGAGTTAGGTGTGGCAGGGAGGTTTTGAAAGTGAGTGAGTTGGATAAAAGAGAGCACATGATAGAGTATCAGGAGAAATTGAAAGAGCAGTAGAATGCAGTGAAAGATCAGGAGAATGGCTGTGTGGAGGAGGAATGGCAGTTGTTTAAAAGTGCTGTGGTGGGGCATGTGGGAAAGGTGTTTGGTGTGAGACGAGTGGGTGGTGGTGTAAGAAAAGGAAGTGAATGGTTGTGCGAAGAAGTAAGTATGGCTGTGGCTGAGAAGAGACGTGCATATGAAGTGTGGCTGCAGAGGAAGGATGAGGTGTCATAATTATGAGAGGTATAAGGAAAAGAGGAATAGGGCGAGAAGGTCTGTGCGTGATGCTAAAGTGACAGCAGATGAGATGTGGGGTAGATGGGTGACCGGGAATTTTCAACAGAACAAGAAAATGTTTTGGAAGGAGGTGAAAAGGGTGCAAATGGGAGAATCTGGCAAGGAAGAGTGAGTAAAAGTAGAGGATGGAAGGATGTTAACTGAGATGAATGCAGTAAGGAAGAGATGGGTGGACTATTTTGAAAAACTGTTAAACGTAGAGGAGGAAAGGGAGGTTGAGATTGTGGCAGATGGAAGGGTGCAAGGAATAAATGTGCTGGGAGAGTTGAATGATTCTTTAATCACAATGGAGGAAGTGCAGGAGTAAGTAAAGGAGATGAAAACAGGGAGAGCTGTATCTATGGATGGTTGTGCTGTGGAATGCCTGAAAGGTGGTGGAGTGACTATTTATTGACTGGTTAGTGAGATTGTTGAATGTGTGCTTTGTGAAAGGTATGGTGCCAGTTGACTAGGCAAGTGCTTGTGTGGTCCCATTGTATAAAGGTAAGGGTGATAAGTATGAATGTACTAGATTTAGGGGTATAAGTCTGTTGAGTGTTATAGGTAAGGTGTATGGTAGAGTGTTAATTAAAAGTGTTAGAGAGGGTACAGAGGGAGTGATTGGTGATGAGCAGTGTGGCTTTAGGAGAGGAAGGGGATGCGTGGATCAGATGTTTGCTGTGAGACAGGTGTACAAAAAGTGTTTAATGAAAGGTAAGGATGTGTTTTGGGCGTTCATGGATTTAGAGAAAGCGTATGACAGAACTGATAGGGAGGCTTTGTGGACTGTTTTAAGATTGTATGGATTTGATGGTAGGTTGCTAGAAGGAGTGAAAACTTTTATGTAAATAGTAGGGCGTGTGTAAGAGTGGGAAATACTGTGAGTGACTGGTTTCCCATGAGGGTGAGGCTGCAGCAGAGATGTGTGATGTCGCCTTGGTTGTTTAATATTCATATGGATGATGCTGTAAGACAGGTGAATGCGAGAGTGTTAGATGGAGGTCTGATGGCATAGAGTGGAATCTGAAGCAGCTGCTGTTTGTGGATGCTGCTGCACTGATGGCTGATTCAGAGGAGAGATTGAGATAGTTGGTAGAGGAGTTTGGAAGAGTGTGTGAAAGGAGGAAATTGGAAGTAAATGAGAATAAGAGTAAAGTGATGATGTGTGCGAGGTTGGTAGATGGTAGGAGGATGAATATAGTTTTGAATGGTGAGTTGCTTGAGGAGATAGAGTGTTCTAAGTATTTCGGGTCACATGTTGCTGTGGATGGAAGAATAGATGCAGAAGTGAAGTTTAGAATGAATGAAGTAGGAAAGGTGCTGGGAGGAATGAAAAAGTGTTTAGATGTCGTTAGCTTAGAATGGATGTAAAGAGAAGGCTGTATGAGGGTGTTGTGTGTTTTATGGGGCTGAAACATGGAATATGGGTGTAGCAGAGAGGAAAAGTTTGAATGTAATGGAGATGCGGTGTCTGAGGAGTATGTGTGGAGTGACGCGTATGGTTCGTGTGATAAATGAAGAAGTGCGAAAAACTGGAGTTGTTCGGGAGATGGCTGATCGAGTTGAGCAGAGGGTGTTGCGATGGTTTGTGCATATAGAGAGAATGGATAATGAACAATTGGTGAAAAAGATTAGTAGGTCTGATATGAAAGGTGTAAGGCTGAGAGGAAGACCACGAATAGGATGGATTGACAGTGTGAAGAGAGCACTGAATGTGAGAAGGATGTCTGTTGAGCAAGGAAGAGTGGTTGTGCGTGATATGAATGATTGGAGAGAAATTGTGAATGAAGAATTGATGATCCAGCCCTGAGGGGATATTCTCCCACATTTGGTCTGATCAGCTGATCAGGTCTGGTGCGGGTAAGGGAATGGGTCTATTATGATGTGTCAAGGGTAAACCAGCTCTGCTGTTGGGCCCTGCTGCGGATGTCACTGATTGCACTGAGCAGTTGACCTACGTGCGGTGTGGTTCAGTGAGGATCTGTCCTTTCTCCCCTTGAGGCTAAGATGCGAATGAATGTGTTTGAATGGATGAATAAATTGGGAGTGTGTCGTCCTGTCTCGGCTACCTCTTTTCCTAGGGGGAAGAAGCCTAGGTAGATAGTCTTTTCAGAAAGTTATTTTCTGTGATACTGTGGTGCGTTGCCTTAGTACAATAGTGAAATAAGTGTTATAAACAAAATGGATTATATCAAACCATGCATATTTTTCTTGAAAGTTAAATTATTTATTTGGAAAAAAAAAAAAAAACAGGACCTTTAACATTACTTCCGACTAATATTGTACGGCAACATCAGAGAAAATTTTTAAAATCCTATATTATATTCTGTGTCATTCTTATGCATGGCACAGCATTCTATCCCCCACTCTATAGATATGCTGAGCCAGTTATGTCACGTAGAAGTCAAGCATCATTAAAGGTGAAACGTTTTCGTTTTCGTTTATAAAGGCTCCAGCATGCTTGCATGCGTCGGTCTTGGTCACCTGATGGCGGCTGTCCATGCTGCTCGATCTCTGGCAGCCTCCCTATTCAGCCTCTCATCTATGAGGTCACACGCTATGACCTTGTCCAGGTCTTTTTTCGGTTTGCCTCTCGCAACCTTACCCCCAACGTTCTCTTCTCACTTTCTGCACCCAAATGTCATCCCCCATCCTCTCTTCATGTCCAGAACATCTCAGTCTACCTCTCCTCATCACAACACCAATACACTCCAGTCACATCCTTCCTCTTAACTCTTTCATCGTAAGCCTAACCTTCAAGGCCTTACCTTCAAGGACGCACTGCACATCAACCTAATCATTGTCATTTCTGTACTTTTGAGCCAGTGAATATCCTCTTCCTTCACCGTCCAGGTCCCACTTCCATACAGCATTACACTCCTAACCCAAGCCGAATACAAAGATCCCACAGCACGGAGGGAGAGCCTTATCAGTGTCAGGAGAGGCAACAGCATTTATTTATTTTGTCAGACTGCAAAAGATTAAAGCTTAAACGGTTAGTTACTCATTGATCTGCAGCAGTGAAATGTATTCCTTTTACCACTGGTACATGATATACTGTATAACTCTTTTTCTGTATATAGCGTTAGTGTTGGCATTAAAGCCTTGTTTTATGTATTAAATTACGAAACAAAATATATCTAGGCATCGATCAGGACATCACCCAGCCTTCATCAGCTAACTGTTTAGATTTGGGTTGGGTGGAATTACAGATGACACTTGCCCAGGTTGTCAAATAAACCCATAAACGTAAGACATATAATGGAGCACGACACAGCACATACTAAGTACCCAGCATGCTCCAGTTGGTCAAGCCCATAGCTTCGATCACAAATTTTGTTTTCTTCACGTTTCATGAAAAGGCATGCTATGCACTTTATGTAGATGCCCTGCTCAGAATACTTCTATCTTTATATCTATAACTAGACGCCTTAATCTCGTAAGGGGTGGCCACAAACAAATCGCCTCCATGTCGCCCTGTCCCCCGCCATTTCACTACCCTCCCCTAGCTCACACAAACCTCTCTCATATACCTCTCCACTCCATTTTCCACCTCATCCTCAGTCTCCCGCTTCCTCTCCCCCCCTCCACCTCACACATACACTCTCCTCGTTAGGCTCTCCCTCTCCATCCTCTCCATATGACCAAAGCTCCTCAGTGTATTTCACCTAATGGTTTCTGTCACATCCACATCCACACCACAACGCTCTTTCACTTCCTAGTTAATCAGTCTGTCTCTCCATGTAACACCACATGCTCCTCTCAAATAACTCATTCCCACTGCTCTCAGTCCTGACTTCCGTCCTTCCAACACGGTCAAGCTTCACTTATATACGTTAGAGTTGGTATCACAACACCATCATGCAGCGACCCTTTACTTCCATGCTCACTTCCCTATGCTTATAACTTATCATAGAACCAGCAACATTTCTTCCTTGCTGTACCCTTTCAAGCATTTCGTCCTCGAAACTTCCATCCTTACTCATCACATTACCCAAGTACTTAAACGCACCCACATTTTCCATTTCCTCATCATCCAACCTTACTGTGCATTCACTGACTGCACTTCTCTCGAAAACCACAGCTTTACTCTTCCCTACTTTCACCTTGAGATTCCGTTTCTTACACACTCTTTTATTCTCATTCACCAAGCCTTGCCGTTCCCCTTCGTCTTCACTTAACTGTACAGTATCATCTGCAAACAACAGAACAGGAAGTTTCCAAGCGCTGCCCTCTCTCATTAGGGCCACTCCAACATCCACTGCCCTACCTTGTATCTCTTTTTTAACCCCATCCTTATACAGATTGAACAGCCATGGAGACATGACACATCCCTGTTAACAATCCTAGCAATCAAAGTCTGAACTACTGCTACTATCTGTACGTATCCACTATGCACAGCCCCTCTTCTGGGGGGCTATGCCTCTTCCATTTTCCCAGCTCATCGCTATGTGGAACGATTCTGTTCCAGCCCTGGCAAGGTGCTATCCACCACAGGAATGTGGCTGTTTGCCTGTGGCTGATGGGTCTATTTGGTCAGGTAGACTAAGGTACAGCAACAACTAACTTTAGTAAGGCAGTGCATATTAACTTACCCCCACACTCTCTTTTTACTCCTTTTCTCTATTCTTCTTACCTTCTGTCCTCTCCTTCTCCACCTTCGCCTCCTCCCCCCGTCAATTCCTCTTTCACCCACCTTCCTTTACTCTCCCCTTCCCCTTACTTCCTCTTCCTCCTTCTAACCCCCCCCCCCATAGTCCTTTCCTTTCTTTTCGTCTCTTTCTTCTTGTGCTCTCTTTTTTACTTGCGGCGATAGCCAGCAGGCCAATGAGTGGCCAGCGTTGTTGTTGTTTTTCTTCTTCTTCTTGTGCTGCTTCTGCTTCTGGCGGATTTGTTAAAAGGAGACCTTTGGAGACATAAAAGTGGTACCATATAAGATAATCTGACATGGAGAATCCAAATCTGCCATCAGCTGACACCTGAGGTGGCGCCATGTAACGACAACTTTAGTAAAAGCACTTAATTTAAGCCTATTGAGACGAAAGTCTCACCTGTGGTGGTGCCGGAAAATGGGTACTGGGGAACTCTGTTATGGCACCTTCAGAAATTGAGTAGTGAGGCACTCTGTTAAGGCGCCTCCAGAATCTGTGTAATGTGGCTGACTGTAAAGGCTAGTTACTTTTTACAGAAAACTGTTTGAAAGAAGAGCCTTGCTGTAGGTCTCAGAACAATTATACTCCTGTCTTCCTCCTCCTTACCATCTCCCTCTCTCCCCTGACCATGCTCGTACTCCTCAGTTCCTTTTGTGACCTGCTTGTGATCACACATGGTGATGAAGCTCAAGCTAATTCCCTTTATGATGGTTCCCGCTCAGTGCTTTCCCTAATCACTCCTAACAGGGAGTTTGTAAGGGAAATTTTGGTAAGGGAAGAAAGAGAGTTTAAGCACTGTGTTTTTTGTCAGTGACCAAACTTAGGTCTGAAAACAGGAAAAAATGAAAAGGCCATTAGCATCTTGAGTGGCAGGCTCAAGGAATCGGAGGGAAAGGCAGGAAAACTAGGTACCAAGAGAGTGTATGTAGACGATATGGAAACCGAGATGTTAGGCAAAATAAATAATTTAGAAACAGAGTTGGTTAGATACTTAGTGGACATTAGGTTAGCTGATTGTGATGGCTCTTGACCATTCAAGTTAGGGTGCAAGCCCAAGGTAAGTAAGAGTGGCAGACGTTTTTCTACCAGGAATAGGTTCCAAATTCTGGAAGATAAAGTACAAGATGAGCCTAGTTTCATACTTGCCAGGGACAAGTTAGCTAGACATCAAAAAAAGGAATACTGTACTAGGAGTTCTAGGATGAAGTTCTTTTGCTGTCCTGTGAGTAGGATATAGAATGTCTGTGGGAAAGTTGATTACATAGTCAGCAACACCTAAAACAATTCAGTCTTTGTCATTGTAGTAGGAACAGTGTACCATCCGCCAGGTCAGATAAGATATTTAAGATGTCTAATGACCTACCACCCTTTCCTTGGGGGGAAGCTGCCTAGGTATATAGATAGATAAATAATGACCTAACTTAGA